>NC_059363.1:46495781-46868281 GCF_019703515.2 Myxocyprinus asiaticus | reverse complement strand
GCTCCTTAAAGGGCCAGTCTTGATTAAATTAAAGTCATCTTGTGGCCTTTTTTACTATGGTGGTCAACAGCAGATTTAAAAGTGCAGATTTGTGTTGTTCCCATATATAGGCTGGAATATTAACATTATATCATTTAATGATAAATATGGCAGTGAACTGTAAAATAAATGCATGCATAATAATTATTAAAGAATTAGAAATAGTTTTAGACAGAGTATAGCATGTCACACTGCAGCACATGAACTTCCCAAAATACATTTATGGATTTGATAGACCTTCTGGGAATCATAAACATCAGCTGGCACACCTGTGGTGAAGGTCTGGTGCATTGGTACCGCCACGACGGCATCTCTGGAGAGAGCGGGTGGAGCGTGCGCCTGCCATCAAAGCTCTGGCCGCTCTCCAGCGACACACCTGAGGCCCGTGTTTACTGAGCAGGAGGCGCGAGCGGTGAGCCCAACTCATGACCGCAGGCTGCTGAACTCCCTCAGATCTGTGTAATGTGTTTGGACAGTGTTTGACAGTACCGAGATCCACCTGCTGTTCGTGAAAGCTTCACTCATTTGAGCGAGATGCCAAAAAAGGCTCCAAAAAGCTCCATCTCCTGAGAGCTGAGCTGCTTTACGAAACTACAACACCTCAAATGTGTTAATAAAGTCTGCTAATTGTGCTGTTGTGAAACTCTCTTTCACCTCTAGAGAAAGATTGCAAACGAAAAAAACTAATCTGCAGTGTAACTATTAGTTTTGGAGATGTTTTGTTGTCAGTGATTTTCAGCGATCCACAGCATTACATTTTTAATGGTGTGATTGTGGAAAACAACCACGCAGCAGTGATGTTGAAATGTGACTGTATGAAGGTGCTCTCGAGGGAGTTGTGCGGTTGGTACAGAATCACACACAAACACTCGACACATTTTGGGGGATGTTGATCTGATAGCCCGCACAGTCCGCTCTTATCGATGTGGCTGGCTTTGGTTCAACCCACCCGGGTCTCGGAGGGCCTGTTGACCAGCACCCCCACCCCTCACGTGAGTGTAAGCCAGGTTAAACAGTTAAACGGCAGCAAATCCTACACTGCCCTGTGGGAAATTTCTCTTTAATCCCAAACTTATAGGGACACAATCAAAGCCAAAACCCCGAGCAACAAAACTGATCTGCTCCCCCCTCAAGAACGCACAATCCACGGCCTCCTGGGAAAGTGCTGAGACCGGCGTGGATGAGGCCAAGATGGATAAATAGCTAAATGATGAGACAGTCGGGGGACGAGGGAGCGCTGTCTGGCTACGGCCGCTCACCTCCAATTTGGCAGTCGTGCAAAGAAAGGCAATTGTGCTGCAGCCCCCACGCGACAGCCACTCCTTATTATTACACGCTGAAGTGCAGCTCCAGGAATGATTAATGACGGTGTCGGCTGCGAAAACAAAGCGCACTGCATCCACCTGCTCTGGCAGACACATCAGACAGGTATGGAAAAGGCCACGAGCAGAATAAAACCTCATCATATAACAATGACATTACCTGTGACTGTACTCGCTTTACCATGAATAAACATCATAATCATACACAAATACTTTCCATTTTGGCTACAGTGAACACCCTGAGTGCAAGTTAGTCCTTATCTATCTTGTTGACTTGATGTGCTATATACTGTATATGATTAACTATATAAATTCAACAAATATAATAACATAATGATATGATCACATACAGTATAAAGCATAAATAATATAAAATACATTCACTTACTTTCGAATGTCTGTAGGCCCCATGTGTCCAGTGTATTTTTGTGTATTTGTGTGTGTGTGTAGGTAATTGTCATGTGAGGTGTGAAAGTGTAGGCCTGCAGCATGATTGATTTGACATATAGGGTGACTTTCTCTATGTGTGTGTGGTGTGTGTGTGTGTTGCATGCGGCTGCATTAGTGTTGACATGAGGTGCTCTAATGAGGAAGCAGTGCAGACAGCTGAAGTGCAGACAGACAGCACCATCCAGAGGATACAACAGAAACTGCATGTGTGTAAAGACACTCAGCACTCATCCTGTTATAAATATGAATGAAGAGACGCACATTTTACTGCATACTTTACATATAAGTACTGCAAAATTACTGTCTCTGATTTAAAATTAATTATATTTTAAATATTAGACCTATGACCAATAAAGATATTTACTAAATCTAATATAGCAGAATCAAGTATGTCTGCCCCTGAGGAAAATGTTTTACACTTACATTACTGTATTTTATTGTATATATATATATATATATATATATATATATATACACTGGCGGCCAAAAGTTTGGAATAATGTACAGATTTTGCTCTTATAGAAAGAAACTGGTACTTTTATTCACCAAAGTGAATCAACTGATCACAATGTATAGTCAGGACATTCATAATGTGAAATATTATTATTACAATTAAACTTCTTCAAAGAGTTCTCATCAAAAAATCCTCCACGTGCACCAATGACAGCTTTGCAGATTCTTGTTATTCTAGCTGTCAGTTTGTCCAGATACTCAGGTGACATTTCACCCCACACTTCCTGTAGCACTTGTCATAGATGTGTCTGTCTTGTCGGGCACTTCTCACGCACCTTACAGTCTTGCTGATCCCACAAAAGCTCAATGGGGTTAAGATCCAGAACACTCTTTTCCAATTATCTGTTGTCCAATGTCTGTGTTTCTTTGCCCACTCGAACCTTTTCTTTTTGTTTTTCTGTTTCAAAAGTAGCTTTTTCTTTGCAATTCTTCCCATAAGGCCTGCACCCCTGAGTCTTCTCTTTACTGTTGTACATGAAACTGGTGTTGAGCGGGTAGAATTCAATGAAGATGTCAGCTGAGGACATGTGAGGCGTCTATTTCTCAAACTAAAGACTCTGATGTATTTATCCTCTTGTTTAGTTGTACATCTGGTCTTCCACATCTCTTTCTGTCCTTGTTAGAGTCAGTTGTCCTTTGTCTTTGAAGACTGTAGTGTACACCTTTGAATGAAATCTTCAGTTTTTTGGCAATTTCAAGCATTGTACAGCCTTCATTCCTCAAACAATGATTGACTGATGAGTTTCTAGAGAAAGCTGTTTCTTTTTTGCCATTTTTGACCTAATATTGACCTTAAGACATGCCAGTCTATTGCATACTGTGGCAACTCAAAAACAAACACAAAGACAATGTTAAGCTTCATTTAACGAACCAAATATCTTTCAGCTGTGTTTGATATAATGGCAAGTTATTTTCTAGTACCAAATTAGCAAAAGGTGTTGGAGTGATGGCTGCTGTCTAGATTTGATCAAAAATGACTTTTTTCAAATAGTGATGGTGCTGTTTTTTACATCAGTAATGTCCTGACTATACTTTGTGATCAGCTGAATGACACTTTGGTGAATTAAAGTACCAATTTCCTTCCGAAACAGCAAAATCTGTACATTATTCCAAACTTTTGGAACCCCTAGTGTATATATAGTATAGTATATACTGCATATATATATATATATATATATATATATATATATATATATATATATATATATATATATATATATATATATGTATGTATATATAGTATAAATTTGTAATTTTAGTCACTATTCTATCAGAGGAGACCCCAGTTGCTATTTGTCACATTATGTAATCAAAATTGTCATAAATGAAATATTATTTCAACATTTTGCAAAATCCAATTTCTTGATTGAGATGTTTAATAAATCATTTGTTTTCTTTAATCATTTCCTCAACAGTAGTGCATGTTTTCGGCTTGTTCCCTGTTAGTATTTACTAATGGCAGCTTTAACAACTCAACACAACCATGACCTTAATTTCCCAATATGATGTCACATTTTAAGGGAAATCAGCTTGTCCCACTCACACACATTCTACCCTGATAGGCAAATTATAACGAGAAATCAATTCAATTCCAGAAGTTATAACATGTGACAAATAGGTGATGAATAATGGATGACCTCAAACTTTTAATCTCAGAACATAATCACAAAATCAGTTATTGCATAGAAAGAATATATATACAACTACAAAATAACTACACTTTATACTTTTTATAAGAAAATGTTGGTGGTACTTTCACCCTGTTATGCCACATTCCTTGATGATGAGCCTGTCATAACAGTAAGGAATATTAAAACCTGTATCATTCATTTATAATATATGAAATATCCTCTCGAGAGGAAGATCTTTGCATTATAATCAGATTTCTGTGTATAAAGTCATTCCTCAGATTTTGGGCATTCTGACTGATCATTTTGATTAATGGACATTGCCAGGTGTGTGTGTGTGTGTGTGTGTGTGTGTGTGTGTGGCAGCGCGATCGGCAAATCAGGTCAATTGTTGATAGACAATGGCAGCATCACTTGCCTGACCTACATCATGACACATACTGAGTCTTATTCACGCACACTATCATGTCTCATCCTGTAGTGTATGTGTGTGTTACAATTTGCAGACATTTATGATATATTAATAAAATTGGTTCTTCCACATGCACTTGATTTTTAATAATTAATAACAGACGTTTTGGTTTTTGCAGTTGTAAAGTGGTTCATACTCATAACAAATAATATAACATGTCTTTCATCTCATCACAAAAACAGAAAAATCCAGTAATATGGTAATAATAATAATGTAATAAATAAATGTAAAATGTCTGTTGTGTTTGAGTGTTGAACATTTAGCCCACTTAGATCCTGTTTTAAATACTGTACATCGAAATTATAAAATTGTGAAATGTTCTGCCTCAAGTGACCTCACACCGTACAGCTTTACTGAGATCATACAGCACTGCAGCAAACCAGGTCTGACTAAAAAACTGGACTAGAACTCACTGATGAAGACTGTCAGTTTGAGACTTCAGGACTTTTCTCTAACAGAGGTCAAAGATCAACCACACTGTCACATGATACTTTAACAGGCTCAGTTGTAATGAAGCTGGAGGGGTTTGGCTGGTTAGTATGGTCCAGTTTGCCCCTGCTGGTAGATACTGTAACTACACCATTGTGAGGGCAATTTTTTTTTACCTTATTTATCTCTAAATTACTAAACAACTCCATTCATTTTTATATAAAATAAGACAATTTTATTTTACATTCACTTTTACACTTTAACTACATGTCACAATTTTATTCAGGGACATAAGTCATGCATTGGGAGCCATCTGTTGGAGAGAAAAACTTATGTCTAAAAAAAATGTAGACATGAAATTACAACATATAACCAGCAGATGGCTGCAGAGGTCAACTCATTTGTCTGTAGCAAATTGTAGCACAGTGATTTTTGTTTTCAGATTTTAAGACTAGTTATGCATTTAGATATTATCAAAGACATTAAAAAATAATTATTTTTGTCAAAGGTTTTTTTTTTTTTTTTAGGTGTTTTGAAGTGTCAGTTTTTGCAATAATGCCACATTAGATTTTAGTTACCTATTATTTATTTCAAACATCCCAGTTCAATAACTGAAAAAATGTCAATAGAACCAACAGCAATAAACATGTGTGTGTGTGTGTGAGAGAGAGCATGTGAGTTCCGCATTGTGGATGTGTTATAGTATCACCCCGTCATTTCTCTCTCTCTCTGTGTGTGTGTGTGTGTGTGAGCATGTGAGTTCCGTATTGTGGATGTGTTATAGTATCACCCCGTCATTTCTCTGTGGCTGATTTATTGATGTTATTTGACTAAAAAAAAATAAAATAAAAAATAAGTAAATGCACAGTTTTATTGTCACACCCATTCATTTCCATAAGGGGGTCAAGAACACCGTTAGTGTTACCTTTGTTTTCACACCACTACACCAACAGAATCCAGCCCAGTTTTTTTTGTGTGTGTGTGTGTGTGTGTATAGATAGTAAAAGTAGGAAAATCACCAAACCTCATCCCACTGAGATGAAGGGACCATGTTTTTTAAAGAAGCAAAGTTCAAAAGGGGTCAAAAAAGACCCTGAAGGAAGATTAGTGTTAAAGGCTGATCTCATACAATAACAACAAAATAAAATCCTTTACATTTCATTACGCTTATGAGTTGGATTTCAGTTGAACCACTCTATAGTATTAATCTACCACTATGCCGTTAATTAAATACATTGTTGTTGTTGTTTTCAGTAGGGATAACATATAAAATAATGAATATTCACAATGTATTTTCGTTTTGATTTTCAGGAAGATATTGCGATCTACAAATATCTGTGAAGCAACGGTTTCCATTTATTGAAAAAGGCTGACATTCTCGCATCTTCTTTCCATATGCCAATACTGAATTCATCTTCAATACATCAAAATGGAAAAAAATACAGTTAAAATAATAACATTATGAATGTTAATCATAATAACTCTCATTTTTTCCCACTAGACTATGGTGCAAAAAGTGTCCACCTGGCAGTGATATTCTGAATGAGTCTCACGTGTGTTAATGCAGCTGTACTGCATGCGGCAATAAGGATCAGTTTGGTTGACTACCTACTGTATTTATCCACTAACAAACTAACACAATCCCAGGACCAGCAGTGGCAGATGAGGATAAACCTGGTAATAAGATGCGTCTCCGGGGATCCGATCACATGTAGACAGGTGAGAAACATTGCTGTTTACACCTGGTCACTTAAATGCATCTCCTGTGACCACATGTGATCGGATTTGGAGTGGAGGGTCTCTGTTTCATGACGACATCAGTCATTATGTCAGTGTGTTACTGCATGATAATAAACAGCAACAAAGTCAGAAAAGACACAGAAATTGCAAAAAATGGTGCGTTATTTCTCCCTGATTCGGCTGAAAATCAATCCAAGCACAAAACATTTTTGAGAAGAATTGTCCATTATTTTAGTGGATTATTAACCTAATCTGCAGATGTTTGTGCTTCTCGTAAGTGTCCCTGCATGTTGGTATCAAACACACTAAAGAAGATCTGTGAAGTTCTTGTTTTTGTGTTTGTATCCACTTTTTAAAATTCTCTGATCGGACGGTTATTTCCTTTTAAACCGCTCGGAACCGGCAAAGTTTAAATTCTTGTTTTAGTGCAGTGGTTGATTGACAGGTGAGTGGTGAAGCTTCACTGCTGCAGGGACCCATACAGGATGGATTAGTGTTTACACCTCAAATTCAGTGTGGTTATATGCATTTTTGACCGATCACAAAATGTTTTAGGCCCTGTTTACACCTGTTTTTAGCGCTGACCACATGAGATCAGATCACCAAAAACACATCTTATGTGTAAATGGGGTCAAAAAGTGTGGGGGACAAAACTGGACAAAGCACAAGTCCCACCCATAAATGATGCCAATGTGTGGTCAGACTTTGTTTAAAGATTTAAATAAAAAAATCTTCCAGGATCGATCTGATTTCACTTCAAAAAACAAAAGCACAATATACTGTAAATTGTGATGGATGACCGTGAATGCTTCATAACGTGAATCTCTGTTCATTGTGTTCTTGTAAACATTCTGCTTGTAATGAAAAGCAGCTAACGGATAATGAGAAGATACTGAAGATCTTGTGGAGGAAGTGTCTCCTGCATCAGACGGCATTCAGAATCCGGCTCTGTCTGAAGGGGATCGTGGGCCTTTGAAGAGATTAGTCGCGCCTGCTTCCTTTGAGTGTAACGACCTGAAAAATCAAACCCAAAATGACAAAGCCCAGAAGAGCACCTGAAAGAGAACAATACATGCTGCCACATGTATGCGATGAAACTGCTGTTTCATCCTGTTCCGAAAGCGAGTGTGCGTTCCTGTGAAGCCGAGCATTGCGTCTGGAGAGTCTTTCACTGAAAGTCGATGCTGCAGGAAATGTGCAAAACTCTCAGATGAAGCTCTCGGGACAAAACGACTCGTACGCCGCAACTCCTCTTGTACACCCGTGCTCAGACAAGTGTGCGTTTAGCGACACATGTTGAGACGCGGGGGCGCTGGGATGTGCGGCTGTATGTTTATCAGAAGAGAAGCGTTTCCTGTTGCGCTCTTCTGGGTGAAAGTCACAGTTCACACGCGCAGAGTTTCTGTAAAGAGCGCCGGTGAATCTCAGTCCCTGTAAGAGTTTTAATGAGAGCTCATGGGGTCAGTGCGTCTTCATCACATGACTGATTTAGTATTTGAAATAAAATAGGTTACATTTAAGCTAAATCACACGAGCAGTTGTGCTGTTGTACCAAACTGTACAAAATTTTTTGCTGATATTCAGAATAACTATCCGGTCTAAATGTTCAACTTGTTGAGGACAGAAAGGAATCGAAGCAAAGATATTAAATATTCTGAAACAGTGAGAGTGTCATTTTGCTGAGCATTGTCAATTGCTTACATGATCAGGTTTGGGGAGTAACGGAATACATGTAACGGGATTATGTATTTAAAATACAAAATATTAGTAACTGTATTCCACTACAATTACAATTTAAATCATTGGTAATTAGAATACAGTTACATTCAAAAAGTATTTGGATTACTGAAGAGATTACTTTGCATTTTATTGTCATTTGTTTCATTTAATATTTAGTCCTTTCAGATGGAAAACATTTATACATATAAATGATGTGATTCAAAGTGCATTTGAACAGCGGTGAAACACTTTCTTATGATGTGTTACATTCATACGAGCAGACAGAGAAGTAAGTTTGAAGTAAGTTTAAAGCAGAAGAAAAAAAAAAAAGAGTAAAAAAAGATTCTGTTGCTTATTATTTCTTGTATTGTCATGTGTTGAAGTCTTCTGTTGTATGAGGTGTAATGCTAAAACCTAGTCTTTGGTGCCATCTTGTGGTATTACAGTCCATTTATAAAGGGTAATACACTACATTAAAGCGCAGACATTTTAATGACTGTAGCATACCGACTAGCAGCAACTCAACATACTGTAGTTTGCTACTCATCTATATATATATATATATATATATATATATATATATATAGTGTTTAGAAAATGCATGACTATTTGTACCCTGGGGTAAATAGTACCTGCCACGCAGCACATTTATTTGCATCCCAATAGAGCACAACAGTGCCCACCCATTTTTTCAGCCAGCTTAGTTCTGCAAGTGTTTTTCCTTTTAATTTTTTGTTAAATAATACAAATTAATAAAGCTTCAAAGTGAATCAAAACATTACAAACTTGAAGCAAAAAAGTTTTACAAAAGGACAAAGATACAAGACTGTGTACTTAACGTCTTTAATGAGGCCATGTAATGACGTAATTGAATCAATAGTTTTATATTTTTTCATTGCTTTTAATTCAAAGTTTTTTATTATAAATATAGAAACAATATTTTGCAATAAATTGAAAACATATTGTGATATATACAATTACATCAGTAGTTTGAGAGTGTAGGGAGAGCTACTTGATTGCGTCATCACAGTGCATCATGGGAGTGGGCGGAGCTCTTTTGACATAATTCTCTGATTGGTGGAGTTCTCTTCAGGATTATGGGTAGTGTAGTTCTTCACCAGGAATTACACTATTAAACACCATTTTTAAACAATAAAGTTAAAACAGACTAGGGGTAGGTGTAGGGTTTCTTTAGGTCTCTAAATAAATACACACACACACCCATATGTTAGCATTTAAATTGGGGCATAAATAGCATCTACTAAATAAGAGCTGCCAAAACATTTGATCATACTTCATTGAACTTATATGTATGTGTGGGTAAGGCTGTTGAGACGTTTCATATGTTACCACCAAAAATGGAAATTGCCCATATGCCAATGTATGTGAAACTCTTCAGAATTTCATTAAAGATATATCAACCATTTAAAATATTAAATCATTCATAAAATTATCATTACAGTTCATTACCCTCATAAAATATGTGGTTATTCTTTATAAAACGACATTTTTGTTCAAGGGGAAAGTCACATATATATGCAGTCTCACTGCCAAACATGCCGCTCCATTTTTAAAGAGTCTGAAATTAGATATTTCAGAGTTTTATTTTTGTTTTTAAGTAGTAGGTGAAAATAATGTAATAATTTACCTCATTATGTGCTCTAATGTCAATGAAATTATTTCTGGATCTCTTGATTCTGTGACTGAAACAGACTGTTGATGTATGTATTTATCTGTCTCTGTTTGTTTACATTTTGCAAGCAAAAAATGCAACAACATGCAACAGAAATGATAGTTTTACTAAGTTTTGTTTTTAATGAATTTAGTGTTAAAATTCTGTCCTGAAGAACTTACTGTCTGAACTGCTGTCTGTCTCACATACAACATTTCAGTGCCACAGACAGACAGACAGGCAGATAAAAGCACAGACAGGCAGATAAAAGCACAGACAGACAGATAAAAGCACATACAGATAGACATACAGACAGATAAAAGCACAGACAGGCAGATAAAAGCACATACAGACAGACAGACTCTTGCCTTCAGAAAGCAGCTGCAGCATCATGTCACTATTGTGTCACTCATTTCTCGATCATCTTTGAACATATAATTAATTCATTAATTTGACATATATGTAGTTATGAAGATATTTTTTCTTTATACTCAACCTGTTTTGACCTTTTGTCTTCTGTTGACAGGTTAAATGTGTTTGTTAAATGAAATAATTGAGTAATGGAGGAAATTTGTGATTTCAGTGTCATAAAGTTATTCAGAGAAAATAAATGATAGATTGTAGATGCACAGATTCATTCACAATCTCACAGTGCTCAGTTCAGTATTGATTGTAGTTTGATGGTGTTCAGAGCAGACTGTATTCAGTGGAGTGTGTCGCCCTCATGTGGCTGATATGAATATTACACTCACTCACTCACTCACTCACTCACTCACTCACTCCCACTCTCTCTATTAAATTTTTCAATTTAAGGTACTTTATTAGCATGATTGTGTTTACATACAATATTGCCAAAGCATTAATACACAAAACAGATAATGACAAGACAAATAATAATAATAAAACAGTAACAAATAACAAAAAAATTGTTTGTATTTCTCTCTCACCTCTGTAAATTTCTCTCTGCAGTGTGTTAGGGGAACTTGAATTTAGGTGTGTCCAGAATTTATAAATGAATGTTGTTCATCAGAGCGACTCTGTATATAAAATACTGTATTTACATTAGTCAACACACATCAACACGAGCTCTAATGAGAGTGGACATTTTATTATAAAATTCACTCAATATCCAGAAATAAACACAAAACTAGATTGAATGAAGAAATCAAAATCAATGAGCATCATGATTAAATTGTCCTCAAAGTGTCAAAAGAACAACTTCAAACCTGTAGACAGACGCATATTTTAAGTTGATTTATTAATTTATTGGACAACTGAAAATGTCTTTTCTAACAATCTAACATTTGCTTGAGGAAGAAAATATGTTAATAGGTTTAACAAGATCAATTACAGCTTCAAGACAGATTAAGTCAAAGTTTATAAAATTAGTAAATAAATAGATTTGCATTAAAGTTGTGCAACTCCTGAGAACCTCAGCATCTTATGTGAAATGAGTGAGTCACTGAATCAGCGAATGAAAGAAACAAATCTTTCCATTAAATCTTACTCAAATCTAACAAGAGGCTTTTGTAGAGTGTTTAAGCATTGTAAGAACAAAGCAAATCTATAATTTTCTTTTTTTCTGCAGTGCATTTCACATAATGCTGCCAATCAAGAATGATATGCTGATAAATATTCATGAGTGGTGCTAGGGGTTGGCTGAATGCTTTCAGTAAATCCACCATAGCTTTAATCATCTTGTAGTAATGCCAAAAGTGCCAATGCTTTGATATCAGATTTGGTACTAAATCTATTTCAAGAAATAAATAAGTTAATTCTACTGGTCTTTCTACAGTATAATAACAAATACAGACACAAATCAGTCTTCTTGGCAACTGCTTTCCACCAGCACTCATGTATGTGCACGCATGCAAGAAGAGTGCTTGTGAATCATGATTGCAGCGGTGTGTGAACAGTGACAATACCTGTCAGGTGAGATGTTGGAAACTGTGCCGAGTTGGTTCATCCAGATGCAGTAAGTACCACATATTTAGATATAACCCTGGAAACAATGAATAATATACAGTATACAAATATGTTTGAGGAATTAGCAAACTTAAAGTCATGAGCCAGGACATGCAATTTTTGCAAAACTCTTAAGACACGATGCCCAAAAACCTTGCAAACATAGGCTAAAATTGGTTCTTGATTTGCCAATTTACAGCCTGCTGTCTTCTAAAGTGACAATTAAGTTCAGTTAGGAAACTCTACATGGTATGGGCTGATAGGTCGAACAAGCACACCTCTTTCTTACACACCCAATCAGAAGATTTTTCCCTCGTGTCAATATATTTAAAGCTGCTTCTCACCCCATGCATTACACAGGGAAATGGCTACAGCAGCGCAGTTACGTGTAGCATTCTCAGCCTGTGCAGTCTTGTTCAGTATTCACATGCTGACTTTCAAGGATTCAAGTCCAGCAGAGCAGCCTTGCATACAGGTCCAGCTCTATAGGGGCAAAAGTGGGCAACTGAACATTAATTATTTAAAATAAATTCAGCAAAAAAGAAATGTCCATTTTCAGGACACTAATTTAAGATTAATGATAATTTTGTAAAAAGCCAAATAACTTTACAGATCTTTATTGTAAAGGGTTTAAACTGTTTTCCATGCTTGTTCAATGAACAATAAACAATTAATGAACATGCACCTGTGGAACGCAGTGGCAGACCACGTGTAATAACACCTGCACAGGATCGGTACATCCGAATATCACACCTGCAGGACAGGTACAGGATGGCAACAACAACTGCCCGAGTTACACCAGGAACGCACAATCCCTCCATCAGTGCTCAGACTGTCCGCAATAGGCTGAGAGAGGCTGGACTGAGGGCTTGTAGGCCTGTTGTAAGGCAGGTACTTACCAGACATCACTGGCAACAATGTCGCCTATGGGCACAAACCCACCTTCACTGGACCAGACAGGACTGGCAAAAAGTGCTCTTCACTGATGAGTCGCAGTTTTGTCTCACCAGGAGTGATGGTCGGACTCGCATTTATCGAAGGAATGAGCGTTACACCGAGGCCTGTACTCTGGAGCGGGACCGATTTGGAGGTGGAGGTCCGTCATGGTCTGGGGCGGCGTGTCACAGCATCATCGGACTGAGCTTGTTGTCATTGCCTGCAATCTCAATGCTATGCATTACAGGGAAGACCTCCACCTCCCTCATATGGTACCCTTCCTGCAGGCTCATCCTGACATGACCCTCCAGCATGACAATGCCACCAGCCATACTGCTCGTTCTGTGCGTGATTTCCTGCAAGACAGTAATGTCAGTGTTCTGCCATGGCCAGCGAAGAGCCCGGATCTCAATCCCATTGAGCACGTCTGGGACCTGTTGTATCTGAGGGTGCGGGCTAGGGCCATTCCCCTTAGAAATGTCTGGGAACTTGCAAGTGCCTTGGTGGAAGAGTGGGGTAACATCTCACAGCAAGAACTGGCAAATCTGGTGCAGTCCATGAGAAGGAGATGCACTGAAGTACTTAATGCAGCTGGTGGCCACACCAGATACTGACTGTTACTTTTGATTTTGACCCCCCCTTTATTCAGGCATTATTCCATTTCTGTTAGTCACATGTCTGTGAAACTTGTTCAGTTTATGTCTTTGTTGAATCTTTTTATGTTCATACAAATATTTACACATGTAAAGTTTTCTGAAAATAAAAGCAGTTGAAAGTGAGAGGATGTTTCTTTTCAATCAATTATCAATTAAAAAACTTGGTTGCTTTGAGACTAGAAGTGATTTGCACAGCAAATGGTCCATGGTGGGTGTACTTCTGAATTGTGGTAATTGAAACAGTGATTGGTCCACCTGCAATCGTAAATGAGTGGGGGGTTTTTTCTGGTTCGCACTCACTGTTAATGCAGCTTTTTTCTGTATTAGCGAACAAGGGTAATTAATTGTCGACATTTTTATGTATATACATAAATGGCTTTCCGGTTCTGCTGCAGAGAAAATTAAGCAGCATGGTGACCCTACCAAGCCTGCCCTGCAGCGTCTCCCTACTCTGGCCACAGCCACACTGACAGTTGAAGGTGAAGAGCCCGAACCTAGCACCAGCGGCAAAATGGCTGCGGCACTCACAACTGCTTTACCTCAGCCAACAGCACCTGACGACCTTGGTGATGAGGAGCCAAATCAGGTTTGTCTTGATAAATATGCACCTCATGATTTCAATGGGAGAAAGCGGCCCTTCTGTAGTGCCTGGTTTAAGAACAGAGTGGCTAGAATACTCCTGTTAAGCAGAGGCAGCATTTTGCTACCCATGTAGGAAATTCAGCATCGGATCAAATGCAAATTCTGACCGAGCTTTCACTCATACTGGCTATTCAAACTGGAAACATGCAAATGACAACACTAAAGGATTTGGTAAACACAAATCTTGTAAGGAGCATTTGAAAGCCATGATTTTGTGGAAGACCAAAAAAAACTAAGCACAGTGGGAAAAGAAATTTCCACACTAGTGGATACAGAGCAACTTGGAAGAAATAACATGTATGTGTCAGGGATAGCGGACATAGTATTGTTTATTGCTGTGAACAAGCTTCCTTTGCAAGGGAGTTTAGATGCTGTAGACTTCATGGGAGAGAAAAATGGTGGTCTTTTTTTAGCCATGCTGGAGTACACGCTGAAAAAAGAAATATTTTGCAAAAGCATTCAGCATAATTCCACGTAATGCCACATATGTCCCACAACATACAGAACCAAATTATAGGAGTGAGATTGTCACACAGGAAATTGTGAAGGAGATAGGCGATTCGTGGTACACCATGAAAGTTGATGGAACGAAAGACCAAACTGGATGCAAAAACATTTGTTCTAGTGAGATATGTTGATGACAGCCACCTTATGCGAGAGAGATTGCTGAAAATTGCCACAAGCAAACAATGTGATGCTTTGACTCAGATCATGTTATCTCAGAGCTGACTAATGTTGGATTTAGCCCTGACAAGATTTTAAGTCAGTGCTACGATGGGGCTAATGTCATGTCCAGAAAACAGAGAAATGCAAAAAATATTGCCATTTGCGCATTGCTTTAATCACCAGCAGCATTTGGTGGTGGCAAATGCAATGTCGCCTGAGGGTGCGATAGAGGACTTCTCAATGGGTGTAGTTCCCTTTACACATTTTTTCTGAAAAACTGAAGAGACGGCTTGATCAGAGATGGACTGCTGAACTTGCTACAGTGTCAGTCATTGTGAAATCTGGTGACAGCATTGCTGAGATGCTCAGTGAAATCGAATCTACTCGTTCATATTGCACAGATGTGAGACCAGAGGCTACAGGCTTACTGAAAGCAGTAACAGTGTCGAGCTTCAGGTTCATAGCTTATATGAACCATAAAATCCTGGGCCTGCTTGATCCTCCTAACAAGTTAATGCAATCTGAATCTGCTGATCTGTACACCATTGTCCAACTAGTCCGCAGCATGTCTGAGTGCATTGAACACCCACAATGTGATGCTGAGTTTGAAAAGCTGTGGAGTGAATGCCACCAGGTATCAAGCACTCTTGCTACACCAACTACAAATATATATGACAGAGACTCACGAGCAAAACCATGCAAGATTGTGTGGTTGAAAGCACAGTGGGTCAACGCGATGGAGACAAAAGTG
Source organism: Myxocyprinus asiaticus (assembly GCF_019703515.2). Classification (NCBI taxonomy): domain Eukaryota; kingdom Metazoa; phylum Chordata; class Actinopteri; order Cypriniformes; family Catostomidae; genus Myxocyprinus; species Myxocyprinus asiaticus. The sequence continues at coordinate 46,852,681 of NC_059363.1, read as the reverse complement.
AGTGCAAACGACAATTTTTTGGGGGAAATCTAAATCGCAATTTAGTGAAAGAAATACTCAAAATCAAACCACCGTTGCGATTAACCAAATATGAACCAATGGAATCAGCGTTCACTGTAGCTCGCATATGTTTTTACTAAATTAACTTTCAAACAAAGACAGTGACAAGAAATGGACCCCACACACTCTGGAAAAATACTGCAGGGTTTTGTTTGCAATGCCAACAGTGTTGTTGGCAATGAAACTCGGATTAACATTTGGGGCATTGACTGCAATGTGTGAAAATTACTTTTCCACACATTGAATAAAGTTTTCAGTGAGCAGAGATGCAGTATGTTGCACCAGCGAAAAGCTCAGCTTGTCCAATTAGCATTTTAGAAGGACCTGACAACTAAGTGCCAGAAGGAAGGAGAGTGGAATTAGATGCTGTGTTGAACCTCCTGAGAAGCATCTAGGTGGCTACAACTCTTCTAATGGTAAGATAAATGTTTATGGCACTGGCCATCGTGTCAGTATTATGCAGTTTCATGAAAAACCTGGTTGCCGAGCCAGTATTTTACTGTTTAATAACAGGAGGCTTTCTGTCATGTGCGCAAAATTATAATTATGCCTATTCTTGTGTGTGGCTTATTTATAAGCATTGTAATTGAAGGACCGAGAAGTGGCTTCGTTCGTTTCTTGTCTTTGCGCGTCACAGATTTATGCAGAGGTATCCTTGCCACCACCTTGGAATTAAAATGCACCCTCCCAGTTGTATCATCCTGGTGCCGGGCCTGCTTGCACAGCATTCACATGCCTGGCCCAAATGTGCGTTTCCATCGCGGATTGGCAATTTCCAGAATCCTGGAGGATTTGTTTGCCAGGAAAATATCTCCGGCAACTGAACTCAAGCTCAGACGTTGCTGCAGACAATGCGTGCCCATACCAAAGCCAATGCAAGACAACAACACCCAATGCTGAATCGGTACCATCTATTCTTCCAGCTATAATGCGAAACCTTGACACATCTTCAAATTATGATCCAGTAGTTGCACAAGACGGCAATGAAAAAACCCATAGATTGTAGCACTTGGGAAAAAAAAAAAAAAAAAAAAAAAAAGCCACACGCAGCTTTCTTCAGCTGGCCACACTGCCACCCGGCTTCCTCATCGGATCCCCATGATGTCATGAATACTGCTGCCAAAAATAAATAAATATTGGGTCAAAGATGACTAAATCCACACTCCATCTTCAGACCTGCTAGATATACTTACATAAAATACAGCCTATTGCAACAGTGCTTGCTAGAAGAAATTAGATAGTAAGTGATTTCAGGGTCGGGCTTAAAATCTGACAGTATCCTTCAGGCCAGGTAGGGTTGGGCTACACGGCCTCGGGTATGGGTCGAGTTTGGGTTTCATTTTTAGGCCCGTGCAGACCTCTACCCAGCACTACCTGTGTAGTGCTTCTTTACGGGGGCTTTATCTTGACGTTGGTACAGTAGCAGCAGCAGGTCTCCTCTGTCTCAACAGCATCATGTTTCTGTGCCAACAGCAGCAGCTTCTTGACTCATGTCAAGTAGCAGCAACAGCAGATCTAGTCCACCAAGACCAAGCCTACCATTAATAAAAATCTTTGATCCATTTTTTGAAAGTTGTTCTAACTGAACTAAAAATACCCGATGAATCAATTATGTAAATGTATCAGTTGTACACAATGTGCGGCAAGCTACAGAACACCAAAAAGGACAAAGTTTTTTTTTTTTTTTATAGGTTTTAAGTTATAGTATTAAAAGAACGCAATTTGATCGAGCATATCTGAAATTTTAGAAATTTAAAGGTCTACTGTATGAATGACCTCTTACAGATGTAAGATTTAAATAATGTATTATTTCAAAATTTCAAAGTATGGCCCCATATGGATCTACACTGACCCTTGAACCGCCCCTGATATAAAGTACCAAGCAACTGCAGCTATTTACAAACTTGGGTTGTGCTTGTGCCATCAAAAAAAAAAAAAAAAACCCCCCATGTGCATCGCAACACCTCCAAATTCAGAAAGTGACTACAACTACATGAATCCCATTTCAACTACATAAATGTTGCATTCAGACGAGAAAGTGATGTTACACTGTCAGTTCAAAGCCTAGGGGTGGCGAGTAACAGAATAAAGTAATGGTCTGACACAGCAAAGTGTTTTTTTTTTTTTTTTTTTTTATTTCCAGCTCCAGTGCTATCCAAAAAGCATGCCAAACAACTTTAGAAAAATAACAAGATGGGCTTTTATTTGGAACTATGGAGGATTCCATTCTTTGGGAGAGGGCAAGGCCAAAATAATAAACATTCTGCCCAAACAGGTAGTAAAAGATAGCTAATCTGCAAAAAAAGAAAAACAAAATTACAATAACTGTACACCAACTCCCTCACTGCCTTAAACAGGTGAAAACTACATCCAAATTGATAGGCACCCACCTCCCTACTAATCCACCCACATAATTAACTAATTCACCCACAATTAAAACAAAATAAGAATAGAAAAAAAATACAGGCAAGCTTACAACTAGTAGGATCTTACGCAGTCAGGCACACAGCACTGAATCAAACATCACAAAATCTGGGGCTGGAAAAGAAAGAAGTCCCTCCCAAGCAGCTGACACACACACACTGTTTTGGGAAAAGGACATAGCTTTTATCCCCAACTCTTCCTCTCATCATCCAGTCACCGCAGTCAAGCAATCATTGGGGTCAGGTGGCAATAATTAATTCCTGCTTGAGGAACGTATAGAGAGAGAGTGAGGACAAAACAAAATAATAATAGCAATAATAATAATACGTCCTTGGACATAAAAGTGATGATAGTGTTTTCTTTAGATCTGAAGACATTCCCTAATCTAAACTCCTAGATGGAAAACTTCCACTTCCAGCTCCAGGTGTATCACTGGGAAGCAAACCAAACCTGTCTGTACTTGTGGGCAGTGTTGGGTGTAACGCGTTACAAAGTAACGTTTTACTGTAATCTGATTACAGTTATAGACATGAATAAAAATAAATTACTTGGATTACACATTTATTGCTAAAATAATAATATTAATTAAATAGGAATGTAATACATTTTAAAATGCATTCTATGTTAGTAATCTTATGTGTGTTGCTGTGTCAGCTAATGAGCATGCACTCTAACAAACCACTATGGCACTGAGGACACATATAGAGGCGAGGACAGATGAGTGAGCAGCGTTACTATGGACGCAGCGGTGTGTAGTTGTTTATTCAAACTGAAAACAGGAGAAGCGATTTATCTACAGGAGTCTGCAGTTGCATGTAAGTGTGTTTATTTCATTGTTGTACTTTGTTGTAGAGTGGTCTTCATTGCTAGATTTGTGCTGTTTGTTTACTGGCTTGAACTCACGTCGCTTAAACGTGTGTTGGTGTGTATGCTATATTGTTTTGACTTGTCCCAGGGTATTCACTGCTAGATTTAGAGTTGTTTGTCCAGTGTGTGTAAAACCATCATTGTTTTTAGTGTCTATAAACAGTACTTCACTTGTTTTAGAGTATTATTTATTGCTAAAGTGTAGCATAATTTATTTGTTCCCATGCTGTTCACCTCGCACGACCCGTAGTTTCGGTTGCCCACGTGACTAGCTTTGTGCTAAGTAGCATTAAGGCGTGTCCTGCTTTTTTCACTGTACGGCTCGTTAGCATCATGTATATATTTGACGTGAATGTTGACGCGGAAGTGGCAGTGGAAGTGGTAGCCCTCGTGTAAAGCCCTCCTCGTGAAGACCTACTTGTGTAAAGACCAGCGAGTCTGCCTGTGCGAGTCCACCGAGCAAGGACACCGACAAGGAACCACTCACCATAGCACTTAAGTATCTTTTAATTTTATCTCTTTTCTTATTTTCCTTGTACATACTAACATGTTTACTTCAAGAATAACATACGCCTTCAAGCACATCCCTGTTATCTGTTACAGACTGTTTACACGATATAGATGCAAGACAAAATGTAACCCACACAACCTACGGCCACTTTACACTTCAGCACCTGCTCTGCTCTCTTTCTCAGTGGGACTCAGGAACTGCCAGTCAGCTGTGAACAAAGATGACTTCATTCCAGCCTTTGCCACACAGTCCACCCTCAGCATCCTGGCACTGACAGAAATATGGATATGTCCAGAGGATACAGCAACACCTGTTGCTCTCTCCAACAACTTCTCTTTCTCTCACACCCCTCGACACACCAGTAGGGGTGGGGGAACAGGTTTGCTCATTCATAACAACTGGACTTTTTCACCACACTCTTCTCTATGTAACAATACTACTTTTGAATTCCATGCTATTACTACAATGCAACCCACAAAAATACATGTTGTTCCTTCCCGGAGGATGGTAAGCCACTTGTGGTTCTTGGTGATTTCAACATACACCAACACAAGCCCCAGGGCACTGAACTGAATGCTCTTCTGGCCTCATTTGACTTGGCAAGACTAAGCACCACAGCAACTCACAGATCGGGCAACCAGCTGGACCTCATTTTTACACGTAACTGTACCAACTCAAATATTCTTGTTACTCCTTTACATGTCTCTGATCACTACTTTGTTCAATTCAACATGACTCTCCTATCTACATTAAAACAGACTCCACCTTTGGTTTCCTTTCGCCATAACCTCCGTTCTCTTTCACCCTCTCACCTTTCCACTGCTGTCTCTACATCTCTTCCCACACAAAATGTATTTTCCACCCTTGATGTAAACACTGACACAGACACACTAAGCTCTACTTTAACAACCTGTCTAGACAACATCTGTCCTCTCTCCTCAAGGCCAGCACGTACTACACCACCCAGCCCCTGGCTCTCTGACGTCCTTCGTGAACATCAGACTGACCTCAGGGCAGCTGAGAGGAGATGGTGGAAATCTAAAGATCCAGTAGATCTAGGTAAGTATCAGTCTCTGCTTGCAACTTTTTCAGATAATGTTAAATCTGCAAAAACTTCCTACTACCAGAACAAGATCAACAGCACCACAGACACTCGCAGCTTGTTTAGAGCATTCAACACACTTCTCTGCCCTCCTCCTCCACCACCTGACACATCACTGACAGCAGATGTCTTCACCACATTTTTTACTAATAAGGTTACAACCATCAGCAATACATTCTCAGCACCTCATCCTGTCAAACACCCGTCTCCTGTATGCAACTCCTCTGTCTCTATGTTCTCTCCTCTGACTGACACTGAGATCTCTAAACTCCTCCTCTCCAACCACCCCATCACCTGTTCCCTTGACCCCATTCATTCTCACCTTCTCCAGGCCATCTCGCTGTCCATCTTACCTGCACTCACTCACAAAATTAACACATCTCTACTCACAGGCACTTTTCCCACTACATTTAAGCAGGCTCGAGTAACCCCGATGCTGAAGAAACCTGCACTTAACCCCACACAAATAGAACACTTAAGACCAGTCTCTCTCATCCCATTCATGGCAAAAACACTTGAAAGGGCAGTTTTCAATCAAATCAATGCCTATCTCTCACAGAACAAGCTGCTGGATGACAATCAGTCAGGCTTCAAAAGTGGACACTCCACCGAGACTGCCCTGCTGTCTGTCACTGAGCCCCTGAGACAGGTGAAAGCTGAATCCAGATCATCCGTCCTGATTCTACTGGACCCTTCTGCAGCCTCTGACACAGTCAACCATCAGATCTTACTCTCTATCCTCTCTTCACTGGGCATCACAGGAACTGTGCTTGGCTGGTTTAATTCCTATCTCTCAGGTAGGTCCTTCAAGGTAGCCTGGAGAAGTGAGGTGTCCAAGCCACATCAGCTACTTACTGGGGTACCTCAGGGTTCAGTGCTTGGGCCACTTCTCTTCTCTATATACACAACATCACTGGGAACCATCATTCAGGCACATGGTTTCTCTTACCATTGTTATGCTGATGACATGCAACTCTACTTGTCTTTCCAACAAATCCTCCACGCTCTGCCCCATCCTCACGCGCCTCCCTCGTGTGTCCCTCTGCAGCTGCTGCTGGAGGACAGGTGATTGGCTTCCAGTGTATATGGAAAACAGCACTCATTCCCGTCTGACAGAGGGATATATCGCTCACAAGGTGGAAACATTTGCAGAACAGCATCTTGAAAAAGACATCGCTAAGCAAACAGCTTTTTATGTTCTTTATGTACTGTACACAATAAAGCACAAACACAATATAGCGCTGTAACGCTATTACGTTACAGATGTACAAGTGATAAAGGATACTCAATTCATCCGAGAACAAGAAGGGAGGTAGAAATAATCCACTCACTCTAAACACATATGCTGCACATGTACACACACAAACAGACATAATGTACATGCACACATACACATGCATGATGCAACATACAACAAACCTGTATATGCACACTGAAAAGAAACAACAAGCATTCAAATACACAATGGTTTTACTATCAAAGCTCTTTGCAAATATGTTTTCAGAAATGTTTTCAGTTCATTAGTATTCTTTTTCTGTCTTTCACACCGACACAAACACAGGTAAACAAGCATACTGTACACATACATGCCACACACAGCTAAGAAGTTTGTAGATAGCGGACACACACACACACACACACACACACACCTGAAGATACTACTACAGCATATTTGAGATAAGAAAGTTAAGTTGAATTTTTAGAAATGCATTGGATCTCTTTAGCCAAGATGCTGTCTCTCCCTGTGTCTCAATAAGCTCCCTATGTTGTGAATCAGTAAATCGTGAACATGAATTCGGGCACTGGTAAGGGAACTGATCCACTGAACATTGGGACACTTATGACTTCATCACCTGCGACACAGTAATGAGCCTGTGCATAGAAGCGTAGTTGTTATTAATCAGCACCATCACTGTATAAATGATACTATCGTTCATTTTCCTTGAAGATATTCAAACGTACAGTGTTTTTATAACAGATAAATGGCATAAATAAAGAAATACAAATATATAGGAGTGTATTTTAAACCTTATTTTAACAACTCAAATATTTAAAAAATTGTTTCACTTTCATGGTAATTATGAATGAAAGACATTACAAACAATATCTCTTTTAAAGAGAAAATAAGGCTTGGACTTCCTCTTCTAATGACTTTAGAGACTTCAGAAGACATGAAGACATTTCCGGTAAGGGAAAATAGGTGTCTGAAACCGTTTACTTATTCACTATTTCCTATATAGTGAATAGCAGTGAGTGCACTATTATGGAAGCCCAGGAGTGCCGTTTACAAAAGAATGAAGGAATAAATTATTAATCTATTAATTTGAAAATAAAAATGTGAATAAATAAACCAATTTATAAATGGACAAATAAATAGATACATTTAAATGTGTTTATTTAATTCATGTTTTAAAATGTACTTATATTTAGCAATAAAACAGTCATAAGTCATTTTTAAATGCACCTTTTAAATTGCATTTTAAAAAGCATTTGGCAATTGCTTTTCTTCATCCATTTGCCAGTTGCGTTTCTTTATTGTTTGACTTTTCCTTTTCTTTTACCATTTGTCAATCCATACCTGCTGAAGCCCAGGAGTGCCAGTTAAAATAAGAATAAATAAGTCCATTTATAAATGGACAAATAAAAAGACACATTTAAATGTGTTTATTTAATTAATGTTTAAAAATGTCATATTTAACAATAAAATTTTGCATTAATAAATAATATTTATTTCATGTTTAAAATGTCATTAAATTTAGTAATAAATGAGTACATTAATGAGTCTTTTAAATTCACTTTTTAATGCACTTGAAAAGCACCTTTAAAATTGCATTTTAAAAAGGTATTTGGCAATTGCTTTTCCTCATCCATTTGCCAGTGGATTTTATTTTTCATTTTGCTTTTCCTTTTCTTTTTCCTTTTCTTTCTCCAATTGAGAATCGAGTTAAAAAAATGCCATTGGTCTGTTGACTCGTGGGAGCAACCAATGAACTTTCGACTCAGTTAAAAGGTACACCCCCTCTCCCACATGTCACTCGAGGAGGATGTAAGACGGCCTGTCATTGGACGATGGTACGAGCAGTTTACATTATATTATTGGATCTGTGAATCTTGCGCATAAGAAACGGATGCGAAGTATATCAGAAGTTGTTGGTGGCTCGTTCATTGTTGCTGTGAAATGCTGAACGCGGCCCTACTTATGTGTCCAGGATGGGAGCTGTCAACAGAACCAGCCTCCCAACCCGCGCCCCGAACTGAAACACATGCAGCAACCGCCATTTGCCTCACCCTATTTCACTGCTTGAGGTACTGAACCTATGAAGAATACCACCAGATCCTGTACTAAAGCACCTCTGTGAAGTTGGCACCCCATATAATTAAATCTTTACCAAATCTAAACCATTCATAAATGAACGTTTGTGCTTGTTTGGTGTTTGAGATATTAGACATTATTTTTTTTGGCTGTGTGACATCACTTTCCACCCCATGAGGTCCAAATCGCTCCAAACCAGTGTCGTTCGTTTGTACTTGATTAAAAGAAACACTGTAACTATTTCCCTTCTATACCTATATCAAGAAACTTTTCGGAAGCAGTGACGTCACTCCAACTCACTCTGAACCGGTGTCGTTTGTTTGTGCTTGATTTGTGCTGTCAAAAGAAACATCATAACATTTTCTTTTCTTTGTATTTAACAAGATAGCTTTTGGGAGCCGTGAAATCGCACAGGCTAAACTAGGGTTGCTCCGATACCAGCCCTGGTACCTCGGTATCGATACTTATGCAACAAATTAAAAAAACCTCAGATTTTTGAAGAAATTACCAATTATTTGTATTATACATTATTGACAAAAAGAACTGCATAAAGTCTTATAGATACAAATTATGCTTTTTCTGGATTCCATGTTAAATGTTTTCATTAAATGTTATGATCAAATTGTGTTTAATCAAATACATACTGTACAGCTTTAATCAAATGAAAATATAATACTTTTCAACAATATATATATATATATATAATTTTTGGTAAAAAAAAAAAAAAAGCACAACATTATTAATGAAAACATTAAATGAAAACAATCTGATTACCTGAGGCAAAAAGGCTGCCATGGCTGAATCACAACATGCTGACATTCAGTACACTTGCTTATGTGATATTGCTTACAGATAATAATACTAATAATATAACCATTTAATATTATATTATTGTACTGAGTATTATCGCGACTGCTTTGAATATTACACTTTTATACAGTAGTAATATTTTTCTGTCGTAATGTCTTCCATTTCACGCAATCAGTTGAATAAAGCTCTCGTTTCAGCAGGACTTTTATTTTGAAAGACCTTTGAAGTTCTTCCTGTTTTTAAAGGGTTCTTTATATCTAACTTCCCGCAACTTCGGAGCTGAAATCTCTGCGCTGCAATGGAGAAAGCGTTCATTTGAGAGTTCACAGCCATTTATACAATCAACACACTGATCTGCGGCTCTGCAGATGGATTCTATTGGACACACTGCTTTAAAAAAAAAAAAAAAAAAAAAAAAGTATTAGTAGTTTGTGTTGCGTTGTGTGTATGTTCATGTGCTTGCCTGTGTGTGTTTGTGTGAAGAAGATGACAGGGCAGAGAGGCACATCTTATTCATACTGTGACGCGCAGTGTATGTGGCTGTATATTATTTCATTAAATTACATCTTTCTGTAGTTTAATGATCACACTTGGCCATATAGAGGCTTTTTTATTATTATTTTCAAATGGTCTTTGATTTCATCTCCAAACTCAAATTACATTACATTTTTCTAATTGCAGCATACTTTAATATGGTACCGAAATTAACAACAAGATAATATCAAACCGTTTTACATTTTTTGTTCTTGTGATATTTCGTTAGTACCGGTATACCGCGCAGCCCTAGGCTAAACCCCATGTCATTCACTCTCACCTGTCTCCATCATTTGTGATCGCTTCTGGTTTGTGCCATGTTTGGTATGGTTGAATCATAAGATTTAATCTTTCAGCCCATCATACTCAAATACATCTCTCTTTCTCTGTCAGGAAATATCAGATTTGGTCTGATATTTAAACCAGGGATGCAAACTACTCAAATTTCAGCTAATTTTTCTGAAGCTAATTTGCCCAAATTGATTGATAAAAATTTTAAATTGTCCTCATTAAAATCACTTTAAATGGTTTCCCTAAGCTTAAAAACTTGAAACTCAGTTATTCTAGATTTATCTACAGCAATAGCAAATCATAGCAAGATACAATACAAATCAAACATATATATATATATATATGTATGTATTTTTTTTAAGTTAGTAAATAAAATGAATATTAAAAACATATACAATAAATGTAGCCTAAACAACCAGTCCAAAAGGACACTAAGTTTGTTTCTCATAATCTTAAAACCTTTTGATCTAAAGGCTTATGGTCAAATGCTTGGGATTATTTCTGTAATCAAAAATAAACTGTGCCTAATTATAGACATCTATACAAACCTTTTATTTATTTGTTTTATTTATTAATTTATTTTAAGAAAAGTAGCCAACAAGTGTCCAGCAAATGAAATCATTCAATACTGTTTAAAAAGCATCCCAGGATGCACCTGAAATTGACTGAGAAAATGAACTGTGTGCAGAGCTGGAACAGACAAAAGGCTACACTGAAGAATTTCAAATAGAAGATGTTTCTGATTTAATTTGTTTTGGTCACTGCATAATTTCCACACTTCTGTGTTAGTTTTGATGATGTTATACTCTAAATTCTAAAATGTGCAGTAACAAATAATAATAATAGGCAAGTGTGATCAAACTTTTCTACAGAGTTCTAGTCTTACACTGAGGGGCCGTTCACATTGAGCACGTTTTTGTGTCCGTCCATGCCGTTTTATAATTGATTTCAGTCTAAACGTGGCTAGATAGATGTCTTTGATGGCTTGTTTGTGTTTTTAGATGGCATGTCAAGTTAAAAAGAACCTAAACTGTTAAACGTATGTCTCGAGTACGTTTTGCTCTTTTGTGGCGCTGCGTGTAATTTTAGTGCAACAACAATGCATTCCAGCATGTGAACGGCACTTAACATGTTTTCAAACATTTTGCTGAAATTTCAAACAAATATTTTGAATATTTGCTAACATATTGGCCTATGCAATTACACAAACACCATCAACGCAAGTCACGCCAGCTTCTAGCAGAATTAAAATGAATAAAAGCAAATTCAGAGCTGAATACTGTGGCTGTTTACTTGCGAAAAAAAATTCTGAATAATTAGCCTATATAAACATTATGTACAGCTTTGTTGAGCAGTCTCACATATAGCCTATAAACAAATCATAATTTACAGCACAAACACAGACAATTTTTGCTGTTGCATTTGGAGTTTGATGGGCTGAAAGATTAATCTTTGCCAAAAATGAATGCTTCAACGATACCAAACACGGCACAGACCAGAAGCGAGCACAAATGATGGAGACAGGTGAGAGTGATTGACATGGGGTTTAGCCTGCACGATTTCACGGCTTCCAAAAGCTATCTTGTTTAATACAAAGAAAGGAAAACATATGATGTTTCTTTTAATGGCACAAACTAGCACAAATCGAGCACAAACGAACAACACCAGTTCGGAGCGATTTGGACCGCATGGGGTGGAGAGTGGCGTCACTGCTCCCAAATACAAGCTGTTATTTGTAAGGAAGGGAAATAGATACAAGATTAATTTTAACGGCACAAATCAAGCACAAGCGAACAGCACCGGTTTGGAGCGATTTGGACCACAAGGAGTGCAAAGTGACATCACACAGTCAAAAAAATAATGTCTCCCAAACACCGAACCAGCAAAAACGTTCATTTTTGCGGCACAAATCAGCACAAACGAATGGTATATATTTGGTAATGATTTCATTATATTATATTTTTTATTTCTCTTGGAAAATGTCTGGACTAAATCTTGGACATTTTACCTCAAACATCTTTGACATGTTAATTGCCATTATCTATGTCAATTAAATTTAGCCTATAACATAATCGGTTCAGGTACAGTTAACATTCATTCAAAATTCAATTTCAAAATGTTAAATCCATAAGACCCAGACTACAACTGTAAAAGAGGAATGTGATAAAAGAATGTTGCACTGTGTATTTAATGTGTGTATAGCTCCTGTCAGTCAATAAACACCTTTATGAAGATGAGCACAACAAAAGATTACAAACTTTATTTGCGACATTAGAAACATATACACGGCAGGTTGGTGTGGAAAAAAAATAAAATAAAAATAAATAAATAAAAAAATATAAATATATATATATATATATATATATATATATATATATATAATGTTTTTTTTTTTTTTTTTCATTTGAAAGAGACACTTTCACAATACTGTCACGTAATGGCTTAGACACAGTGACGATAGAGAGATGGATCAGATAATACTGGTAAGTTTATTAGTGAATCGGCTGGAACACAGTATTTAAAAAGGTAGGATGATCTAAGGAGAGGTGCTTGATATGCAGGATGGTCAGATAGTAACTGTGGGTCTGTCTTAAAGGTTTCCAGAGCACACACACAAACTCAAGGGAGAAGACGAGGAGACAAAGGAAGTCTGGATGATGACTTGGAATGACTGGATCGAGGTAATAACACTGGTGGGATACAATAGCAGTATGTAGCAGGTAGCATCATAGTAGTCAGTAGCATCAGATGAGGCCAGACAATGACTGAGGGTGTGTGTGCTCTTTTTATAGGGCTGGTGATGAGGGCTGATGAGCTGATGAGTATCAGATGTGCATGATTAGTATTCCGGTGAGTGTGAAGGCTGAGTGAGTGAGTGAGAGCCTGGCGTGATCGTGACATTACACCCCCCCCCCCCACCCCAGGGCCGCTCCAGAGGACCGTACACCCCGGTGCTGTGGCCGGCCCCGTCCGCGTGGAGCAGGATGATCAGGATGGTTCAGGTGGAAGGTCTGAGTGAGGGCCAGATCCAGGATGTCGTCTCGAGGTACCCAGGAGCATTCCTCTGGTCCGTATCCCTCCCAGTCGACCAGGTACTCAAGACGACCCCTACGGCACCGGGAGTCAAGGATTTCCTGATGGCATAGATGGGTCCATCCTCCAGGAGCAACTGCAGGGGGGGTAACCATAGGACAGTGGTTGAGTCAGGAGGCCTGGGAGGTGGCCGCAGAGCAGGGACAGGATCGGGAGGCCTGGGAGGCGGCCTCAGGGCAGGAACAGGGTCAGGAGGCCTGGGAGGCAGCCACAGATCAGTGACAGGGTCAGGAGGCCTGGGAGGCTGCCACAGAGCAAGGACAGGGTTGGGAAGCCTGGGAGGCGGCCCCAGGGCAGGAACTGTAGGAGGTGGAGTTTTAGGGGGTGAGGGCGGAGCCGTGGAAGACTCTGAGGGCAAAGCCGTGGAAGACTCTGAGGGCGGAGCCGTGGGAGGCTTGACGAAGACAGGCAGAGCCGGGAGAGGCTCAATGGACGAAGCCAAGGAAGGCGGAGCCGTGAGAGGCTTGAGTGGCAAAGCCATGGAAGGCGGAGCCATGGGAGGCTCGAGGGGCGAAGCCTTGGAAGGTAGAGCCATGGGAGGCTCGAGGGGTGCTTCTGTCACGTAATGGGTCAGACACTATGACGATAGAGAGATGGATCAGATAATACTGGTAAGTTTATTAGTGAATCGGCTGGAACACAGTATTTAAACAGGTAGGATGATCTATGGAGAGGTACTTGATATGCAGGATGGTCAGATAGTAACTGTGGGTCTGTCTTACAGGTTCCAGAGCACACACACAAACTCAAGGGAGAAGACGAGGAGAAAAAGGAAGACTGGATGATGACAGGGATGACTGGATGATGACTTGGAATGACTGGATCAAGGTAACAACACTGGTGGGATACAATAGAAGTATGTAGCAGGTAGACATCGAGGTAGTAGTAGGGTGTGTGTGCTCTTTTTATAGTGCTGGTGATGAGGGCTGATGAGTATCAGATGTGCATGATTAGTATTCTGGTGAGTGTGAAGGCTGAGTGAGTGAGGGAGAGCCTGGCATGATTGTGACAAATACACATAAGTAATACACAACATTAGTTTAAACACTACCATTTGTCCACAAAAGTGTGCTTGCTTGCCTTTTCTGTCTCCTGAGCTGACCGCCATTCTGACAGTCTGCCTTTTCTTGATCATACACAGGCAATTATTTTAATAAAAATAAAAATATTTAAAGATGATCATACAGTTTTTTTTATTTATTTTTTTTTATGAATGTGATATAACTGAAAGTGGATGTGCATTTCCTTCAGTATAAATTCTGGAAAGTCCATCGGCTTTCTCCAGCGACTCGTGCTGTTGCCCTTGCTCACCTCCATTGCGTGTTTCAGTTTGGGCCGCGGGTCGGGTGGCTGGTTCTGTTGACAGCATCACGATTACCAGCTCCCATCCTGGACACATCACTGTGCATGCTCAGGTAGGGCCGTGTTCAGCATTTTACAGCAACAGTGAATGAGCCACCATTAACTTCTGATATGTTTCGCATCCATTTCTTATGCGCGGGATTCACAGATCCAATAATATCACGTAACTGCTCATATCATCGTCCAATGACAGGCCGTTTTACATCCTCTTCAAGTAGCACATGGGAGAGGGGGTGTATCTTATAACTGAGTCAAAAGTTCATTGGTTGCTCCCACGAGTCAACAGACCAATGGCATTTTGTTTTACTCGATTCTCAATTGGAGAAAGAAAAGGAAAAGCAAAATGAAAAAAAAAAAGCCATTGGCAAATATATTTTTAAAATGCAATTTAAAATGTGCTTTTAAAGTGCATTAAAATGGACATTTAAAAGACAATTTAAACATGAAATATTATTTATTAATGCACAATTTTATTGTTAAATATAATGAAATTTTTTAAACATTAATGAAATAAACACATTTAAATGTGTCTTTATTTGTCCATTTATAAATTGACTTATTTATTCAAGTTTTTATTTTCAAATTAATAGATTGATAATTGATTCCTTCATTCAAATGGCACTCCTGGGCTTCCATACACTACATCTCAGCAGTGAGTGAATTAAATGAGTGAGTGAATTCGGACACTGACGTATACACCGAGCGTCAGAGCTCTGGGGCTGTTGCAGAAACAACGTCACATATTAACCTTTAAAATACCTGGGCCTTACTTGTTATTCTTATTAAATAATATATTAATACAATAAATCTTCATTCTGTTTGTAATTTTTAATATATATTTCAATTTGATCAAATGTACATTATTGTATTTATTTGTTATGCTTTAGTTTCTTTAAACTCCAAAACAAGCTTGGTAGCATTTCTCATCCGACCATAAACAGCACCAAAGTTATCATAACCTACATGTTTTAACTGAATATTTAAATCATCCACAGAATTATCATTTCCACTGTGTGCAGTCTCCTGAGTTATCACCTCAGTGATTTATTTAGTAAATAAAGAATTCTTCATCTTAATGGCAAAATTCTGTATCAAATATAAATAAAGAGTACATTTTAAAATGTATCTGTATGTTTTGTCTCTCTATATGTTATTATGTTATTTTAATCAAGTAATGATTTGTCAAAAAGTAATTTAATACATTCAGCATGAAATAAAACTTTGCAGGAGTGAAGGAAGCCGTAAACTGGCATCTCTCTCTCGCCTGCTCGCGCTCTCTCTCTCCTGCATGTGCTCCCTCACCTAGTTCGTATGTCTTCCCCACGGTGGATTATGGGCAATTAACAATCGAATGTACACTTGAAATTAGAGTGCATTGTGGGTAAGAACGAGTGAAAAAAGTAGGGAACGAGTGGCTCACTCAGATTTCAGACACTCCTACAAAATGGCAGACACCCGAAATAGTGCACTATATAGTGGTTTTTACGGTGCATTGTGGGATTTCAGTGCACTGGAATGATTTTGCGAATGAGACAGCCCTTAAAATGACTGATTCCCTGATCAATGCCATGACTACTGAACTAGGGAGCTGATTGAGAAGCACCCTCTGTCATGTTGCTGTAATTTTGTTATTGTTTTCAGTCAATATTGAAGTACTAAAAGAGCATTAGAGTCACGTTTGTATTTTTTGCAGGTTTGGTTTTAGAAAGTAACTTCAAAGTAAAGTAATTCATAATCTGATTACTTTTTGCTTGAAGTAATCAATAAAGTAATCCAATTTTAATTTTAGTTTTTAATTTTAATCAGTAGTGGATTACTTTTCGAAAGTAACTTGCCAAACACTGATAATTACTGTAAATATTTTAGTTATATAACTTTGATAATAATAACTTTTGGCCCCAAGTGTCTTCTTTCAGAAGATACAAAAATTATGCCTGTAGCCCAAGGTTAAGAAACTACAACCATATTAGTAGGGTATGCCATTTCATGGGATTTGCTCCAAAATGGGGAGTGCCTCAACAGGTTAAGTCAATAGGTACACTGTTTTGGGCATAGCAGTATGGTGGGGCAGTGACTTCACAGTTATGATGTCATCAAAAATCCAGGTCTATATTACATATCAGTGCACTGCACACACCTCTCGGATACACACTGCACTCTTACAGGACTGTGGCTGATTTCAGTTCCATCCACCGATCACTGAAAATACATTGTGATCCAAGTAACTTTCTGAGGTTTCCGAACATCTGAGGACCAACACTAATCCTGCGCCACCAGACAAGCTGATGGCAAAAGTGATAAAATCATGATAATTAAATAAAAGTGTGAGTGTTTAATTTAGATACATTTTAAAGCAGTGTTTACTACTAATTTGATTAGCCAATTTGTTTACGTTTACTCGTAAATGTTAATTAATACATTGTTAACTATTAAACTTGTAACATGTAATTAAAGGGATAGTTCACCAAAAAATGAAAATTCTCATATCATTTACTCACCCTCATGATATCACAGGTGTGTATGACATTCTTTCTTCAGCAGAACACATTTGAAGAAAAAAAAAAAAAAAAAAATATATATATATATATATATATATATATATATATATATATCCTATGGTGTCATTTTTATATCACCAGAACTTGAATTTAAAAAGCCTCAGAATTCATGATCTTGAAAAAAGACTGAGTGTAATTTGATGTTATTAAAAAAATTTGCTGTTAATTTTCAATATTTTCAATATTTTGTGTGAATTCAATTCATTGTTGAATACGGGTTGAGAAATTCAGGTGGCAAAATTTGAGGATGTGTCAGGTGTATTTTGTTGATTCATGTCTTTTATTTTGAAATTCTAGTTCCTGGTTCATGTCATGTGTTCCTGTTTCCCTTGTCATATGATTTCTGTTTTCCCTCCATGTTCATGTGTCATGTTTTCATTGGGTTATTGTTTAATTAACTTGTTATGAGTTCTGTTTGTTCACTGGTTTATGTTCTCCCATGTCTTGTATTTAAGCCTCATGTTTTCATTGTCTAGTTGTCTAGTATTGATTGTGATGGATGTGAATGTTGTTCTGTAGTCAAGTCAAGTCAAGTCAAGTCAAGTCAAGTCCATGTTCATGTTTTGTTTTGTAGTCAGGGTTTTTGGTTCTCACTTTGGATTTCACGTTCTGTAAATAAACTGCACTTGGGTTCTTCTCATCTTCACGTCTTCGTCATTGCCATCATTGTCAGCAGTACCAGCACACATTACAAGATGTCATCCAGGAATGCAAGGAAGAGCAAACGAGTGTTGATGTAATCCATCTCTCTCGGACAATCGCAAACCGATGGAAACAGCACAAAAGTCATTTTAAATGTGTGTGTGTATATATATATATATATATATCTTTTTTTTTTTTCTCTAAAAACCACATTTTTCAAGAGCATGGAAAAACTCTTTTTCTCATAAACAATCTTACTAGATACTTGTTAAACAGATAGCCTGATTAAACATCTTTTCATTGGTCATTTCGATGCACAATTCAAACAGAAGAGGTCATTCGGTGCATTCTGTTTATGGTAAAAAGTCAAAATTGCCAAAAGTGGAGATTTGTTTTTTCATTGGACAGTGATGATATATATATATATATATATATATATATATATTATATAGCCTACATTTTTAATAATGTGCAAAACATCTTTTCTTTGTTCCTTGGCAATTTACATTGAACGAATCTGCTGAAAAGGCAAGTAAAAATGTTCACGTGCACACATACATGCCCAGATAACATGATCCCCATATACCCAGCATGGTCATACAGTGATGTGACATGAAACAGGTCAATATGCTCATACATTAGTGATTTTTAGAATCTATAGTTCATACAGTATAAAAATCATTATGTCTATGGAGAGTCCTCATAATGATAGCTGCACCAACATGAGTGTGTGTCTGAGTGAGTGTGTGAGTGAGTGAGTGTGTGTGTGTGTGTGTGTGTGTGTGTGGGCAGGTTTAAGTGGTTTACGAGGAATTTTTTTAGGTTACAAACTGGTAATTACAAGGGTATTATTCTATAAATGTGGTTTATGAGGACATTTCTAGTGTCCCCATAATTCAAATCTCTTAAAAAACATATTAAACGACGTTTTATTGAAAATGTAAAAGTGCAGAAAGTTTTTTTGTGAGGGTTAGGTTTAGGGGTAGGGTTAGGGTTAGGGGATATAAACTATAGTTCATATAAAAATCATTATGTCTATGGAGAGTCCTCATAATCATAGCTGCACCAACATGTGTGTGTGTGTATGTAGTATAAACGTTTGTGTGGGCAGGTTTAAGTGGTTTACGAGGAATTTTTTTAGGTTACAAACTGGTAATTACAAGGGTATTATGCTATAAATGTGGTTTATGAGGACATTTCTAGTGTCCCCATAATTCAAATCCTTTTAAAAAAAAAAAACATACTAAACAATGTTTTATTGAAAATGTAAAAATGCAGAATGTTTTTTGTGAGGGTTCAAATCAAATCAAATCAAATCACTTTTATTGTCACACAGCCATATACACAAGTGCAATAGTGTGTTAAATTCTTGGGAGCAGTTCCGATCAACATAGCAGTCGTGACAGTGATAAAGACATCTACCAATCTACAATAAACATCAAATTTACACAACACAATTTAAAATCTAATATACACATAATTACACACAGCACAATATACAAATAATAACATACAATGTACATTATACAACACACAAAATATAGAATACACATTATACAATAATAAAAAAAAATATATATATATATTATATATAAAATGTACAGTAGGTTATATTGTACTGTATTGACATTTGGTTGATAGTCAGTTGCCAGTGTGTTGTTAAGAGAATATAATTTATGACAGTCCAGTGTGAGATAATAAGATTAATAAAGTGCAGTGGTGATGTATATTGATCGTGAGAGATCAAGAGTTCAAAAGTCTGATTGCTTGGGGGAAGAAGCTGTCATGAACTCGGCTGGTGCGGGTCCTGATGCTGCAAAACCACCTACCTGATGGTAGCAGTGAGAGCAGCCCATGGCTCGGGTGGCTGGAGTCTCTGATGATATATGTCCTGGAGGGAGGGAAGCTCATCTCCGATGATGTGTCTGGCAGTTCGCACCACCCTTTGCATGGCTTTGCGGTTGTGGGCGGTGCTATTGCCGTACCTGGCGGAGATGCAGCCAGTCAGGATGCTCTCTACAGTGCTGGTGTAGAACCGTGTGAGGATGTGGCAGTTCATTCCAAACTTCCTCAGCCATCTCAGGAAAAAGAGGCGCTGATGACCATGTGGGTTCCTCAGTGATGTGGACACCGAGGAACTTGAAGCTGCTGACTCTCTCCACTGGTGCTCCATTGATGGTGATGGGGCTGTGTTCTCTTTCTCTTCTTCTGAAGTCCACCACAAGCTCCTTTGTCTTACTGACATTGAGGGAGAGGTTGTGCTCCTGACACCAGCGTGTCAGAGTGTGCACCTCCTCTCTGTAGGTTTCATCATTGTCAGTGATCAGACCTACCACCGTCGTATCATCAGCAAACTTAATGATGGCACTGGAAATGTAAAAGTGCAGAAAGTTTTTTTGTGAGGGTTAGGTTTAGGGGTAGGGTTAGGGTTAGGGGATATAAACTATAGTTCATATAAAAATCATTATGTCTATGGAGAGTCCTCATAATCATAGCTGCACCAACATGTGTGTGTGTGTATGTAGTATACAGCAAACTTAATGATGGCACTGGAGCTATGTGTTGCCACACAGTCATGTGTGTACAGGGAATACAGGAGTGGGCTAAGCATACAGCCCTGCAGGGCTCCAGTTTTGAGGGTCAGTGATGAGGAAATATTACTGCCCATTCTAACCACCTGGCGTCTGCTTGACAGGAAGTCCAGGATCCAGCTGCACAGCGAGTTGTTTAAGCCCAGAGCCCAGAGTTTCTCATCAAGCATGGAGGGCACTATGGTGTTGAATGCTGAGCTGTAGTCTACAAACAGCATTCTCACATAAGTGTTCCTTTTTTCCAGGTGGGAGAGAGCAGTGTGTATCATAGATGCAATGGCATCATCAGTGGAGCGGTTGTTGCAGTAAGCAAACTGCAATGGGTCCAGTGATGGAGGCAGCACAGAGCAGATGTAATCTCTGATTAGTCTCTCAAAGCATTTGCTGATGATGAGGGTCAGAGCAACAGGACACCAGTCATTTAAGCAAGTGATTTTGGATTGCTTTGGTACAGGCACAATGGTGGACGTTTTAAAGCATGTGGGGACTACAGACAAAGAGAGGGAAAGGTTGAAAATGTCTGTAAAAACACCAGCCAGTTGGTTCGCACATGCTCTGATGACGTGGCCCGGAATGCCGTCTGGACCCGTGGCTTTACGGATATTCACCCATCGGAAGGATAGGGTTACATCCGCTACAGAGACGGAGAGTGAACTAACCTCTGTAGCTTCGGCCGTGAGCGCTCTCTCTGCGAGGGTGGTGTTATTTCCCTTGAAATGAGCATAAAAAGTATTTAGCTCATCCGGGAGAGAGGCAGCGGTCTTCACGGCACAGTTTTTATTCCCTTTAAAGTCTGTGATGATATTAATTCCCTGCCACATGCTTCTAGAGTTGGTGGTGTTAAACTCTTCTTCAATCTTGTTCCTTTACTGGCGTTTTGCTGCTCTGATAGTTTTTCGGAGGGCATAACTGGCTTGTTTATGCTCCTCCGCATTCCCGGAATTAAAAGCGGAGGTCCGCGCATTAAGTGTCGCGCGAACATCGCTATTAATCCAAGGTTTCTGGTTCGGGTAGATCCGTATAGTTTTGGACGGAACAACATCCTCTACACACTTTCTGATGAAACATGTTACGCTATCAGCGTAAACCTTGATGTCGTCATCAGAGGAGGACTGGAACATCTCCCAGTCCACGTGATCAAAACAATCTTGTAGCATAGAGTCTGATTGGTCCGACCAACACTGTATCGTTCTGAGGGTGGGTGCTTCCTGTTTCAGTTTCTGCCTGTAAGCAGAAAGCAAATCTTGGATCTTAACACACCCCCAAAAGACATGGGTTGTGTCTCCAACTTCTGATTGGCATCGCCAGCAGGTGGGTGTGTCTTTAAGACCAAGCCTATATAATCTAGAGGGGGTCCAATTCAATCTATGTAAAATCATAAATTGCATAAGGCCTTTTTATTAAGGGGTCAAAATTAACTAACTAAATCAGACAAATTTGCTGTGAATAAAATGCCCAAATACTTAATGCCCTGTTTGGGCCACTGGAAGGCTCCCGGCTGGAAAGCCATTACTGGGCAGTACACTGTCAGAGACAAAGCTTCGGATTTAGACCTGTTGACTCTGTAACCTGAGAATTTAGAGAAGGAACTAATAATTCTGTGGAGCCAAGGCATAGATCTAATGGGGTCAGAGACGAATAATAAAATATCATCTGCGTAAAGCAAAAGCTTTTGTGCCATACCTTCCGCCACCACCCCAGGAAAATCATCTTCCCTTCTTATCGCGGCTGCTAAACAATCAAGACAGGGCAAGACAGAACAATAATGGGGAAGAGGGCAACCCTGCCGGGTGTCTATAAAGTAACTTAATCCATCCAATAAAAGTATTCCCGAACCCATATATTTCCAAAATCTTAAAAAGATAATCCCATTCTACCATATCAAATGCCTTTTTGCCGTCAAGTGAGATGGATGCGACCAGAGTCTGATCATTCGCCACTGACCACATAATATTGATGAAACGCCTAATGTTAATAGAAGAGCTACGGCCCCGAATAAACCCCACCTGATCTATATGTATAAGAGATGTCATAACTTAATCAGTTAGCTAGAATTTTTGACAATATTTTAACGTCTAGCTGGATCAGGGAAATTGGATGGTAACTCTTACACACTTGGATCTTTGTCCTTTTTAAGGATCAGACTGATCCGGGCTTGTGTCATGGTTGGTGGAAGCTTTCCCTTCTTTAATGATTCTGCATTAACTTCTAACAAAAATGGAGCCAGTTCTGTAGCATAAGATCTAAAAAATTCAGTGGCAAAACCATCTGGCCCCGGAGCCTTACCTGTAGGCAAGGCCTTAATTACCTCATCAAGGTCCTCCAATGCTATCTCAGAATCAAGAGATTTTTTTTTGCTCATTCGTCAGTTTAGGGAGTTCTAATGGTTTCTCAAAGTTTCTAATATCTTCATCAGTAGACGAAGACGTGGAACTATAAAGATCAAGATAAAATTATTTAAAAGCATTATTAATATCAATGGCTGAGGTAAATATTTCACCACCAGCAGATTTCACTGAGGGAATGGTAGGAAAAGATTCTCTCTGCTTTATATATCTAGCCAAAAGCTTCCCTGCTTTGTCCCCTGACTCAAAGTATGACTGTCTTGCCCTGAATAGCCAAAACTCCACCTTCCATGACAAAATAGTATTATATCTATGTGAAGGACCCCAAAAACAGAAGGGAAGGAGGACACAGGGAAGCGGGTTTTTCCAGACTCAGGTAAGGCTTTTAATCGGCCACTTCAATGCTTTACACCTTCACAAACTCAACAGTCTCAGAGGCACGTAGGCACTCAAACACATTAGCTTCACAAACATAAACACATCAGCTTCCATGAGCACTGTAGGTTCCCTTGTGCCAGACTCTCTCTGCCTCTCTGCTGGTGGCGTGGCCATTTATATGCCGCTCTCCCCATGCTCACTGGAATTAGAGATAGGTGTTAGACAATCTAGCTCAGGTGTAAGCACCCTTACCACTTCCTCTCTCTCCGGACGGATGCTCGACCATGCCCCCGCTGTCACAATCTGTATTTCAATCGGGCCAGTTCTCTGAGGCCATCAGATGACATTCGGAGCTTGAGCTCTGCCTCAGCACTTTTAATATTTCCTTCCAACTCCACGAGTTCTCTTGCTTTAGATGTTTTGGTGAATGATGCATACTGTATGATCTGGCCCCTAAGAACTGCCTTAAGTGCCTCCCAAGCCACGCCCACAGAGGATACTGAGGACCAGTTGGTCTTTATATAAACATTAATTTCAGCCTTTAACATTTGTTGAAAATCATGATTTTGCAAAAGGGATACATTAAAGCACCAACTATATGTGGCAACACCTCTAAATTCACCAGGGCATGATCTGAGACTAAGATGTTTCCAACTGAGCAAATCTATTCTAGAATAAATCTTATGGACTGATGAAAAAATGTATAGTTCCTACCAGATAGGTTCAAAAATCTCCAAATATCTGTAAGACCAAGATTTTTACACATCTTGTGAAGCGTCAATGTTACTCCTACACACCTTTGCTTCACTATGATCAAGGACTGAGTCCATCAAAAGATTATAGCCTCCTCCCAATATTATATCATGAGGGGTGCCAGCGGCTTGCAACATCCCTTCTAGATCTATAAAAAAGCCCAGGTCATCAGCGTTAGATGCGTAGATATTAGCCAAAATCAACCTTTGCCCCTGAATTTCTGCTAAAACAATAATGACTCTTCCTAATTTATGATTAATCTGTTTTAGACATTTGAATTGTAGATGTTTACTTATCAATGTAATGATAACTCCCCTGTTCTTACTTGAGCCAGCACTAAAGAAAACATGTCCACCCCATATCTTCCCAAATTTTTCAGCTTCCTGCGGGGAAAGATGCGTTTCTTTAAGAAACACTATATCATATTTCTTACGTTTAAGAAAAGAAATAACCTTCCTTCTTTTTATGGGGTGCCCCAACCGATTCACATTCCACGTGGAGAAAGATAATCCACTCATATTAACATTTGACATTTGACATAAAGATCTAAACCAAAACCAACTAAGCTTCTGTACACCATTCCTCCTCCTCAGTTGTAAACAGTGCTGCTCTTCCAGATGTATTGCACGTGCCTCAGTCCTTGCGTGAACGTGTCAACGCGATTACATCATGCGTGTGCTGCCGCTGACCAGAAGCGATTTGTTATAGTTAAAAAGTACTTAGATATTGATCTTTTTCACACTAAAAGCGATCATGTTGCTTTAGAAGACATTAATTTAACCGTTGGAGTCATATGGATGATGTTTATGCATGACACCTGAGATGGCATGAGGGTGAGTAAATGATGAGATAATTTTCATTTTTGGGTGAACTATCCCTTGTTCAACAGGTGGCTGTTATTCATGTATGAATACCTATGACTCCAGTCGTAGTTAAGATTTGCTCTTCATAAGTTCATGCCTTAACTCATCATTAGTTTATGCTGAAGTAGGTATTAATTCAGGTATAAGTACATGATTATTCATGTGCCCATGTTATAAAGTGTTACCGATAGAGTGGACCATTTATAATCTCATTAACTGATAAAAACAAGATTGAACTAACTTCCTTTTGTGATATTCAAAATTTACATTTGCGTCAAAAAAGACTCCCAAATTTCTCACCACCTACTGAATATTTGGGAAGTGCTGAATCAATCTCACTTTTTTCTAAAACCATGACCTATTATAACATCCACTGTTTTATCAGTATTTAACTGAAGAAAATGACATGCCATATTTTTTTAAAAAATTTTTTTATATCTGCTAAACAAGCTTCAAGAACATTTAAATTAGTCAGATCATTGTAATTCAATGACAAATACAACTGTATCTATGAAAAACACAATTGGCTGTCCTGCAGAGATCGAAAAAAATTGTCAAGCATTAACTGCACATAAATATGCCATTAATTTGATTTTATTAACATTATAACACGTTATTTTGGGTGTGAGCTCATGAGTGTCTGGAGCAGAATGGGTGACTCGACTGTACTGACAAAATTTAGACATGTGAATAGTTTTCTGACACAGTGTTTTAGACAAACTTTCTAGTGTACATAAATAATACTTAAACTTACAGTAATAAGCAAAGGAACAAATAATTTTTTGGAAGTTGCATTCAAAATGTATGAGGCAAATCATCAAGAAAAACCTGTAAATGCCCATTTAGAATCTTGGTGCCACCTAAAATATTTAAGATTCTTCAGGATTCAGTCTGTTTATTATCAGCTCTGCACAGAGGATTCATTACAGATGTCTGCTAGTCATATGATATTAATTGATAATTTGGTCCCACTACTTTTTCTGTAAAGCATATTGATGTGAGATTCAAACACAGGATCTCCTTTCTCAGAGTGTGAATTAAACCACTAGACCAACTAAATATGTTTGTATTTGTTATTGATTTATTTCATACGCTGGTTGTTACAGTCAGTTTAACTGGTAAGATCCTCAGATGGTTAATATTTTTACTATAAAAGAATGGAAAGAGTGTCTCTGTAAAGGTGTTTGTGAATGTGAGAAGATGTGTGTTAGTTACACGATCAGAGAATGACACTTTTCCTCTTTCATAGTCCAGCTGAACTCTCACATGCTCAAGTTTCTCTTTAATTGTAAAGACAGTCCAGGGTTTCACTGGGGATTGTAAATAATATTTATTCTTTGAGTACAGCAAACGCCAGACACCAGTGTTAAAGAAAACACCTCCTTTCCTCTGGTTTGATGCTGTAGTTATTCCAATAGACCAGTATCTATTGTATCCAATCTCTACATCCCAGCAGTGTGTTCCTGAGTCAAAACCCTCTGAACCCAGAACACAGAAATAATAACCAAATCTCTCTGGATTATCGGGTAATGGTTGTCTGTTCCTGCTGTATCTCACACTGGTCAGATCATCAGACAGGATCAGATGTGGATTTGCAGTGTTTGGATCCGGAATCACAGGAGCTGATGAGAGAAAACATCCTGGTTACTTTTGTAACCTCCGTTCCCTGATGGAGGGAACGAGATGTTGTGTCGGTGTAATGACACTAGGGGTCACTCTTGGGAGCCCCAAACACCTCTGACTTTTGAAAAAAGGCCAATGGGAATTGGCGAGTGAAATTTGCATGCCACTCCCCCGGACATACGGGTATAAAAGGAGCTGGTATGCAACCACTCATTCAGGTTTTGTGCTGAGGAGCTGAGACAAGGTCCCAGCCATTTCAGCGGGTAGTTCAGTGTTGTGGCAAGAGGGACACAATGTCTCGTTCCCTCCATCAGGGAATGGAGGTTACAAAAGTAACCAGGATGTTCCCTATTTGTCACTCACTAGACGTTGTGTCGATGTAGTGACACTAGGGGTCCCTATACAAAACGCCACAACTAGCTGAACTGTGTTACGTGGACTGGCGGTGCGAGATGGGCAGACCACTGTGTGCCTCGTAGCCAGTGCACCAGGCCATCACGTAACCTCCCCCAACGCTCTTATGAGCGTCGAACGGTCCTTTGGGAACAAGTCGACTGCCCAACAAATAGGGACAGGCTAGCCCAGCCGTGGCCTCTTTTCCTCTTTTTTCTCCCCAAAAAGAGTGGAATTTGTTAACCGACTGGGGGCCATAAAAGTCTATGTCGGGGGGGTGTCACTCCCAAGGGGAAGACACCGCGGAGGGGGGGTATTTTGAGTGGAAATATGTCACATGGTCTTACTGAATCTTGTCGGAAGTATGTCATGTGGAGAAGTCATATGGTAGGTCCTACCCGATAGGGGAGGAATTTCTACAAACATGGTGACCGGGGGCAGAGGGACCTCTGCCAAAGAAAGAAGCAGTTTACCAACAGGGAAACGATTTAGCGGAAGATATCACATGGGGTCACCTACAGGGAACCAGCACATGTGGAGCACCTACCCCAGTGCAGGGCCTAATTAGCACATGTACTGGGCCGGCAGCGTGTTTCTCTGCAAACTCGTCTGCCACAGGGCTAAGGAGGAAATTTTTCCAAGGATCACAGCTTGTGAACATGACTGGGGGTCAAAAGCGCATGTCTTCACCTCAAGGGAGGGGAAAGGCGCTATGCACAAGTTGTACACCCGGCCAGCTGTCCCGCAACTTACCTGCTCATGCCTGACAATACACGGGACGAAACCGGCTCAACCCGGAGATTGTAGAACCTCACAAAGGTGTTGGGTGTTGCCCAGCCTGCTGCTCTGCACATGTCTGCCAAAGTGGTGCCACTGGTCAGGGCCCAGGAGGCCACTACACTCCTAGTAGAGTGGGCTCATAACCCCACGGGGGGCGGCATGTCCTGAGCATGATATGCCATCATGATGACGTCAACGACCCAGTGGGCGATCCTCTGTTTGGAGACAGTGCTTCCTTTCCACTGTCCACCAAAGCAGACAAAGAGCTGCTCAGAGCTTCTAAAGCTCTGCGTGCGATCCAAATAGATGCATAAAGCATGCACCGGACACAGCAAATCCAAAGCTGGGTCTGCCTCCACCTGGGGCAGCACTTGCAGGTTCACCACCTGATCCCTAAAAGGGGTCATGGGAACCTTGGGCACATAGCCTGGTAGGGGTCTCAGGATCATGTGAGAGTAATCTGGACCGAACTCCAGGCACGATTTGCTGACAGAGAATGCCTGCAGGTCCCCTACCCTCTTGATGGAAGTGAGGGCAGTCAGGAGGACAGTCTTCAAAGAGAGTGCCTTAAACTCAACTGACACCAGGGGCTCAAAGGGAGGTCCCCGTAGACCCCGAAGAACTACAGAGAGGTCCCACAAGGGGATAAGGCACAGTCTGGAGGGATTCAACCTCCTAGCGCCTCTTAGGAACCTGATGATCAAGTCGTGCTTCCCCAAATACTTACCATCCACTGCATCGTGATGTGCCGAAATGGCGGCTACATACACCTTCAAGGTGGAGGGGGACAGCTGCCCCTCCAGCCTCTCCTGCAGGAAGGAAAGCACCGATCCGACTGTGCATCTCTTGGGGTCTTCGCATCGGGAAGAACACCACTTAGCGAATAGACACCACTTCAAGGCATACAGGCGCCTCACAGAGGGAGCCCTAGCCTGAGTGAACATGTCTACCACTGCGGGTGGTAGGCCACTTAGGTCTTCCGTGTCCCGTCCAAGGGCCAGATGTGGAGATTCCAGAGGTCTGGTCACGGGTGCCAGATGGTGCCCCATCCCTGGGAAAGAAGGTCCTTCCTCAAGGGAATTCGCCGGGGGGCTGTTGCGAGGAGTGTGAGGTCCAAGAACCACATCTGGGTGGGCCAGAAGGGTGCTACTAGGATGACCTGCTCCTCGTCCTCACTGACCTTGCACAGGGTCTGTGCAAGTAGGCTCACTGGGGGAAACGTGTATTTGCATAATCCCGGGGGCCAGCTGTATGCTAGCGTGTCTATACCGAGGGGTGCCTTGGTCAGGGCATACCAAAGCGGGCAATGGGAGGATTCCTGGGAAGCAAACAGTCTACCTGTGCTCGAACGAATCGACTCCAAATCAGCTGGAACACCTGGGGGTGGAGTCTCCACTCTCCCCTGAGTGTAACCTGTCATGACAGCACATCCGCTGCAGTGTTGAGGTCGCCTGGGATGTGAGTGGCTCACAGTTACTTGAGGCACTGCTGACTTCAGAGGAGGAGACGGCGGGTGAGTTGTGACATGCAACAGGAGCGTAGACCGCCTTGATGGTTGATGTACGCTACCGTCACCGTGTTGTCCATCCGGACCAACACGTGCTTGCCTTGGATCAATGGCCAGAACCTCCACAGGGCGAGCAGTACTGCCAACAACTCGAGGCAGTTGATGTGCCAACACAGCCGCGGGCCAGTCCAGGAGCTGGCGGCTGTGTGCCCGTTGCATACAGCACCCCAGCCCATCTTGGATGCGTCCATCGTAACCATGACGCGCCTGGAGGCCTGCTGTAGGGGAACCCCTGCCCGTAGAAATGCAAAGTCCAAGGGCTGAAGAGGCGGTGACAGATCGGCGTGACAACCACGCGATGTGTCCCGCGGCGCCATGCCCATCTCGGGACTCGAGTCTGAAGCCAGTGCTGAAGTGGTCTCATATGCAATCAACCCGAGCGGTGTGGCCACCGCTGAGGATGCCATATGCCCCAGGAGCCTCTAAAAAAGTTTCAGTGGAACCACTGACTTCTGTCTGAAGGCCTTCGGAATCGTGTAGCCGAGTCAGATGGTCAGGGTCAGCCATCGCGACGGGTTGGAAAGCGCGAGCCACGTGTCCAAACTCCAGGCGAGGGGGACCAAGGGGACAATCATGTCGGACGTACCGGTGGGTGGGGCCTCACGGTGGGGCGGAGCCTGAGTCCAGAGACAGAGACATCGAAGCACTTACCTGGCTCCTGATACCCACCATAAGATTGGTCAAGGAGGGGGGAGGAGGAATATCATCCCCGCAGTCCATCGGAAGCAACCCGGTGTGGGCATGTTTGTGCCGAAATGGGACGGTGGATGGCGGTTGTGATGTCGGCTGTGCGCACTTGACATGTAACCCAGGGAACAAGAAAACCACTCTTTTGTTGAAGTTTTGAGTACCACAGCCTCTTGGGCATGCGGCGAAAAATGAAACAAAAGATTCTCCTCCCGGCCCTCCACCGGGGGATGGAGTGGCCTGTCTACCAGCTCCATAGACGCAGGTCTCCTCATTCCTGGGTCGCCCGTCTCAGGGGCACTTCAAAGCCTTCCTTGGGTTCTTGGCAGATGGCCGTGAGATGGGTGGTGTCTGCTTCCCGCGGTGGGCTCCATGCCAGGGCTGGGCCGTGGGGTCGGGCTGCGGCAGAGCCGATGCTGTTGCTGCAGGAGGATGCCCTTGGCGATGAGCAGATGGGGTGCGGGGTCTTGAGCCGCGCCGGGGCAGGATGTGATGTAAATCCAGCGCAGTTCGTGCATCAATCCCAGGTCAGAACTACCCTCGTGCAGCTCTTTTAGTACCTTGGCTTGGTGTACCTGCAGGAGAGTCATGGCGTGCAGGGTGGAGGTGGCTTGTCCAGCGGCACCGTAGGCCTTAGCCGTCAGAGACGACATAAACCTACAGGCCCTGGACAGGTGTTTCGGGCACCTGTGCCAGGTGGCGGCGCTCTGCAGGCACAAGTGCACCGCGAGCGCCTTATCCACCTGGGGGATCACCGAATACCCCTTGGCCGCCCCACCATCGAGGGTAGTGAGAGCAAGGGAGCTGAAAGACCGGGATCGGGTGGTAAAAGGTGCCCCCCACGATCTTGTCAGCTCCCCATGCACTTCCGGGCAGAAAGGGACCGGGGCGCGGCCGTGAGAAGCGCTCTGGGCTCAGGAACCAACCATCGAGCCGTGAGGGTTCAGGAGAGTGTGGAGGGTTCCACTCTAGCCCAACGCCCGTGGCTGCCCGGGAAAGCATATCCATCGGCCTGAGACTGGGCGACCATACCCGAAGTTGGAAGCCCAGCTGAAGCCTCCACCTCAGATTGGACGAGCCCGCTCTTCGATGCTGCGCTCTAACTCATCGTCTTCCCGGGCCACGAATAAGAGGTCAAACTCGCCCTGAGATGAGCCAGCGGTCTCATCCGAGATCCCGACCGGGGCAAGCAAGCGTGCTGAGGAATGGGAGGTCTGTGGGGGGGTTACCTGGTGGAGGTGCTCCCATTGAAGTCCCCAAATCGCCCCCAGTGCTAACTGACGTGGCCTCATACCCGTAGGTAGAAGGATTGAGACAGGGAGCCGCTGGGGTGGCTTGCTTTCTTACGAAGGCAAGTTGCGCCCGCAACGTTGCCATGGTCATGTTCTCGCAATGAGGACAAGACCCATCCATGAACGATGTATCTGCGTGGGCAGCACCCAGACACTTAAGACAGCGATCGTGGCCGTCAGAAGCGGAGAGATAACGACTGCAACCAGGAATAACACACAAACGGTAAGGCATCTTTAAAAAGACGTTCCGTGTTTGCCGCTCTTTTAGGATTGAAAATATACTCTTTTAGAATATACTCTTTTGTTTTGCTCTGCCGAAGCGCCCAGGGGCGTTATCTGCATTCCACGGGTGCAGAGGGGGAGAAGCACTGGATTTGCGCTGTAAATCCAGCAGTTTGAGGTGAACGGTAG
This sequence comes from Myxocyprinus asiaticus, assembly GCF_019703515.2. NCBI lineage: Eukaryota > Metazoa > Chordata > Actinopteri > Cypriniformes > Catostomidae > Myxocyprinus > Myxocyprinus asiaticus. Next base: position 46,821,431 of record NC_059363.1, on the reverse strand, counting down.
GGAGAATTGCATTCAGTGCACTGAATGCAACCGCTCGGCTCCGAAGAGAAAATGAGTGGTTGCATACCAGCTCCTTTTATACCCGTATGTCCGGGGGAGTGGCATGCAAATTCCACTCGCCAATTCCTATTGGCTTTTTTTTTTAAAAGCAGAGGTGTTTGGGGCTCCCAAGAGTGACCCCTAGTGTCCCTACATCGACACAATGTCGAGTGAGTGACAGATAGGGAACAATCAACAGCTGTTCTTATTCTGATGTGAATATAATTATCAAGAGTAAAACATTTAATACACACAGAGGATCTTTTTACAACACAAACATGGAAATAGCTTCAACAAATGTAGAAACTGTTTAGATCTCTGCTGTAATTTTGAAGTGTAATTATTCTGTTAGTATTGAATCTTTCACCGTATCTGGTCATGTTAACTTGTGACTCTTTATGGTCTGTTTATTATTTGAAAAGTATTTATTGTTAATGTCTGACATGTCTGACTTGACATTAGTTATCTTTAATATTTTTTACATGTGTAATGTAATGTAAAACATCTTCTGACAGTTGCTTTTCTTTTATCCATATGATTGAAAATATTGATTATGGATCAGAACTTGTATGATCCACAGTTACTAAAACCCTCAAATAATCTTGTACCAACATTTGTTTCCATTTTGTGGTAAATCTTTCAATGTATTTCCAGCAGCGATGTTTGACAGACTCACTCTTGTGGATAATGTCTTGCATCTTCTTCCAGACTCTGAATGTCAGGTTGCCCAAGTAATGTGGCACATGAATGAAAGCTCCGGAAGTCATCTGTGGATCAGGCTGTGAGCTCTGGACTCTGGAAGAACATTCAGGAGTCAGTACTGCAGTGACTTTGACTTCACAACCATAGAGAGGAGACAGGTACTTTTCCATTGTCACATTAAAGTTCTGCAGAAGACAAAAAAACACATGATTATCTCCTGAAATGATCAATAAGAGCAGAAATCAATGATGAGAGTTTGACTGTCACCTTTAGAAATGAGACGTCATTGGCTTTCATAATTTCCTTCATGTCTTTGATTGTGTGTTTAAGAGCTGAGATGTGTCTGTTCGTCTCCTCAAGCTTCTTCTTCATCATCTGACTCTTCTGCTCCTCTTCCTCTCTAAATGCTGTGATTGTAGCTGCTTCTTCATCTCGGAGAAACTCGTGAAGCTTCTTAAACTCCTCTTTAATCTGATGCTCTGTGTGTTCAGCTTGAGTCTGAAATCAAATCAAATTCACTTCAATCAGCTCTGCATTCACACACAATACATCACATCATTCATGTCAATGAGAAACTTTGTTGGAAATGTGGTGTATTTGACTCTTGACTCTGTATCTTCACCTTGATGTGTTCAGCTGTTTTATCACACACTCTTTTAATCTTTCTTGCGTGTTTAAGTGTCTCTTGTAAAGACTTCAGTGCTGTATTGAGTTCCTCCTAGAATTTAACAAAGTGAAAATCAGTGAAACTGCAGCTGCAAAGAGATTTGAACATGTGATTTGTTTGCATGTACTTATATGTTATTTTTATATGGAGATAGAATTGTTGCATATTAACATACAAATGGAAAGAGATTTACAATTAGAAAGTTGGTTCGTAAATAAATTGAATGAGATCCACAAATAAATCATGATGGTGCTGCGGATGGCAGCCTCGGTGTGGAGCTCCTCAGTTCTTTTGTTGTTTTTGTTTGTTTGTCCTGTGTTCAGTAATCTTTTTCCAGTCAGTTTTAACAGAGACGAACTGCTGAACATTCGACAGCATGTACCAGACAATCTTTTCCTGGTTTTCAAATATTCAAACATTTTAGTTGGAGGCGCAGCTCTGCTATTCAAGAGACACAGGCAAGCCATTTGAAGCCATTCTGGACAGTGCGTTACAACTGCCGGGCTTCCAGCTGTTCAGAGCGGATCGCATCGCGGAGTTAACGGGGAAAACGAGAACATGCTTTTATATCAATGAAAGTTGGTGTACAGATGTAACAACGTTAAAGAGGATGTGCTGTCCTAATTTGGAAGCACTCTTTATTAACTGTAAGCCTTTCTACTTGCTGCGGGAGTTTTCCTCGTTTATTCTGGTGAGTGTGTATATCGCACCAAATGCGTGTTTGAACACAATGCTGCAACAGCTGGCTGATCAAATCACAGACATGGAACAACAATACCCAGACTCAGTTATTATTATTCTTGGGGATTTTAACAAAGCAAATCTCACACGTGAACTGCCCAAATACAAACAGCACATCACATGCCCCACCAGAGACAGGAACATACTGGATCATTGCTACACAACAATAAAGGATGCATATCGCTCTGTCCCTAGAGCAGATTTGGGACTCTCTGATCACTGTCTGGTTCATCTTCTTCCAACCTACAGGCAGAAATTAAAATCAACCAAGCCAGTAGTAAGGACTGTAAAGAGATGGATCAATGATTGGAGTGTTTTTGAGGCTGCAGCCACAGACCTGGACGAGCTCACAGATACTGTTACATCATATATCAGTTTCTGTGAGGATATGTGCATTCCTACTAGGACTTATTTAAAGTTCAACAATGACAAACCATGGTTTACAGCAGAGTTCAGGCAGCTTTGTCAGGCCAAAGAGGGTGCTTACAGGGGTGGGGATAAAGTCTTGTACAATCAGGCCAGGAACACACTGAACAGGGAAATCAGAGTGGCTAAAAGAAGATACTCTGAGAAGCTGAAAAACGAGTTTTCAGCTAACGATCCTGCATCAGTGTGGAGTGGCATGAAACAACTCACAAATTACAGGACTCCTACCCACAACCCTGTAGGGAACCAGCAACTGGCTGATGACCTGAATGTGTTCTACTGCAGATTTGAAAGGCCCAATCTCACACCCCACACCCACTCTGACCTTCACTTCACACAAACACCAACACCTCCTGCAACCCCTATCCTCCCCCCTCCTGCTACTCAACCTGCACTTAAGATCTGTGAAGATGTGAGCTGCGTCTTTCAGAAACAAAAGACGAGGAAGGCTTCAGGACCAGATGGCATCTCACCAGCGTGTCTTTGATCCTGTGCTAACCAGCTGGCCCCCATCTTCACACAGATCTTCAATAGATCTCTGGAGCAGTGTGAAGTCCCATGCTGCTTCAATTGCTCAATCATTATTCCTGTCCCAAAGAAACCAAAAATCACAAGACTTAATGACTACAGACCTGTCACCCTAACGTCTGTGGTCATGAAATAATTTGAGAGACTGGTGTTGGCCCACCTGAAGAACATCACTGGACCCTTTCTAGATCCCCTTCAATTTGCTTATCGAGCAAACAGGTCTGTGGATGATGCAGTCAACATAGGATTGCATCATATCCTGCAACATCTGGACAGACCAGGGACATATGCAAGGATCCTTTTTGTGTACTTCAGTTCAGCTTTCAACACCATCATCCCAGCTATACTCCAAAATAAATTACAGCAACTCTCTGTTCCCATGTCTATCTGTCAGTGGATTACCAGCTTTCTGACGGACAGGCAGCAGCTTGTGAGACAGGGGAAACTCACTTCTAGCACCTGTACAATCAGCACTGGTGCCCCCCAGGGATGTGTGCACTCCCCACTACTCTTCTCCCTCTACACCAATGACTGCATCGCCAAGGACCCCCCTCTGTCAAGCTCCAGAAGTTTGCAGACGACACCACTGTCATCGGCCTCATCTGAGATGACGATGAGTCTGCATACAGAAGGGAGGTTGAACAGCTGGCTGTCTGGTGCAGTCAAAACAACCTTGAGCTGAACACACTCAAAACGGTGGAAATCATTGTGGACTTTAGGAGAAACACCCCAAAACTGATCCCCCTCACCATTCTAAACAGCACTGTGGCAGCAGTGGAGTCATTCCTGGGCACTACCATCTCACAGGACCTGAAGTGGGAGACCCACATTGACTCCATTGTGAAAAAGGCCCAGCAGAGTTTGTACTTCCTTCGCCAGCTGAGGAAATTCAACCTACCACAGGCGCTGCTGATACAGTTCTACTCAGCAGTCATTGAGTCTGTCTTCTGCACTTCAATAACTGTCTGGTTTGATTCAGCTACGAAATCAGACATCAGAAGACTACTGCCCCCTGCCCCCCTTCAAGAACTATACACATACAGAGTGAGGAAAAAGGCTGGAAAAATCTCTCTGGACCCCACTCACCCTGCCCACTACCTTTTTGAACTGTTGCCTTCTGGCTGACGCTTCAGAGCTTTGAGCACCAGAACCGTCAAGCACAGGGACAGTTTTTTTCCCTCAGGCTATCCATCTCATGAACAGTTAAATTACCCATTGAGCAATAACTATGTGCATTATACAGTTTAGTCTTTCTTATATTTATCCAACACATCCAACCTCTTCTGCCATTTCATTCCTCTGAGAAAAAACAAACAAAACAAAAAACAAACATTTGCACTGTACATAACAGATTTGTATTTGCACTGTACATAACAGATTGTATTAGATTTGCACTACCATGTGTATGTGTCTGTACGTATGTGTATAATTACTTTTATTTTGTATTATTATCTATGTCTTGCTGCTGTTTTTGTATTGTTTTTGTATTGTTGTACACTGGAAGCTCCTGTCACCAAGACAAATTCCTTGTATGTGTAAGCATACATGGCAATAAAGCTGATTCTGATTCTGATAAATGTAAGGAGTTTCACAAAAATTTAAGGAATTCACAAATAAAAAGAATGTGATCTATAAATATATGTTAGGAGTTTCACAAAAATAAAGTGAATTCACAAATAAATAAAATGAGATTTGCAAAAAAAAAACACACGTTTGTCGATTTTGAAACAAATTTAGCGCCAAGATGTGTACACAAATCTACAAATAGGTGGACTCCACCCATTGTCTACTCAAGCCAACAGATAACGGCCACATTACTTGGACCAATTGTAGCACATTCTATCTTCAACCAATCATACTTTGTTTTACTATCAGAGCGGGACCAGAGTCACAGCGCTCTCATGAGCATGGAATCAATTACATACAGATGAGCTCCAAGGCCGCAAACTCTAAGAAATGGACACCATCAGAGGAATACTGTGACTTAAGGTTCGTATAATTTTCTTTCAGTTATAAACGTGTAGAGTCTTGTTAAATGTCGACAGCTGAGAATTACCCATTTGTAGAGTGTCCTCATCATTAGCTTTATAGCTACCCTGGCTGACTGTATGAGTCTGCTTTTTTAATTTTAAGTTTCTTGACTGAAACTCCTAGCTATATAATGGAAATGTATGTTGTCAAAACCTTTACTCTTAATGTTACATGGCAGATCCAAACAGACACACTTCTAGACACTACAAAAGATCAATAGAACAGAGAGTGTCTTTATAAAACATGAATCACATTAGATTATCTTAGGAGCACAAACCATAAATGAATACCCTATATTACACAGTGTACAAGACCTGCTATGGCAATAATTTGGATTCACATTATGTTCATGTATTTAATAAAAGCAGTTGTAAGGTAATATTTATTAGAATTTTGCATTTTAGCACATTTCTGTGAATGTTTAAGGAGGTACTATTATGCCATCCCTTCATAAAATACAGCATCATGTTCTGACTGTGATAATTAACTCATTGGTTATTGCCATCTTTTTCAGATGTTTCCCCTGTGTACTGCCCATCAACTTTAAGCACTTGACTTGCCTGCTCCAAAACTCAGTGGTTCCAGCTCCAATACAGGACAACTTTTAAAATGTGTAATATGAGATTCTTTATTTTTCTGTTATGTCAGATTTCTTTTAAGTTACAATGTCATGCCTTGAAATGAAAGTGCATGTGTTTCGTTGGGTGGGAAAGGAGGAAACAGGAAACTTGGGACTTCAACTCAAAAGGTAGGTCTTTCATTAGACAAAACTCAAAATAGCTTTTCAGCAGTCACTTAAAGGTTTGCTTTTCAGCAGTCACTTTCACAAACACTCATCTTCGTGTCTCTCTCTGTCTCTCTCTGCTCTCACCAATGCTTACTGCAATCAGAAACAGGTGTTAGATATTATAGCGCTCAGGTGTGTGCACCCTTACCGCTTTCTCTTTCTCTGGACGAACGCTCGACCACGCCCCCGCCACCACTGTGCAATACAAAATTTAAATAAACCGTAACATTGTCTTTGGGTTGACTCACTGAGACTGACATTGACTCTTGTGAAGTGAGTGACTTCTGGAAGAGACAGCTGGCAGACCTCATCTTCTCTCATGATAAGCTAGACTGTGGAGAGGTCAAGGACATTGTCCATCGGATATGCCTAAAAGATGAAAGGCCTTTCCGCTTGCCATACAGAAGGGTCCCGCTGGCCCACTACCAGAAACTAAGACAGACTAGATGAAATGGAGGAGCGTGGTATCATCCGGAAGTTAAATAGTGAATGGGCCTCACCTTTAGTCTTAGTCTGGAAACTAGTGCCCGACCGATATATCAGTTGGCCGATATTAGCCTTTCACCGATATATCGGTATCGGCGTATATATTTACCTATATGCGCAGGTATGAAAACTTTTTTCAGAACATATAATGCAGAAAACAATGCTTTAGAATTGGTGTCATAACGTAGTTTGTCCAGCAGAGTGCGCTCCGACTCCACTGTTTACAGAGCTGAGCTGACGGTGGCTCTGCAGAAAGGGCAGATTAAAGCGGTGCAGAGTTAAGTGGTGTCTTCTCGGTAAGTTGCTAACTAGTTTGTGAAATACATACTGGAGAGTTAATAAACTGTAACAGTTTGGTGCAACTGTTACTTTTGTAGTTTTCCTGCCTGTCACTAGGGGGAGGTTAGGAAGGCAATCATGTTAGCTTACCCTTTTATAGAGGAATGAGTAAGATTGTAGCCATGTGCTGTAGCAGGGCTAGGAGCTCATCTCTGTTCAAGCTGCTGTGTTTGCCCTATTTTAAGGAACATCATTGTTCTTTCAGCTCAGTGTAAGTGATGTTTTTGGTTTTGGTGGTTGGGTTGTGTATATATGTATATGAAATATTTCATGTTTGGTCTGATTGCAGTTTAATCTTGTTTGTATACATAGGGTTTTCATTTGTTGGTGCATGGGCTGTACCCACCATCAACCCTGAGTATTGTAAAGTGTAAAGGCCTACTTCATCCTCAAAACTCGTTTGGGCTGTTTATTCCTGTGATGTTCCTTGATACTTGTTCTGGAATGGGGACTGAATACTTAATATGGACATTTACCACTGAGTGCTCCTTCATCAATATTCAACAGTGATCTCTTTGTATCCTCTATAAGAAGAGTATTGCAAGGTAATGTGGACTCATGTCTTTATGTGGTCATGTTCAGTGATGTATCTTCCCAATTAATGTTTGGTTTTTATTTTTTGATTTATATTATAAAGGGGTAAAGTGCTTTAAAAATACAGTTGGTGGATGATCCCCTCAAATTTTGTGTAACCTTGCTGTTTTATTATAGCCAGTGTTGCATAATTGGCGCCCGAACAGGGACCCACCTGGATTTGTTTCATGATTTTGACCCTTATTTGTGTGGACATTTATCAAAAGTATTCTTGCCTTTATTAACATTGTAATTGTGTCAGGTGTATACTTTTGAATGATGTTTTGTGAATGTTATATATTTTGATTTTTGTATATTGTAATCATAGTGAGTACTGATTGTTGTTCACACCTCTAGATAATGTAAAATGGCCACATCTAATGCTGAGGTAGATGGTGAGTCCGTACCGAGCCTTGATCCAGACTTTACTGCAGGTCCCTTTGTCACTCGACGTGAGCCATTACAAGAACTTATTCAGTCACTTGGTAGTTTATATCTAGAATCAGATACTGAGGCTGAAGCTTATGATAATGATGGAGAGTTAGAACCTTTACCGTTTACTGTGGTTTTAGTGCCCAAAAAGGACAGTAGCATGAGGTTCTGTGTGGATTACAGAGCTTTGAACGATAAAACTCACTTAGATGGATTTCCCATGCCTCAGATCCAGGATATTCTTGAATCCCTGTATGGAGCAACTGTCTTCAGCACTTTGGATCTGCATAGCGGGTATTGGCAGGTCAGTATGGATGACTGCAGCATCCAGAAGATGGCTTTTATAACCAAGAAGGGCCAATATGAGTTTCTTCATTTACCGTTTGGCCTGAAAAATGCCGCTGCTACTTTCCAAAGGTTGATGTCTACAGTGTTGCAAGACTTGATTGGCCAGTGCTGTTTTGTCTATATTGATGATATAGCCTGGTATGGGTCCTTATGCTGCGATACCGCCTGCCTGATGGTAGCAGTGAGAGCAGCCCATGGCTTGAGTCTCTGATGATCCTCCGAGCTTTTTTCACACACCGCCTGCTATATATGTCCTGGAGGGAGGGAAGCTCACCTCTGATAATGTGTCTAGCAGTTCGCACAACCCTTTACAGGGCTTTGTGTTTGTGGGCGGTGCTATTGTCATACCAGGCAGTGATGCAGCCAGTCAGGATGCTCTCTACAGTGCTGGTTTAGAACCATGTGAGGATGTGGTTCATTCCAAACTTCCTCAGCCGTCTCTGGAAGAAGAGGTGCTGATGAGCCTTCTTCACAAAGGCCTCAGTGTGGACGGACCATGTGAGTTCCTCATGTGAACACCGAGGAAATTGAAGCTGCTGACTCTCTCCACCGGTGCTCCATTGATGGTGATGGGACTGTGTTCTCTGTCTTTTCTCCTGAAGTCCATCACAAGCTCTTTTGTCTCGCTGACTTTGACACGCTGGTGTCAGGACCACAACCTCTCCCTTAGAGTGAGCACCTCCTCTCTGTAGGCTGTTTCATCATTGTCAGTGATCAGACCTACCACCGCTGTATCATCAGCAAACTTGATGGCATTGGGGCTATGTGTTGCCACACAGTCATGTGTGTACAGGGAATACAGGAGTGGGCTGAGAACACAGCCCTGCGGGGCTCCAGTGTTGAGGGTCAGTGATGAGGAGATGTTGCTGCCCATTCTAAGCACCTGGCATCTGCTTGACAGGAAGTCCAGGATCCAGCTGCACAGTGAGCTGTTTAAGCCCAGAGCCCTGAGTTTCTCATCAAGCTTGGAGGGCACTATGGTGTTGACTGCTGAGCTGTAGTCTACAATCAGTATTCTCACATAAGTGTTCCTTTTTTCAAGGTGGGAGAGAGCAGTGTGTATTGTAGATGCAATGGTTATCATCAGTGGAGCGGTTGTTGCGGTAAGCAAACTGCAATGGGTCCAGTGATAGAAGCAGCACAGAGCAGATGTAATCTCTGATTAGTCTCTCAAAGCATTTGCTGATGATGGGGGTCAGAGCAACAGGACGCCAGTCATTTAAGCAAGTGATTTTGGATTGGTACAGGCACAATGGTGGACGTTTTAAAGCAAAGCATGTGGGGACCATAGACAAGGAGAGGGAAAGGTTGAAAATGTTTGTAAAAACACCAGCCAGTTGGTTCGCGCATGCTCTGATGATGCGGCCCAGAATGCCATCTGGACCCGCGGCTTTATGGATATTCACCCGTCGAAAGGATCGGGTTACATCCGCTACAGAGACGGAGAGTGAACTAACCTCTGTAGCTTCGGCCGCGAGAGCTCTCTCCGCGAGGGCTGTGTTATTTCCCTCGAAACAAGAATAAAAATGATTTAGCTCATCCGGGAGAGAGGCAGCAGTGTTCATGGCAGAGTTTTTATTCCCTTTAACACCACCAACTCTAGAAGCATGTGGCAGAGAATTAATATCATCACGGACTTTAAACTGTCCTTCAATCTTGTCCCTGTACTGGCGTTTGGCTGCTCTGATAGTTTTGCGGAGTGCATAACTGGCTTATTTAAGCTCCTCCACGTTCCTGGAATTGAAAGCGGAGGTCCGCGCATCAAGTGCAGCGAGAACATCGCTATTAATCCATGGCTTCTGGTTGGGGTAGATCCGTATTGTTTTGGTCGGAACAACATCCTCTACGCACTTTCTGATGAAACATGTTACGCTATCAGCGTACACCTCGATGTCGTCATCAGAGGCGGACCGGAACATCTCCTAGTCCGCGTGATCAAAACAGTCGTGTAGAGTAGAGTTTGATTGGTCCGACCAGTACTGGATCACTCTGAGGGTGGGTGATTCCTGTTTTAGTTTCTGCCTGTAAGCGGGCAGAAGCAGAATGGAAGAGTGGTCTTATTTGCCAAATGGTAGGTGGGGGAGGGATTTGTAGCCATCCCGGAAGGGAGAGTAGCAATGGTCCAAAACCTGGTCCCCTCGTGTGTTAAAACTGATGTGTTGGTGGTATTTTGGTGCAATTGATTTAAAATTGATTTTGTTAAAGTCCCCGGTCACAATGAACGCGGCCTCAGGGTGCGCAGTTTTCTGCTTGCTTATAATCCCGTACATTTCCTTGAGTGTCTATGTCAGCTTGTGAGGGGATGTACACAGCTGTGATAATGACCGCTGCGAATTCCCTCGGTAGCCAGAATAGTCAACACAGAAGCATGAGAAATTCCAGATCAGGAGAGCAGAAAGACTTGATAGAATGTACGTTCCTTTGATCACACCAGGATTTGTTGACCATAAAACATACACCACCACCTCCGCTTTTACCTGAGAGGTCTTTTGCTCTGTCCGCTCGATGCACGGAGAACCCCGTGGGTTCGGCGGCTGAATTTGGAATCTCAGCAGACATCCAAGTTTCCGTAAGGCAGATAATGCAGCAGTTCCTCATCTCTAGTTGGAAAGAGATCCGCGTTCTCAGCTCGCAGAGCTTGTTGTCTAGAGACTGAACATTTGCCAGTAGAATACTGGGTAGCGGGGGTCGATTTGCACGACGTCTTACTCTGATGAGAACGCCGGCTCTATTTCCCCTTTTCCTTCTCCGTTTCCGCGGCCAGGCTGCCCAGACAAAGGGCTCCGCTGGCGTATTTGTAAACAGCGTGTCAGGAATTTAAAGTCCGGTTTTCGGTGTGCTATTGCAGAACCAATGTCCAAAAGTGTTTGTCTGTCGTAGACAATAAGGCAGACAACATCCAAGACAAAAAAACACAGAATTGTGAACAAAACAAACAAAAAACTGCAGTGTTGTGTCGGAGCTCACAACGCAGCAGCCATACTCGGCGTCATCTTGAATCAAACAAGGGTGTTCAATCATCCTCGACCAACTTCTCGTCTTACAAGGTGGGCCATCCGTCTGCAAGGTTTTGATTTTGTCGTACGCCATCGTAAAGGAAGGTGTAATATTGTACCTGATGCCTTGTCTCGAGGTATTGCTGAAGAATAGTCCTCTGCTCAAATTGCGATGTACCAAGCCAAGGGAATGGGAGGCGACTTACCCATTAGTTGGGAAGAAATTGGTGAGCATCAAAATTCTGTGGGAATTTTTGTGGGATGCTGCTAAAACTAAACCTCTAGACCCTAACCATATTCATTATACCATATGTAATAGCTATCTGTTTAGATGCATACCCAATTCTCATGAGCGTCAGACCTTGCAAGTAGTTGTACTGACTCCTCCCAGGCAGCAGTTTCTGCAATATGCCCACGATAATCACTTAAATGGGTATTTGGGACGAATGAAGACTCTGCGCCGATTGCTCAATGTGGTGTATTGGCCGACGATTTGCAAAGACACCTGGGATTATTGTAAACAATGCCAGATATGTCGACAGTACAAGCCTCCTATAACCAAGCTTTCTGGTCATTTGCAATCCACCCTAGTTGTAGAGCCTGGCAACATGCTTGGTATAGATTTGATGGGCCCATTCCCAAAAAGCCTTAAACAGAATGAGTATCTGCTGGTCATTGTGGACTACTGTAGTAAGTGGGTTGAGTTGTTCCCAATAAGATCAGCAAAAGCTCCTCTAATAGCTGAGATCCTCAGAAGAGATATCTTTACTCGCTGGGGGACACCTGCTTGGTTTCCGACCGTGGTCCTCAATTCACTTCCCAACTGATAAACACAACCTGTAAAAGATGGGGAGTGACCCAGAAACTTACCACGTCATACCATCCACAGACTAACTTCACCAAAAGAATCAACAAAACTCTCAAGACCATGACCGTCTCATTTGTCAAGGAGAATCATAGGCACTGGGACAGATGGATCTCCGAGTTCCGTTTTGCAATTAACTCTGCTTGGCAAGAAAGCACAGACTACATTCCAGCCGAGATTGCACTTGGACGTAAGCTCAAGGGTCCTTTGGAACGGCTGGCACAATGACCTCCCGACCCAGACAAAGAAGCTTATGATGTTATTGAACGCACACAAGCTGTCCTGGAAAGAGTTAGAGAAAATATTGTACAAGCTCAGACCCGTCAAGGGAAGTACTATAACCGTCAAAGGAGACATGATTCCTTTCAACCAGGGGATCTAGTGTGGGTGCAAGCTCATCCTCTGTCTCGTGCTGACAATGCATATATGGCCAAGTTAGCTGCAAAGTGGAGAGATCCTGCAAAGATTATACAGCAGCTCAACAAAGTAAACTATGTAAATGCAATGCAAGACCATCCTGATCAGTGTGATACCATGTTGAAAAATTAAAACAGTTTTTTTGGTACGGTTCCACCTTCTACTGAGAGTGGGGGTGGGGGGGTGGTGTAACAGTTTGGTGTAACTGTTCCTTTTGTAGTTTTCCTCCTTGTCACTAGGGGGAATCATGTTAGCTTACCCTTTTATAGAGGAGTGAGTAAGATTGTAGCCATGTGCTGTAGCAGGGCTAGGAGCTCATCTCTGTTCAAGCCACTGTGTTTGCCCTATTCTGAGGAACATCATTGTTCTTTCAGCTCAATGTAAGTGATGTTTTTGGTTTTGGTGGTTGGGTTGTGTATATATGTATATGAAATATTTCATGTTTGGTTTAATCTTGTTTGTATACAGAGGGTTTTCGTTTGTGGGTACATGGACTGTACCAACCATCAACCCTGAGTATTGTAAAGTGTAAAGGCCTACTTCATCCTCAATACTCATTTGGACTGTTTATTCCTGTGATGTTCCTTGGGGACTGAATACTTAATATGGACATTAACCACTGAGTGCTCCTTCATCAATATTCAACTGTGATCTCTTTGTATCCTCTATCTCTATAAGAAGAGTATTGCAAGGTAGTGTGGACTCATGTCTTTATGTAGTCATGTTCAATGATGTATCTTCCCAATGAATGTTTGGTTTTTATTTTTTGATTTATATTATAAAGGGGTTAAGTGCTTTAAAAATACAGTTGGTGGATGATCCCCCCTCAAATTTTGTGTGACTCTTGTTGTTTTATTATAGCCAGTGTTGCAAAACAATGACCCCATCATTTTCCCTTTTTAATATAACTAATGTAATGTTAACCCTGTCCCTGACAACCATGTCACTCATATTTATCACATCTGTTTGCTGTGTTAGCCAGCTATAGTTTGTCAGTGCAGTCAGTAATGTAGCATATTGAAAGGTAAGCATTAGCGCATCTTTTCGCAGCTCAGCAGACAACGGTGCGGTGGTGGATTGTGTCTGTTGAGTGTTGATTTCATGCTACGTTGTTACTTAATTGATGAGACGCAATGCCGGAAAGTAAATAAACAACGTCCATCTTTTACTCTTCGTGAAAACGAGCTTATAGCTAACTAGCTAACCATGTAGGTACTTTCATTGCTTGTCAGCTGAGTGGAAGCTAATGTGTAAACATGTATTCACCAAACTGTTTTGTTCAGGATTCACAGTTTGTTACCCCCTTCAGCTGAACAATTCCAGTCATTGCATTTATAAAATGTAATATTTAAAAGTGGTTTTCCACCGTTGAAAGTTCCCCTGAACTTGTATAGCAGAATATGGTGTAACACCACTGCTGCTGTTTATCTCTTGTCTCGGCAGGTGTAAAAGCTTCTTGTTTTACAACCTGCCCCTAATTGACTGGCAGTATTACAATAGTCAGCATTTGACTGATAACAAACAGTACTACTGTTGTTTATTTAGCTATTTATTGTATTTTTATTTATTCTTTATTTTAATGGTCAGCATTTGACTGATGCTAAACAGTACTGATGTTTATTTAGCTATTTATTTTATTTTTATTTATTCTTTATTTTAATGGTCAGCATTTGACTGATACTAAACAGTACTGATGTTTGAATGAATTTTCCCCCTCTAAAATCGGTATCGTTCTCAAAAATCCCCATATCAGTCGGGCTCTACTGGAAACCCTCTGGAGAATTACAGATATGCACAGACTTCAGGTGGCTCAACCAAAGGACAGAAAAAGACTCATAACCACTGCCCAACCAAGCGATGCTCTCGCGTCCATTGGGAGGAAACTGTTATTTTAGTACCATGGATTTAACGTCAGATTTTATAACGTCCCAATCCATGAGGAGGATCATAAATATACAGCGTGCACCACTCCAGTAGGTCTCTATGAATATAACTGGAAGGCTCAGGGGTTATGCAACAGCCCAGCAATGTTCTCTCAGATGATGACTACAATTTTTGGAGACCAGAATTACCTGTCCCTCCTCTGTTATCTAGATGACTTACTTGAGTTTGGAAAGACTGAGAAGGAAGCACTCGATCACTTTGAGATAGTATTTTCTCGGCTCAGAGAGCACAACCTTAAAATGTCCCAAAAGAAATGTTACTTCTTGAGGAAAACTGTCAAGTTTCTGGGGCATATTTTATCCAAGAATGGTATTGCAACTGACCCAACAAAAGTATCAGCAATCAGTGAGTTCAGGGTAGTAGATCTGATGGAGGAAGATGGAAACACCCCATCACCAACAAAAATCATGTCCTTCCTAGGGATGGCAAACTATTATTCCCATTTTATAGAGGGTCTCTCAACATTAGCTAAATCACTGTTTAAACTATGCTGGACAAAAGATCAGAAGGAAAGGTGGAAAATTTGGCCCCTGTGCTGTCATACCCAAGTGTTTAAGCCCTGAAGACTGGACTGCAGAGTGTGACCTGGCTGTGGAAAATATCAAACATGCCCTCACTAACACTGTAACTCTAGCTCACCCAGACTTTAAGAAACCTTTCCTCTTGTCCACTGATGCAACTATGGATGGGTTAGGTGTGGTCCTGAGTCAGACACCAGAGGGAGAGAAAAAGCCAAGTCCAGTGGCCTTTGCAATGCGAGCAAGACCCTGTCAAGGGCCCAGTCCCATTACCCAGCTCATAGATTAGAGTTCTAATCCTTAAAGTGGGCAGTTTGTAAAAAATTTGCCCACTGGCTAAAAGGGACCAAGTTTACAGTGCTAACAGATAACAACCCCCTAACATATATAATGTCTAAACCAAAGTTAGATGCCTGTGAACAAAGATGGGTGTCTAAGCTAGCCCCCTTTGACTTTGACTTAAAATACATACCCAGAACATTCCTGCTGATCTGTTGGGTCGACATCCTTTTACCAGAATTCTGAGAGTCTGTGAAGCCCTTGAGCATAAAGCTCAACATGTAACCTCAGAATCGGTTCAAGAAGCTTTCCGGTTGTTAGTGAATGTACTCCACCAAAAGTCTGAGAGTAGTGTTCAGAGTGTTCAAGTTGGAACATTGAGCCAGATAAAAAATGAAGGAGTGAAAGCTATTTTTGAGTTCTGTTTAAATTGGAAATCCAGCAGACCTGTACGTAATGCTCAGCTGACCCACTGCACCAATAGTTTAATTCAGGGAGGTGTGGATGCACTCCCAGTCTTTTCAATTGGAGGAAATACGGATGAAACAGACAGCAGATCCCATTATTGCTCGTATAATATTCTTTGTTGACAGGAGAAGGAGACCATCATGAAGAGAGAGGGATAACAAGACCACCCCAGTACTGAGACAGTTGAAACTCTAGGAAAAGCTGGAAGTCAAAGATGGTGTTCTGTACCACAGACCTAAGGATAGAGTTGGAAAAAACAGGTACCAGCATGTGATTCCTCATTTGCTGAGAGCTGCTGCTCTGAGAGGGGCGCATGCTGATGCCGATCATCAAGGGCAAAGTAGAACGCTTCACGTGGTGTGCCAGAGGATTTTCTGGTCATCGACACAGATGTCAAAAGGTATGTTTCACACTGTTAACGCTGTGTAGTTGGAAAGACTCAGGAACCTGAGGCCAGAGCACCATTCGAATCTATCAGAACAAGTGCACCACTAGAGCTTGTATGTATAGATTTCTGGTTTGCAGAAGGGAAAAATTGGGAGAATGTTGATGTGCTTGTAATAACAGACCATTTTACAAAACTAACCCATGTGAGACTAACCTTTCCTCAGAGAATACATTCAGACAAAGGAGCCAATTTCGAAAGCAAACTGATCACTGAGTTGCTGTTGGTGTCTGGGGTCCGCAAGTCCCATCCCACACCTTACCACCCGATGGGTAACGGCAAACAGAAAGATTAAACCGCACACTTGGTAATATGATCCGTTCCTTGCCTCCTTGATCAAAAGAGAGATGGCCTCAGATGATACAGACACTCACATTTTATTACAATTGCACTACTCATGAAAAAACTGGATTTGCACTGTTCTACTTGATGTTCGGCAGGATGCCTAGGCTGCCTGTAGATAACATGTTTGGAGGCACTCTGAGGAATGATGATGTGCAGACTTATGATGAGTATGGAGTCTCTTCAGAAGGATTTCAGAGAAGCTAAAGGAAATACTACAGAAGCCCAGAGAAAGTAGGTGAGAGAATACAACAAAAGATCCAAAGGTGCTGCTTTAGAAGTGGGAAATTGTGTCCTCCTGGTGAATAAAAAGGAAAGGGGAAAATGAAAGCTAGCTGATGTGAGGGACTCGGTGGTTCAGGTGATAACATGGAAGGACCTGACGTTGCACATCTACAGGGTTGAAGACCCAACCACAAAGAAAAGTAAGGTGGTTCACCATAACTTCCTCCTTCCTTTCAACTTTCTCCCCTTGGAGAAGCCAGAAGATGAGTCCACAGTGTTCTCCACAGTCTCTGAAGAAAAAACATGTGAAACAAAAGACCAAGGGCATAGATCTCTGTTTAGTTCTGAAAGAGAAACAAGGAGCAGCAGGATAGCTGCTTGGATCCTACAAGGCCATGGCCCAAAAGCATCTCAGCCTGTTAGAGCACATTCTGTTCAGGGACAGGGCACTGGATATGTCACAGAGATTGACAATTTAGCCTCAGTAGATCACACAATGGAAGGGGCCCTTCAATCAGCAATGGTGGAAGTAACCACAGTGAATGCCAAATGAAGGAACTGTGAGAACCAGGTCAGGCAGGCTAGTGAAACCTGTCAAAAGACTGCTTGAGTGCATGAGCATGATAATATCTGAACCAAATCAAAAAGACCCACAAGTAGAATTGCTCAGAATTCTTTCCAGTTTTGTGGGGAGTTAAATTGATCCATAGAAAAAGTACATATTTTCAACTTGAGAAGTGATCAGAATTATGTTAAGTGAAGAAGAAACTTTAAGAGGATTTGAGAAGTACTTTATTAGGGGATGTGTGGTTATATGTAGAAGGGCATATTTCTTCCAAGCAAAGCCTTTTGCTATTCATTTCAATGACTGAAGTCTGGGTATCCCCTTTTAAGGAAAGTATCTCACCTATAGCCTTAAAGTTTGCTGAAATTTAGGAGGGGAGAGTGTAATGTTGTGTGTTTTATATAATAATTCCAGAAAACCTTTAGTTGTGTTTTATCATTGAATTGGTGAAATTATAGAGATTGTTTGAAAAAAATTAATTTCATAAGTTATATATTTTTTATTTACTCTGTGCAGATTATATTTATTTTCTTATGTCGAACAGAAGAATATGTATTTTTGTTTGTAATCATTAATTTGAGCTTAGCCTGTGAGTGATGTCACTCCTAATCGACCGGTCGCGTCCTGGGTCCGGTTGCACCAGCTATACGCAAGTTACAACTTAGCCTAGTTGTGGCGTAAATGGACACTAAATTGCAATTTACGCACTACTAAATATTTGACCGTTGCCCCATTATCTTAGGTAGGACCTAACCCTACATATAAACTAAATATTTACGGAAGCCACCAACCAGGAGTAATGGATGGAATAAAAAAGCAGACTCATTTAATGACATCAATAAGCTCATGTTTTGGTTGACAGGCTTCAGTCCTTTCGACATATATGATGGTGTTGGCATTTACACTCGTTTACATTTACAAGAGAAACCATTATGTAAAAAACTTACTTCTTCAGCATGAACCCGATCTAACGGTGCACTTTCCTGTGTACGCCGTCCGGTGTCAAGTTTCAACATACAAAATAGATATTAAAATGAATAAATGTATATTTTTCCAGCCTGTTGTATTAGTATGTATTTATTTATTGTTCCTTATTCATTTTAGATACAGTTATTGAATATTGTTATTTACATAGGCTAAATGTACCATTAATTAAATGTTGTTTTATTACATATAGTATTTTAATGGGGATATAATTTATTACAGCTGACAGTTACATGAGCAAACAAGGTTTGAACAAGATCAAACTGAAATTCACGGCTGTTTAACACTTCTGTGTACAAATGTCTAGGCTGCTTATTGGACAAATACAGGTAAACATCATATTATGTGACTACGCATTACTTTATGGAGAGTTTACGACCTACTAATTAAGTCTTGCCTTAAGAACAGGTGGTGCAACCAAATTAAGCACTGACTTAGTTACAAACTAACTAGTAGTTACTAAGCCCTTAGTGTGAACTTTACGTCCTAACTTACGTGAGAACTTGCACACAGCTGGTGCAACTCTACCCTGAACTCTGTGACTAGAGAGAGTCAGGTATGTGTTGGAGCTCTCTGTGTCGATGAGTAAAAAAAAAATATATATATTAAGTGAAAATTTGGTTTAATACTGATTACAGAAGTGTTCTAAAGATGGACTGAGTTAATGTATGTGCTTTTCTGACAATAGTTTAACGGATATTTTATTAATGAACAGTGTAAATGTTTCCATTTGATGTTGCCACCTGCGTGCCAATTTAAAGCGTGGGTTCTCTATGTAAATATGAGTTTTATACATATAAATCTGGTGGATTGAGTTCACAAAAGTGTCATGCAGTGTATTGAAAGAGCGTAGCTTTCGGTTTGACCTCAAAATGTATGTTTATAGCCATATTTGTGGCCCAGACAGTTGATGAACTTGCTGTTATTTCTTGTGAGTAACACTGGACTGGTCTGCCATAACACTAACTTCTAAAAATATTAATCATTTGAAATATTACTTCAATAAATTTTTAAAAATACAATAACATAATGTGAAACCAAATTAATCCCATAGCGTATCTTGTACACTGTAATATAGGGTATTGATTTATGGTTTGTGCTCCTAAGATCATCTAATATGATTCATGTTTTATAAAGACACTATCTGTACTACTGATCTTTTGTAGTGTGTCTGTTTGGATCTGCCATGTAACATTAAGAGTAAAGGTTTTGACGTCACAGTTCAGTCAAGAAACTTGGTTAAAATTAAAAAGGTTTCCCGAATAGATAAGTACACAATCACACACACATTTGCATGGTAAAGTTACTGGACTCTAGCGCTAGCTGCATGTGCCCTGTATGTGTGTGTGTGTGTGTGTGTGTGTGTGTGTGAGAGAGAGAGAGAGAGAGAGAGAGAGAGAGAGACAGACAGAGAGAGAGAGAGAGAGAGAGAATTCACAAATATGATGCGCTAGATTTCATTGTGTTTCTCGTTGAGCAGTTCGATATGAAAACAGCCAAATCGCAGACATTTAGGGAATCTAGAAATCTGATTGGATGCTTTATTAAGGTTCGAAAAAGAGGACATGTCCGTGAAAACAGGGTGTATGGTCGTCAGGTTCCATTTAAAAATCTTCAGATTTATGGCATTATTTCTGCAATAACAAGTGCTGCCTTCTCACACACTCTCACACCGACAACAACTCTGTCTCTACCTCATTCACATACACTCACAGCGCGACATAAGATATGAACCTCGTAAAGATGATTAATAAACATTACAAAAACAAGGAGCTTGGTTTAAATGTTTTTCATCCTTGTTATCTTCCAAAATGACAGACATAATTTGGAATTATCTATCAATGTTTTAAAAAATAGGCAAGTGACAGAATTAGTTTAATGCAACCTCTGCTTATTACATCTGGTTAGACTCGGAATGTTTCAGCATTCGCAGCTTTTGGGGGGCTTATTGTGACATACATTTTACATATAACACCCTATAACAGCACATATTCATCCAGTGCCCCTGCTGCTCGCAATCACCAGTAACGTTAGTCTAGCTGATAACAACAACTAAGCGGAAGTGAGGAGCATCCGAGAGGAAGTCTCTTGCCGTAATGATGCCACCCATGGAGAAGTCAGGAAAAAGGTGAATATCAGGCCAAAACAAACTCATTGTGAGATCAGCGTGCCCAGAGTGAGTGTCTGATCAGCTGTGTGTGATTCTGCCCTTGCAGGTCTGTAGTGCCTATAGATTCACGATAAAACACTTCTGTGATATTTCTATGTCGTAATTGGTGTTTTGTTTAGTACCACTTCTAAGGAATAGAAGGCCATGGCAACTGCCTCAAATCCAGTTTTTGCTGTTAGTACCATGGTGACAGTGATGTTGCTATTTTGCCTCTATAGTGCCTTTTTGAGTAGCGACTTGCCCATTTACTGCTATTTGGCTGCTGCATAAGCTACGTGTAATTGTTTTTTATTTTGTGCCTTGTTGGGTGTTCTTTTTTTTTTTTTTTTTTTTTTTGCTCTTTGAGTTGTAATTTGGATTTGTGATCCTGTTAATTTTCTTTTCATTTTTTTATTTTGTATCACCCCTCTCCCTGATATACCAGTTTTCATTCGGCATGTGTGGCTTGGCCAGTAGTGTTTCCAGGTCATATCTCTCTGAATAAACAGTAAAGGAATGCCCACAGTGTAATGGGTAATTCGAACAGGTAATTGTGCGGGTACCGACTGGTATTGAATTATCCCTTTTTTTTCTTTTTTTTTTTTGTTTAAGTGGAGGCACTAGCTCGAGGGATGAGCCCTCTAGTGGTGGGTTATGCTCTCTGTTTCTGATGCCGAAAAATTAATTCATGCGTTCATGACCTCAAGACTAGATTATTATAATGCTCTACTGGGAGGATGTCCTGCAGTTTCAATAAATAAATTTAAATTGGTACAAAATGAAGCAGCCAGAGTGCTGACTATAACCAAGAAATATAACCATTTGATAAAAGGCCAATGAAAATTGGCAAGTGGTATTTGCATGCCACTCCCCTGGACATACGGGTATAAAAGGAGCTGGTATGCAACCACTCATTCAGATTTTCTCTTCAGAGCCGAACGGTCATGCTCACTGAGCTGAATTCCCATGACTGTTCATTCACCTCTGCTGGATCTGACGGCGCATTTCAGCGTCTTCTCCCCCCTCTGCACTGGTGCACTGCAGAGAATGCCCCTGGGCACTTCGGCAGAAATAAAAGAGTATATTTCTCTAAAAGAGTATATTTCTCTAAAAGAGCAGCACACACGGAACGTCTTTTTAAAGACGCATCTTTCTAAAGATGATTTTCTGATTGTGTGTTATTCCTGGTTGCGCTCGTTATCTCTCGCCTTCTGATGGTCACGATCACTGTCTTTCGTGTCTGGGTACTGCTCACGTGGAGACAGCGTTCGTGGATGGTCATGTTCTCATTGCGAGGACATGTCCATGGCATCGTTGCGGTCGCGGCTCGCCTTCGTAAGAAAGAAAGCCACCCCAGAGGCTCCCCGCCTCGGTCATTTTACCCACGGGTATGAGGCCAGCACGGCTAGCACTGGGGGCAATTTGGGGACCCCAATGGGACGGCGAGTTCGACCTCTTATATGGAGCCCGCGAAAGTGATGAGCTCTCGAGCGCGGCATCAGAGAGCGGGCTAGTCCAATCGGAAGCCTCAGCTGGGCTCCTCCCTTTGGGGACGATTGCCCAGTAACAGGTTGACGCGGAGATGACGACATGATTTCCTGGGCAGCCGCGAGCATCGGCTAGAGTGGAACCCTCTGCTCTTCCCTGAACCCTCGCGGCTCGGTGATTGGTTCATGGGCTCGCGCCACCGTTCAAAGCCATGCCCCGCCCCCGTTCCTTTCTTCCCGAAAGTGCATGAAGAGCTGACAAGGTCGCGGGAGGGACTTTTTACTGCCCGGTCCCGATCTTTTCAGCTTCCCCTCCCTCACTACCCTCGATGGTGGGGCGGCCAAGGGCTATTCTGCAATCCCCCGGTAGATAAAGGCACTCGCGGTGCACCTATGCCGCAGAGCGCCGCCACCTGGCGCGGGTGCCCAAAGCCCCCGTCCAAGGCCTGTAGGTTTACGTCGTCTCTGACGGCCAAGGCCTATGGTGCTGCTGGACAGCCGCCTCCACCCTGCATGCCATGGCTCTCCTGCAAGTCCGCCAAGGTGCTAAAGGAACTGCACGAGGGTAGTTCTGCCCCAGGATTGATGCAGGAACTGCGCTCGGCGACCGACCTCGCTCTCCGAGTGACAGAGGTCATGGCGCAGTCTCTCGGGTGGATGATTGCCACACTAGTGGTCCAGGAATGCCATCTTTGGCTCAACCTGGTCGAGATGGGCGAGGCCGACAAGACACGGTTCCTTGCTGCCCCCATTTCCCAGGCGGGCCTATTCGGCAACACCGTCGAGGACTTTGCCCAGCAGTTCTCAATGGTGGAGCAGTAGACGGATGCTAGCCGGCATATCCTGCCCTGACGCGGCTCAATATCCCGCACCCCGTCTACTCATTGTCAAGGGCATCCCCCTGCGGTGACTGCACCAGCTCCGCCGCAGCCCACCCCTTCGGTGTCCGCCCAGGTTCAGCGGTGTCCACTTCACCTTGGTGAAGGACAAAAACGCTGCTACCTTGCGCGGAGATCGCTACTCTCCTGCGGAAGGGCGTGATAGAACCTGTCCCCCCAGCCAAGATGAAGAAGGGGTTTTTCAGCCCCTACTTCATCGTACCGAAAAAAGGCGGTGGGTTGCGGTCAATCTTGGACCTGTGAGTACTGAACTAGGCTTTACACAGACTCCCATTCAAGATGCTGACGCAAAAACGCATTCTGGTGAGCGTCCGGCATCAAGATTGGTTCGCGGCGGTAGACCTGAAGGATGCGTACTTCCACGTCTCGATCCTTCCTCGACACAGACCCTTCCTGCAGTTTGCATCCGAGAGTCAGGCATATCAGTACAAAGTCCTTCCTTTCGGCCTGTCCCTCCTTGCGTCTTTACGAAGGTCGCAGAGGCTGCCCTTGCCCCATTAAGGGAGGTGGGCATTCACATTCTCAACTAACTCGACGACTGGCTAATCCTAGCTCATTCTCGATGTGGCGAGAATGTTGTGTGCACACAGGGACCTGGTGCTCTCACACCTCAGCCGACTAGGGCTTCGGGTCAACTGGGAAAAGAGCAAGCTCCTCCCGGTTCAGAGCATCTCTTTTCTCGGTTTGGAGTTGGACTCAGTCTCCTTGACGGCACACCTTACAAACAAGCATGCCCAGTCGGTGCTGGCCTGTTTGAAGGTGTTCAAACAGAAAACAGTGGTTCCACTGAAACTTTTTCAGAGGCTCCTGGGGCATATGGCATTCTCGGCGGTGGCCACCCTGCTCGGGTTGATGCATATGAGGCCGCTTCAGCACTGGCTCCAGACTCGAGTCCCGAGATGGGCATGGTGCCACGGGACACGTCGCATGGTCATCACACTGGTCTGTCACCGTCTTTTCAGCCCTTGGACCGACCTCTCGTTTCTATGGGCAGGCGTTCCTCTAGAACTGGTCTCCAGGCGCATCGTGGTCATGACAGACGCCTCCAAAACGGGCTGGGGCTATGTTTGCAATGGGCACGCAGCCGCCGGCCTCTGGACGGGTCCGCGACTGCATTGGCACATCAACTGCCTCGAGTTGTTGGCAATTCTGCCGCCCTGCGGAGGTTTCGGCCATTGATCAAGGGCAAGAACGTGTTAGTTCAGACAGACAGCATGACAACGGTAGCATATGTCAACCGCCAAGGTGGTCTGCGCTCTCGTCTCCTCCTCTGGAGTCAGCAGCACTTTAAGTCACTGCAAGCCACTCACATCCCGGGCAACCTCAACACTACAGCGGACGTGCTGTCACGACAGGGGAGAGTGGAGACTCCACCCTCAGGTGGTTCAGCTGACTTGGAGTCGATTCGACAGGCACAGGTGCACCTGTATGCCTCCCAAGAATCCTCCTCACTGCCCGCTCTGGTACGCCCTGACCGAGACCCCCTCGGCATGCGCAAAAAATGCGCTGGTACACAGCTGGCCCCCTGGCATGTGCAAATATGCATTTTCCCCCAGTGAGCCTACATGCACAGACCCTGTGCAAAGTCAGGGAGCATGAGGAGCAGGTCATCCTGGTAGCACCCTACTTACCTGCCCAGGCATAGTTCTTGGACCTCACGCCCCTCGCGACAGCCCCCCCGGTGAATTCCCCTGAGGAAGGATCTTCTTTCTCAGGGATGAGGCACCATCTGGCACCCGCGCCCAGACCTCTGGAATCTCCATGTCTGGCCCCTGGATGGGACGCAGTGGTAGACACGATCACTCAGGCTAGGGCCCCCTCTACGAGGCGCCTGTATGCCTGTATGCCTTTAAGTGGCATCTGTTCACTAAGTGGTGTTCTTCCCATCGGAAAGACCCCCAGAGATGCGCAGTCGGATCAGTGCTTTCCTTCCTGCAGGAGAGGTTGGAAGTGAGGCTGTCCCCTTCCACCTTGAAGGTGTACGTTGCCGCCATAGCAGCACACCACAACGCAGTCGACGGTAAGTCCTTAGGGAAGCGCGACCTGATCATCAGGTTCCTAAGAGGCGCCAGGAGGCTGAATCCCTCCAGACCATGCCTCGTTCCCTCATCAGACCTCTCTGTAGTTCTTCAGGGTCTACAGAGAGCCCCCTTTGAGCCTTTGCAGTCAGCCGAGCTTAAGGCTCTCTCCTTGAAGACTGCCCTCCTGACTGCGCTCACTTCCATCAAGAGGGTAGGTGACCTGCAAGCGTTCTCTGTCAGTAAAACGTGCCTGGAGTTCGGTCCGGGTTACTCTCAGGTGATCCTGAGACCCTGACCGGGCTATGTGCCCAAGGTTCCCACCACCCCTTTAGGGACCAGGTGGTGAACCTGCAAGAGCTGCCCCAGGAGGAGGCAGACCCAGCCCTGTTGTCGCTGTGTCCGGTGCGTGCTTTACGCATCTATTTGGATCGCACGCAGAGCTTTAGAATCTCTGAGCAGCTCTTTGTTGCACTGGCTCATTGACGCCTTAACTATGGCATATGTCACCCAGGACATGCCGCCCCCAGTAGGGCTACAAGCCCATTCTACCAGGGGTGTAGCGGCTCCCTGGGCCCTGGCCAGGGGTGCCTCTCTAACAGACATTTGCAGAGCAGCGGGCTGGGCAACATCCAACACATGTGCAAGGTTCTACAACCTCCGGGTGGAACCGGTTTCGTCCCAGGTAGTGGCACACAACACAAGCGGATAAGCCTGGGATAGCTGGCCGGGTGTATTGCTTGCACATAGCACTTTCCACCTCCCTTGGAGCTGAAGACGCGCGCCATTAATTCCCAGTAGTGTTCACAAACTTTGTTCCCTGGTTGACTTCCTCCGAGCCCTGTGGCAGTCGAGTTTTCGGAGAGATTCACTGCCGGGCCAGTACACGCGCTAACTAAGAGCCCTGTTCTGGGGTAGGTGCTCCGCATGTGGCAGTTCCCTGTAAGGCTAACCCCATGCGATTGTATATCTTACGCTAATTCGTTTCCCTGTTGGCAAACTGCATCTTCCTTGGGCAGAACCCCTCTGTCCCAGTCTCCATGTTTGCAGTAACTCCTCCTCCATTGGGCAGGATCTACCTTGAAGACTCTCCACATGGTTGGAAAGACCATGTTACGTATTTTTCCACTTAAATATCCCCCCCTCTCTTTGGGCGAGGTGTGGTCTCCGCTGTGTCTTCCCCTAGACCTGATGGCCCAGTCGGATAATCCCCCTTCTTTTTTAGGGAGTGGAAAAAAAGAAGGGGAAAAGAGGCCACGACTGGGTTAAGCCTGTCTCTATCTTTTGGGTAGTCGACTTGTCCCCAAAAAGGGCCATTCGACACTCATAACTATGTTGGGGGAGGTTACGTGTCGGCCTGGTGCGCTGGCTATGAGGCACACAGTTGTTTGCCTGTCACACACTGCCAGTTCACATAACACAGTTATGCCAATTGTGGCATTTCGTATAGGGACCTCTAGTGTCACTACATCGACACAACGTCCAGTGAGTGACAGATAGGGAACATCATGGTTACTTGTGTAACCTCCATTCCTTGATGGAAGGAACAAGACATTGTGTCCCTCCTGCCACAACGCTGAAGTACCCGCTGAAATGGCTGGACCTTATATCGGTTCCTCAGCATAAAACCTGAATGAGTGGTTGCATACCAGCTCCTTTTATACCCGTATGTCCGGGGGAGTGGCATGCAAATACCACTCGCCAATTTTCATTGGCCTTTTATCAAAGACTAGAGGTGTCTCAGGCTCCCAAGAGTGACCCCCTAGTGTCACTACATCGACACAACGTCTCGTTCCCTCCATCAGGGAATGGAGGTTACACAAGTAACCATGATGTTTTCAGTATGTTAGCTTTCTCAAGCCAACATAATAATAATATTTAAACTTATTATTATTATTATTATTATTATTATTATTATTAGTGGTGCTTGCAAAGCATCACTATTGTAATCTCACATACTTATTATTATTATTATTATTATTATTAGGCTGGCTTGAGAAAGCTCCTCCTGGAGCTTTTAAGCTACATGCACCAAACTTGGCACAGACCTTCAGACTAATCCCGAATAGTGTGCAATATCTTTTCTAACTGATCGGAATTACAATATTCCAGTATCGAACTTCCGAACAGGCCTCATGTCTCTTTGACTTCCATTCAAATTATGAAAACTTTTTCCTGTAATAACTCCTTTAGAGGATTCAAGCTACATCCTATAACTCCACCACTCATACTTTCTATCACTCCATCACTTTCTTTTTATATCTTTACATCACTCTTTTTATTCTAACACTTTAACACCCTAGCAACTGCATACAACCTAGCAACCATTTAGTGCACCCTAGCAACCAAAACCAATTGACTGCCATTCAAAATGGCTTAGATGGATATCTCCTGATCAGAATGTCCTACAGACATGAGAGTTGGATTGTTTGAATTGGGTGAGCAATCAGTCTTCAAGTATCATCATGGAAACTACTTAGCCACGCCCTAGCAACCATTTAGAGCACCCTAGCAACCAAACCCCTTTGACTTCCATTCAAAAAGGCTTAGATGGATATCTCCTGATCAGAATGTCCTACAGACATGAGAGTTGGCTTGTTTGAATTGGGTGAGCGATCAGTCTTCAAGTATCATCATGGAAACTACTTAGCCACGCGCTAGCAACCATTTAGAGCACCCTAGAAACCAAACACCATTGACTTCCATTCAAAATCACTAAGATGGGTATCTCAGGATCAGAATGTTGTAGAGACTTCCGGGTTGACTTATTTCATTCAGGATAGCAAGGAGCCTTGTTAAGTATCATCTTGGTAAGTGTCTAGCAACCAGATGGGGTTACCCTAGCAACCAAGTAACAAATCACATATCTCTGAACCAGAACATCTATCTATCTATCTATCTATCTATCTGATAGAATGAATGGTCTTATAATTTTTAAACTTTGAACTTTTAAAACTACTACTTAAACTTCTAACTACTTCAAACTTCAAGCTTTTACAACTACTTCAAACTTTCAGGCTAGGCTTTCTCAAGCCAACCTAATGTTTGTCCACAAACATTTCAATCTAGTTATTATTCTTCTTCTTCTGAGCCAAAATTTAAACTGTATCTCCCCCTAGAGCTTTAAAGCTACAACCACCAAACTTGGGTCAGACCTTCAGACTGTTCTGACTCGGGTTGCTGTATCTTTTCTAACTGATCGGACTTCCAGTATTCCCGTATCGGACTTCCGAACTGGACTGATTTTAAATTGACTCCCATTCAAGGTGTGAAAACTTTTCCCTGTAATAACTCCTTTAGAGGATTCAATCTACTTACTATCACTCCACCACACATACTTTCTATCACTCTGTCACTCTCTTTTCTATCTTTCCATCACTCCACTCTTTTTATTCTTTCACTCCATCACTTTAACACCCTAGCAACTGCATACAACCTAGCAACCATTTAGAGCACCCTAGCAACCAAACCCCACTGACTTCCATTTAAAATCAGTTAGATGGGTATCTCAGGATCAGAATGTTGTAAAGATTTCATTGTTGGCTTGTATGACTCAAAACAGCAAGCAGTCTTCTTGGATTCACAGTGGCAACTGCCTAGCAACCACATGGGCTTACTCTAGCAACCAAGTAACAAATCACATATCTCTACACCAGAACATCGTAGAGACTTCTGGGTTGACTTATTTCACTCAGGATAGCAAGGAGCCATGTTAAGTATCATCTTGGTAACTGATTAGCAACCAGATGGGGTTACCCTAGCAACCAAGTATCAAATCACATATCTCTACACCAGAACATCTATCTATCTCTCTATCTATCTATCTGATAGAATGAATGGTCTTATAATCTTTAAACTTTGAACTTTTAAAACTACTACTTAAACTTGTAACTACTTCAAACTTCAAGCTTTTACAACTACTTCAAACTTTCAAGCTAGGCTTTCTCAAGCCAACCTAAAGTTTGTCCACAAACTTTTCAATCTAGTTATTATTCTTCTTCTTCTGAGCCAAAATGTAAACTGTATCTCCTCCTAGAGCTTTAAAGCTACAACCACCAAACTTGGGTCAGACCTTCAGACTGTTCTGCAGACTGCAGAAGGAGTATATTGGGAGGAGAGGTGGACGGCTTCAGCTTTCAGAACGAAAAATGAGCTGATAGCAAAGCATCTTGAGACTCATGCATTCACAGTGAACACGATTGCAAAACAGCGTAAAACAGCTTGTGCCCACCAGACAGAGGGAAATATGTTTGTTTGCATGTGCTTGTGGAAAGATTAGCAAAAAAGTCATCTTTATAAATATGTTGTTAAGCAAACTTTTACAATTGTGAACAGTATACAAATACACATTAAAACACAATCAGGCTGTAGTGCTTGATACACACTTACAGAAAATCCAATACAATCCAATAATTAAAAGGATACTTTCCATTGAGGCCAACAGGCCACAGAATAATCCGTTCACTGTGAAGCAGTGAAAATGGCGAAGATACCTTGTCCTTCCGCTATCACACAGGAGGGAAATTCCACATACTGCCATTCAGCGGTGAAGGTACAGTAGTAATCTAGTTTACATGTAGAGTACTTGGGAGAGATATCGCTACCCTGAAGGAGAAAATTCTGAAGAGATAGTGTTGTGTGCCGCCATATATACGCCTGCTGACGTGTGCAAGGGAGGTAGAGCACAAAGTGCTGTCTGCCAATTAAAATTGGCGAGATTTTAAAGAGTTTCAGAGTCTGGCTATGCCTGCGGGGATAATCCCCTAGCGTCAGCTTAAGTGACTCAAAGTACTCAAACACACATTGTAGACTCTCATTGGAACTGGCGGACGGCAACAGTTACTAAGATAGGACTGGTCAGAAATGCTTTTATGGCAGGGCTTAGCGAATGCTCAATTCTCTGATCTTTCACAGGTTATCAGAGAGACACCTATCATGTCACTTCTGAGACAAAGGCACATTTCATAAATTAAAGCATGTATTTTGAAAATCGAAAAGCTAGGCCCACACTATTTCTGAGGAAAAGTGTTTGTAATATCACATTTAAAATGATAGGCTACTCCACAGTCTGCGCATACAGTCCGTCATTTTAATCCTGCCAATGGTTAAGACATACCTTACCTGTGAAACTGCATTGTAGCAGCAACGCCCACATATCCCTCGGCCATCTAAGCTTACCCGCCATGCGCTCAAAAGCAACGAAGCAAGCATCATCCTCGGACTCTCAAAAGGGAGGCACAAGCTTGATATACTTACCAACATCGAATTCACGATTTTCCTCGCTCTACATACGAGGTAACAGGAACAACAGGACTAGGTGTGGAGGGAGAAACAGTGACAGAGGAGGACCTAGAGCGCAGATCGGGAACAGGTTTCCTGCTCATCTCCTCAGCTCGCAACTTTATACTGCGGAGTTTAATGTCTCAATCTGCTTCTACCTCCACAACTCTTAAGCATAAAATTTTAGTTTTCCTGCTGTTTAATCGAGAGGTCTATCTCTTAAACGAATGACTAGTGCAGGATCGAAACTCATATATTCAATAGCATTTACACCAGAGAAAACTTCCTCAGCTACAGCCTCCGCTGCAGCTACGGGTCGCTCTACCCCCTCACCATCTGGTAGAATGCCAGTATGCACCAGCTGTTCAAAAAGAGACTCTTTAATTACCTGTTTAGTCGCTTCTCTCTGTACCTCTAAATTAAAGAAATCTGCAATCAAGAGCAGATCCTTTTTTCAACACTTATGAAAAACCTCTGTGGTGGGAGAAAAAGTAAAAATTATCAAATCGAACTCCATTTCTATCACCACAGAAACTTCTCTTGCCACACAAGAGCAAAAACAGCGAAAAACAGACATTGAGAGAGAAAAGAGAAAATGTACTCGCCGCATCAATTTAACCGTTTTTTTATTTTTATTTTTGGACGCAAGAGCCCCCACTTGTCATGTCGTGGGCTTCAAAAAAGAACAAGCACTCTCGTTTCGGTTGGACGAGCCCCCAGTTGTTACGGCACACTTTCCTTGGTCTAGGGGTATGGGAAGGTGGGTAACAAATGTTTTGGAGAGAGCGCAAGAGTGATACTGTCTCCAGGTGCCAGAGCAACCACAAATTACATCAACACGTGATATGGCAAAAAAAAAAAAAAAAAAAAGAAACAGTGGGTTAAACAAACATAGACTTCAGGAGTGGAACTGGCCAAAATAACAAACAAAAAGACATTCTTTCTAGGGGGTTTAGAAAATAGCTTTCCTAACAAAAGAAAAAGACAAGAAAACACAATCACTTTCCAAACTCCCTCTCTATAAATAAACAGGAGAAAACAAAATCTTTCAAAGTAAATGGCGTCCACCTCCCTACTAAAGAATCCCACAACATAACTTAAATGGGTTACACAAAACTAAAGCTGGTGTAATAAAACTAGTGTAGAAAATACACATACAACTGTTAAGTATTTCAACACAAGTATAAGCAGTACACAACCGCAATATGACAAGATTATTGTTATACTACTCACTTTAGCACAACAACTAGCACAATCTTCTCAAAAGCTGGGACCAAGAGATAGAATAACTCTGCAGGAGAAAATATTCTCTGTGCGTCTCTCTCCAAGGTGAAGAGAGTTGTGGGTCTCTTGTACTCTCCATTCCTCGGCCGAGCCAGTCATAGGTAATGATCAGCAGGCGGCTCTCATTATCCTGCTTAATGGACAGCGAAAGTGACAAGGAAAGCACAGGGAGACACAACACACGCAAACCACATAAAATATCACCATCACAGTAATAAAATAATATACATCCCTTGGGATGTAACATGGGCTCTTGAATAGTGTGAACTAGCGCCACATTTGCCACAAAAGCTTGTACTGCGCCAGATCTCCTGTGTCTATGCTAGTTGCACTGGAAAGCGTGCCGCCTCATATCGCTTAAGCCTGTGGGAGAGGGGATGTGACCTGTGTGACAGGCAGGTCGGAGGTGCTGCATGGCTGTGTCTGCAGAGGGCTGTTTGTCTGCTAGCAGTGTGGAGCATTCAACAGCTGCTTCCACTTGCAGAGCGATTCCCACGGCTTGATGTTAATTCTAACAGTAGTGTCACACAGTATCCCTACAATAAACTAGTCACGAATGATCTGATCCTGAAGTGGCCCGCAGTTGCAAGATTGTGTCATGTCTCTCAGATTAATCACATCATTTTGAATGGACTCACCCATTTGTGTAGCTTGTATCATCGTAGTATTACTCGTTGTTGGCCCCTGAAGTGATTGGCGAGGAGAGCGACCTCTTCCTCAGGTCTCCGCTTGACCAAGCGTGCGATAAATTCTCTGTCCCTCCGCCCTGACATAGTGGTGAAGCAGGGCGATCTTCCTCCGGTCAGGAATATCATCATAGTCCTCAAGGTATACTGTGAAACCATCAATCCAACTCGCCCACAGAATCGGCAGTTCACCGGGCACAGGAAGAAAAGTTGCTGGTGGTGGTAATCTAAACTCAGCCATCCTCACAGCCAAATGTTGTGTCGGTAAAGTGTAGTCTATTCACAAAGTTTAGATCAACAAGAATGCTCGCACGGATGACCTGTTTAATTTTCTGTGCCATTCACACTCACAACGCATGTACACTCTTCCAAACATGGCAAACCAGTTTACTGCATTAAACATGAGTATATAACAGTCACACACCCCTTTGAAACAAGAAAAACTTTCACCCCCGCCATAATCCAATCGGATTTTATTATTATTATTATTATTATTATTATTAAATGCTTTTAAAAGATCAATTTTCTTTCATCTTCATTTCACAATTTTATTTTATTTTTACTTAAAAATACAATGAAAACTGAATGAAAATGTAACCAAAGTTAAATAATGGTAATTTATTAATATTAAAATTCACATCTTTGATATCAACATCACATTTTATAACATATATACATACAGTAAATATAGAACCCATCAAAATTATATTTTGGTTGATTCAAGCCTTAAATTAAGTTAATGAGTGATCTAGCCAATCAGAGTTTGCATTGTTGGCTACCTCCTCAGAGTGCACTGAGACATGCAGATTAGAAGAGATACAGAGAGTGATGGAAGAAAAGTTTGACCTGCACTTGAGAACATAACTTAGAAATATAGTGTTTTAAACCTATGAAATGAAACAGAAGCAGGTCAAAATTGTTCAAAACTTTGTTATATCACATTATCCAGTGTTAATCTTGTTGTAGGACACTGCCGAATTTATATTTTGACTTGGTGAGTTTATTTTCAATTTAATTAATCTTTAAATTGAATAACACACAACACATCTTTCAACTGCCAGATAATGTATTTTTTGTTTAATTACAGTGTTTCATTTTCCTTTTCACGTTGTATTTTGAATATTATCTGTTTGTAATGTGGTCATAGTTGAACCGCATGGTTTGTTACTTGTTCACTGCTGCTCATTGATGCCATTGTTGGTCATGTGTGCCTGTATAAAAGGAAAGAGAAGTGAATACAGAGGTAATCAAATGTAATCTGTTAGTTAATATGAATAATTGTACATGTGTAAATATGCTTTATTTGCCTCTTTTGGTGGCATATTTTGATGTGAATTGAATATTGATAAACCACCAAATGCATTTTTCTTGAGCTGGATTTTCCTATTTGATAGCGAGCCTCCCGAATACGATGCTAAAAACAAAAAGAGAGACATCGAACCTACTGTTAAAAAAAAAAAAAAAAAGGACAGTATCTTCCCTTACTTACTCTTTTGACCACTCTTCTTTCCCAAAGTAAGAAACTTCATCACAGAGACTAACTTTCCTTTTTCTCTAGTTGGACTGAAATATCTGGTTTCAAATTCAAGAGAAAAGAAAACTGATCAGTACCTTATTTGATGTGAACTTGAATCACTGATTGTTTGTGATCACATATAACAATTGATTGAGAAGAATTAATTCATTTGAATGCATTTGAAGATTTTAAGGGATTTATTTTCTCTTATTTGAGATATACCATTAAAATGGTGAATACCAGTGTAGACAGAGAACATTTTTATGCATACACCCAGGGTAAATAACTGAGGTTTTATTTTGTATTATTGTGTTTGTTATTGTATGTAATTATACATTTAATTTATGTTATTACATCTAAAATCAAACTTAAGACCTAAAAAGAAATTTCATCCTTCACATATACAGTTTTGCTCAAAAGTTTGCATACCCTGGCAGAAATTGTGAAATTGTGGCACTGATTGACTGTTTGGCTCCTTTTTAAATCATAATGATAACAGAAATCACCCAAATTGCCCTGATCAATAGTTTACATACCCCTGAATGTTTGGCCATGTTACAGACACACAAGGTGACACACACAGGTTTAAATGACAATTAAAGGTTAATTTCCCACACCTGTCGCTATTAAATTGCAATTAGTGTCTGTGTATAAAGTCAATGAGTTTGTTAGCTCTCACATGGATGCACTGAGCAGGCTAGATACTGAGCCATGGGGAGCAGAAAAGAACTGTCAAAAGACCTGCTTAACAAGGTAATGGAAATTTATAAATATGGAAAAGGATATAAAAAGATATCCAAAGCCTTGAAAATGCCAGTCAGTACTGTTCAATCACTTATTAAGTGGAAAATTCAGGGATCTCTTGATACCAAGCCAAGGTCAAGTAGACCAAGAAAGATTTCAGCCACAACTGCCAGAAGAGTTGTTCGGGATACAAAGAAAATCCCACAGGTAACCTCAGGAGAAATACAGGCTGCTCTGGAAAAAGATGGTGTGGTTGTTTCAAGGAGCACAATACGACAATACTTGAACAAAAATGAGCTGCATGGTCGAGTTGCCAGAAAGAAGCCAATGCCACAAAAAAGCCCGGTTACAATATGCCCGACAACACCTTGACACACCTCACAGCTTCTGACACACTGTAATTTTGAGTGACGAGACCAAAATAGAGCTTTATGGTCACAACCATAAGCGCTATGTTTGGAAAGGTGTCAGCGAGGCCTATAGTGAAAAGAATTCCATCCCCACTCTGAAGCATGGTGGTGGCTCACTGATGTTTTGGGGGTGTGTGAGCTCTAAAGGCACGAGGAATCTTGTGAAAATTGATGGCAAGATGATTGCAGCATGTTATCAGAAAATTCTGGCAGACAATTTGCATTCTTCTGCACGAAAGCTGCGAATGGGACGCTCTTGGACTTTCCAGCATGACAGTGACCCTAAGCATAAGGCCAAGTTGAAGGGAGAAGGTTCTGGAGTGGCCATCACGGTCTCCTGACCTTAATATCATCGAGCCACTCTGGGGAGATCTCAAACGTGCGGTTCATGCAAGACGACCAAAGACTTTGCATGACCTGGAGGCATTTTGCCAAGACAAATGGGCAGCTATACCACCTGCAAGAATTTGGGGTCTCATAGACAACTATTACAAAAGACTGCATGCTGTCATTGATGCTAAAGGGGGCAATACACAGTATTAAGAACTAAGAGTATGCAGACTTTTGGACAGGGGTCATTTAATTTTTTTCTTTGTTGCCAAGTTTTATGATTGTGCCATTCTGTTAACCTACAGTTGAATATGAATCCCATAAGAAATAAAAGAAATGTGTTTTGCCTGCTCACTCATGTTTTCTTTAAAAATGGTACATATATTACCAATTCTTCAAGGATATGCAAACTTTTGAGCACAACTGTAAATACCGTGTCTGTCTGTCTGTTATTGCTCAGCAAACCACTACATTTTTCCTCATGCCTTATAGTCTTCTGGTATTTTTCCTGGTCCACTAGTCAAGTACCCATTACAAAAAGGTACACTCTTCATTGACAAATTATCTGAATGTATGAACATTGTCACTAGGCCTACATTTAAAATAAATAAATAAATAAATAAATAAATAAAAACGTCCTCACTTTCAACTGCTTTTATTTTCAGCAAACTTAACATGTGTAAATATTTGTATGAACATAAAAAGATTCAACAATTAAGACATAAACTGAACAAGCTCCACAGACATGTGACTAACAGAAATGGAATAATGTGTCCCTAAACAAAGGGGGGTCATAATCAAAATTAACAGTCAGTATCTGGTGTGGCCACCAGCTACATTATGTACTGCAGTGCGTCTCCTCCTCATGGACTGCACCAGATTTGCCAGTTCTTGCTGTGAGATGTTACCCCACTCTTCCACCAAGGCACTTGCAAGTTCCCAGACATTTCTTGGGGGAATGGCCCTAGCCCTCACCCTCTGATCCAACAGGTCCCAGACGTGCTCAATGGGATTGAGATCCGGGCTCTTCGCTGGCCATGGCAGAACACTGACATTCCTGTCTTGCAGGAAATCACGCACAGAACGAGCAGTATGGCTGGTGGCATTGTCATGCTGGAGGGTCATGTCAGAATAAGCCTGCAGGAAAGGTACCAAATGAAGGAGGAGGATGTCTTCCCTGTAACACACAGCATTGAGATTGCCTGCATTGACGACAAGCTCAGTCCGATGATGCTGTGACACACCGCCCAAGACCATGACGGACCCTCCACCTCCAAATTGATCCCGCTCCAGAGTACAGGCCTTGGTGTAATGCTCATTCCTTCAATGATAAACGCGTTTTCACCCCTGGTGAGACAAAACCATGACTCGTCAGTGAAGAGCACTTTTTGCCAGTCCTGTCTGGTCCAGTGAAGGTGGGTTTGTGCCCAGAGGTGACGTTGTTGCCGGTGATGTCTGGTAAGGACCTGCCTTACAAGAGGCCAACAAGCCCTCAGTCCAGCCTCTCTCAGCCTATTGCGGACAGTCTGAGCACTGATGGAGGGATTGTGTGTTCCTGGTGTAACTCGGGCAGTTGTTGTTGCCATCCTGTACCTGTCCCGCAAGTGTGATATACGGATGTACTGATCCTGCGCAGGTGTTGTTACACGTGGTCTGCCACGCAAGGACGATCAGCTGTCCTTCCTGTCTTGCTGTAACGCTCTCTTATGCATCTCACAGTATGGACATTGCAATTTATTGCCCTGGCCACATCTGCAGTCCTCTTGCCTCCATGAGATGAGCAGGGACCCTGGGCATCTTTCTTTTGGTGTTTTTCAGAGTCAGTAGAAAGGTCTGTGTAAAGAGGAGGCGAGAAGCAGTTTTCCTGGTTCAGGTAAGGATTTATTTTTCTCTTTGCAATATTCACTAAGTTGAACTTTAATGACACACCTTTTCACCAAAATAAAACTCTCATCATAACAAAACTCTTGCTTCTTGTTCTGCTCTGTGGTGCCCAGGCTCTCTCTCTTTTCTACTTGCGGTGTGGCTCTATTTATCCGCTCACGAGGCATTGGATATGCATCAAATTTAGACACCGCGTTGACTTTCCTATAATCCACACAGAATCGTACAGACCCGTCGCTCTTAGGCACTAGAACAACTGGGCTGGACCAGTCACTGTGGGATTCTTCTATTACCCCCATATCGAGCATTGCATCTAATTCTTCCCGAACGATTTTTTCTTGTGTTCGGGTAATCGATAGGGGCGGCTAAGTACCACGACCCCCGGCTCGGTCTCGATGTGGTGATGGATGAGGTTTGTACAGAGGGGAGAACACGTCCGCAAACTCCTGTTGCAGCCTAGCAACCTCCGCGAGTTGACTCGGTGAGAGGTGGTCTCCGCAACTGACCGGGGTGAACTGTTTATGCTTTGAACTCACCTGGGTTAATCAGTTGGCATTCGCTGCATGCCGCACACCACCTGCAGATCGCCGCCAATGCCCGGCCAATAGAAACAGGCTATTAGACGGTTCAGTGTTTTCCTTTCTCCTAGGTGACCCGCCATGGGATTATAATGAGCCGCCTGGAATACCATTTCCCGACGGCTCCTTGGAATCAAAAGTTGGGTTGTATCCTCTTTAGTTTGAGTGTCCTGTGTCACTCTATACAACCACTCATTTGTAATTGCAAAATAAGGGTATGAAAGGGCGATGTCCGGCTGGAGTCGTTGACCATCGATGACTCTCACTTGGTTGAAGGCGTGTTTGAGGGTTTCGTCTCGCGACTGCTCCAAAGGGAAATCCCCCTCAGGGAACGTGGAGCTGTCAAGGGTGGCCCCGGCTCCGCCTCCCCTGCCAGAGCATCGCACATCACACATCTCCCTAATTTCGTACAGGACCCATCCGTGCAAATTTCCTTTAATAAAACTTTGAAATCAGGCCAATCAGTCCCCAAAATCAGCGGATGGGTGAGGCGGGAACTAACCGCGGCCTCCACTCTATGGTTTTTCCCCATCCGGGTCACAACCAGATACTTGTGAATATCCCCGAGTACACATTTCACCTTCACCGTTTTAGTTGTGACCAATGCCTCGGGTTGAACCAGGCATTGGTGGATAGTGGTTTGATTACACCCGGTGTCCACCAACGCTTGGTGAGTACCCCCCTTGACACTTACCGGTATCCGTTACACTCCGGCCCGGTCGGGGGCAGCCTGTGGGAGGTCAGAGACCCGCACCACCGTCCCCAGCTCCATCAGAGGGCACTGATCTCAGAAGTGGCTCGGGTCTCCGCACCTCCAGCAGGCCGGCCCAGGCGCTACGCCCGCACTTGCATCGGCGGGCGCCACACCCCCCCCCCCCCGAGGGGGAGAGCAGCGGGGCATTGGGATAGGGGTAGATGTCGCCTCCCACACCCAGGGAACTGGTCTCCGGGGCTGAAGTCTTCCTCGTCTGCGTGGGGCAGGAACGGGACCTGGAGAGAGAGCAGAACGAGAGGAGAGAGGGGAGGGGGAAGAGACAGAGGGAGGAGAAAAAATGTACGAGGGCTCTTCCGCCCTCGGGATCGCCGCCATGTGGTCCTCCGCAAGCCGGACAGCTTCCTCCAACGACGCCGGGCAGTGGCACTGGACCCACTCCGCCGTCCCTTTTGGCAGTCGATGTGTGAATTGCTCCAGTACCACCTGGTCAATAACTCCATCGACGTCGCAGTCCCCCACTAGCAGCCATCTTCGGCAGGCATCACGGAGCCGCTGGGCGAAGGCAAACGGGCGGTCAGAGCTCTCCAACTTCAAGCTCTGGAAGAGTTGACGACTTTCCTCCGGAGTGCGACCAACCCATTGCAAGATGGCTCTCTTTAAATCTCCGTAGGCCAGGAGGCTCGTCGCTGGCAGTTGTTGAGCCGCGAGCTGGGCTTCCCCGGACAATAGTGGGATCAGTCGGGCTGCCCATTGGCCGAGCGGCAACCCCAGATCTCGGCGGTCCGCTCAAACAAATCCAGGAAGGCCTCGGGGTCGTCCGCCGCCCCCATTTTCTGTAATGCGGGCGGGGGTAACGGCGTGGGAGCGTCCGGGGTCGCGGCTGAGGACGCCTCCTGGCTGAGGAGGCTCCGGATCGCCTGCCGGTCCTTGGCTTGAGCGTGCAGGAGCTCGACAAACCGGCGATCTTGGTCTTGTCGGAGCTCAAGCAATGTCTGCTGGTGGCTCTAATGTAGGCCAGCGAGGGCTTGGAGGATCTCCGCCAACTGGGAGGACTCTACGGGATGACTTCCATCCATTTTCAACCCAAACTTCAAGATCCCGGGTTTTGGCACCAGTGTAAAGAGGAGGTGAGAAGCAGCTTTCCTGGTTCAGGTAAGGATTTATTTTTCTCTTTGCAATATTCACTAAGTTAAACTTTAATCACACACCATTGGGGCAGTGGTAGCTCAGCGGTTAAGGCTCTGGGTTACTGATCAGAAGGTCGGGGGTTCAAGCCCCAGCACTGCCAAGATGCCACTGTTGGGCCCTTGAGCAAGGCCCTTGACCCTATCTGCTCCAGGGGCGCCGTATCATGGCTGACCCTGCACTCTGACCCCAGCCTAGCTGGGATATGTGAAAAAGAAGAATTTCACTGTATATGTGCAAATGTATAATGTGTGATAAATAAAGAAAATTATTATAATTAATTATTCACCAAAATAAAACTCTCATCATAACAAAACTCTTGCTTCTTGTTCGGCTCTGTGGTGCCCAGGCTCTCTCTATTTTCTACTTGCGGTGTGGCTCTATTTATCCGCTCTCCCCGTGCTTACTGAAATTAGAGACAGGTGTTAGATATAATTTAGCTCAGGTGTAAGCACCCTTACCGCTTTATCTCTCTCCGGAGGGATGCTTGACCACGCCCCCACTGCCACAGTCTGTTTAGTGTCCTAAGTTTTTTATAATTGTGACCTTAATTGCCTACCATCTGTAAGCTGTTAGTGTTTTAATGACCGTTCCACAGGTGCATGTTCATTAATTGTTTATGGTTCATTGAACAAGCATAGAAAACATTGTTTAAACCCTTTAAAATAAAGATCTGTAAAGTTATTTGGATTTTTACAAAATTATCTTTAAAATACAGTGTCCTGAAAAAGGGACATTTCTTTTTTGCTGAGTTTATATTTTTTGTTTCATAAATACGTAAAACATTTTAATTCTGCCTATATACTGATATATCAGTGGCATGAACACATTGCAAATGTTGTCAGACACAAAGTGTGTCCTATGAGACTCCTCCAGGGGACGCTTGACGGCTCAGAAAACCGAATCCTCCATTCAACCGTATTTAATAAGAAGAACCTTTTATTTCTCATTGGAGACATTTTGACACTGGATAGTTATTTTTAATAAAAACTGATAAGGATTGCAGAACTGTGAGTGGAAATCAGCCCCTGCAGTATCTATAAATCACTTTTTAAATCCTCATCCAGTAATAATAAACAAATGTAAGGAACTGACAGAAATTTAAGTGTTAATTCACATTTTACCCATTTAAAAGTGGCATGCATGCATTTATGCTGCTCCAAATATTTCTTTCTCGACTCCCCTAATCCCTGAGCTCCCCGTCTAGGGCACCCCAGGAAAGATCAGGTCACTGCAGCCTCAGAACTTGTTATATTCTCTATAGTCGTGCGTGTAGGGACTTAAAGTTTGGATTATTTTTAATACATGAAACCTTTATATTACTTCACTTTCTTGTGTTCAATTAAGATATCAATCTGTCCATCTTAAACAATTTCTTCCATCTGCACTATCATAACTTTTTTCTTTACATTTTTGTTTGTCACACCAATGGACATTTTAAACAAAATATAAGACAAGTTTAAGTTTTGCATAAGGTCTTCTTAAGTGTCTTGTCTTTTTAACTATATGAAGGCAAAAGTAATGCATTTTTAGCATCTAAACCAGGGGTCACCAACCATCACTGACATGTGGAGTGGTAATCACTGGCACGTGAGCATCAGCAAAAGAGAGGAACAAGTATTTTATTTCTATGAAGCCCCTTGTGCCAATCTACCTCTTGGTGTAGTCCTTACGCATAATTATGCAATATGTTTTATATGGTTATGAACTGAATGGGAAGCTAAACACTATATACATTGTGTGGGATGGGTCTGCGCTTTTCAGAACACTGTCATTCAAGTTCATTGTGAAATAATGTATAATTATTTGACATCAGGAGTCTCGATTGATCTATGGCCCACAATTCAGATGGTCTTCCTCTTTTGGAGTTATTTGTGCAGTTATACAGTTATTGAAGTGGGGCATCAATAGGCACTTCTTGTCCAAACAGGAGTCATTTATTTAAATTATATTTTGTTTTTGTGTTGTCATGGAGTTTTTACTTTTTTTGTGTGTGTTACCTCTACATGTCAGGTGGTGTTATAAAACCTAGGTGTTATAAAACCTAGGTGTTTTAACCAAGAGCATGGGTCTACTCAGTCTTTAGTACTAGTGTGGCCTTTCATTTAAATTGATTTTGTATAGGTTTTTATATTATTTGATCCTTCATGAGAAAAAAAAATCTGCAGAAATTGATTTGCATAATAAGAAACCTCACTTCAGGAATCATGCTCATAAGAGTTTATTACAGACACAGAAATAAGAGGACATTTATCGTTTAGAACAAATGCATGGTTAAATATTTAAGGGTTCAGGTCACTTTCCAATCAAGAGTAGTAGTTTTTCTTTAGAACCTTCTTGGTTGAACCAAACATGATAGTTGACATAATAACCATTGTTGTACATGTAAAGCTTCTGATCTGTGGGGTTGTAGTCCAAGCAGACATAGGAATCCTGGAACTTTTCAAAGGGAATACTAACATAGCTTTCCTGTTTGGTATGAGTGTTGTAAGTGTAAAATATCTCCTCGGTTTTAGAGTCTACACACCTTGTGGCATATAAAACCCCACATACCATGAATGTATTTCCTTCAGATGGTTTGAAAATATTGGTCTGCCAAACGTCCTGGTTACTTGTGTAACCTCTATTCCCTGATGGTGGGAACGAGACGTTGTGTCGATGTAGTGACACTAGAGGTCACTCTTGGAAGCCTGAAACACCTCTGGTCTTTGAAAAAAGGTCAATGAAAATTGGCGAGTGGTATTTGCATACTACTCCCCAGAACATACGGGTATAAAAGGAGCTGGTATGCAATCACTCATTCAGGTTTTGTGCTGAGGAGCCAAGACAAGGTCCCGGCCATTTCAGCGGGTAGTCCAGCGTTGTGGCAGGAGGGACACAACGTCTCATTCAATCCATCAGGGAACGGAGGTTACGCAAGTAACCAGGATGTTCCCTATCTGTCACTCACTCGACGTTGTGTCGATGTAGTGACACTAGTGGTCCCTATACGAAAGCCACAACTGACTGAACTGTGTTACGTGAACTGGCAGTGTGTGAAGGGCAGACCACTGTGTGCCTCATAGTCAGTGCACCAGGCTGACACGTAACCTCCCCCAACGTTGTTATTAGTGTCGAACAGCCCTTCGGGGACAAGTCGACTCCCCAAAAGATAGAGACAGGCTAGCCCAGTCATGGCCTCTTATCCTCTCTTTTTTCCTCTCCCACCAAAAAAAGAGTGAAATTTGTTAACCGACTGGGGCCACCAGGTCTACGTTGGGGGGGTGTCCCTCCCAAGGGGAAGACACCGCGGAGACCACACCCTGCTCAGAGAGGGGGGGGGGTATTTTGAGTGGAAATATATCACATGGTCTTGCCGAGCTTTGTTGGAAGTATGTCATGTGGAGAAGTCCCATGGTAGGTCCTACCTTACTGGGGAGGAGTTTCTACAAACATGGTGACTGGGGCAGAGGGGCCTCTGCCCAAGGAAGACGCAGTTTACCAACAGGGAAAAGAATTAGCGGAAGATATACGTCGCATGGGGTTACCTACGGGGAACCAACACATGCAGAGCACCTGCCCCAGTACAGGGCTTAGTTAGCACATGTACTGAGCTGGCAGAGAGTTTCTCTGCAAACTCGTCTGCCACAGGGCTCGGAGGAAATCATCCAGGGAACACAGTTTGTGAACAATACTAGGAGTCAACAGTGCACATCTTCAGCTCAGGGGAGGTG
The DNA here is from genome assembly GCF_019703515.2 of Myxocyprinus asiaticus. NCBI lineage: Eukaryota > Metazoa > Chordata > Actinopteri > Cypriniformes > Catostomidae > Myxocyprinus > Myxocyprinus asiaticus. The sequence continues at coordinate 46,778,406 of NC_059363.1, read as the reverse complement.
AAAGGCGCTATGTGCAAGCAATACACCCGGCCAGCTGTCCCGGACTTACCTGCTTGTGCCTGCCACTACACGGGACGAAACTGGTTCCACCCGGAGATTGTAGAACCTTGCAAAGGTGTTGGGTGTTGCCCAGCCCGCTGCTCTGCAAATGTCTGTTAGATAGGCACCACTGGTAAGGGCCCAGGAGGCCACCACACTCCTGGTAGAATGGGCTCGTAGCCCTGCCGGGGGCAGCACGTCCTGGGCGTGATATGCAATTGTTATGGCCTGTTATGTATCTCCTGCAGGAAGGAAAGCACCGATCCGACTGCGCATCTCTGGGGGTCTTCGCGTCGGGAAGAACACCACTTAGCTAACAGATGCCACTTCAAGGCATACAGGAGCCTCATAGAGGAGGCCCTAGCCTGAGTGATCGTGTCTACCACCGCAGGTCCTTCCTCAAGGGAATTCGCCAGGGAGGGGGCTGTTGCGAGGAGCGTGAGGTCCAAGAACCATGTCTGGATAGGCCAGTAGGGTGCTACCAGGATGACCTGCTCCTTGTCCTCCCTGACCTTGCACAGGGTCTGTGCAAGTAGGCTCACTGGGGGAAATGCATATTTGCGTAGTCCAGGGGGCCAGCGCATCTATACCAAGAGGTGCCTCAGTCAGGGCATACCAGAGCGAGCAGTGGGAGGATTCTTGGGAAGCGAACAGGTCTACCTGTGCCTGCCTGAATCGACTCCAAATCAGCTGGACCACCTGAGGGTAACCTGTCATGACAGCACGTCCGCTGCAGTGTTGAGGTTTCCCGGGATGTGAGTGGCTCGCAGCGACTTGAGGTGCTGCTGACTCGAGAGGAGGAGTTGTGACATACAACGGGAGTGTAAACTGCCTTGACGGTTGATGTATGCCACCGTTGCCGTGTTGCCTGTCCGAACTAATGCATGCTTGCCCTGGATCAACGGCTGAAACCTGCACAGAGCGAGCAGAATTGCCAACAACTCGAGGCAGTTGATGTGCCAACGTGGCTGCGGGCCCATCCAGGAGCCGGCGGCTATGTGCCCGTTGCATATAGAACCCCAGCCCGTTTTGGAGGTGTCTGTCGTAACCACGATGCGCCTGGATACCTGCTCTAGGGGAACACCTGCCTGTAGAAATGTGAGGTCGGTCCAAGGGCTGAAGAGGCGGTGACAGACCAGTGTGATGGCCACGTGATGTGTCCCGCAGCGCCATGCCCATCTCAGGACTCGTTTGGAGCCAGTGCTAAAGCGGTCTCATATGCATCAACCCGAGCGGAGTGGCCACCGCTGAGGATGCCATATGCCCCAGGAGCCTCTGAAACATTTTCATGATGCTCTGAACCGGGAGGAGCTTGTTCTTTCCCCAGTTGACCTGAAGCCCTAGTCGGATGAGGTGCGAGAGCACCAGGTCCTTGTGTGCACACAACACATCCCGAGAGTGAGCTAGGATTAGCCAGTCATCGAGATAGTGGAGGATGCGAATGCCCACTTCCCTTAAAAGGGCAAGGGCTGCCTCTGCGACCTTTCGTGAAGACGCGAGGGGACAAGGACAGGCCAAAAGGGAGGACCTTGTACTGACACACCCGACCCTCGATTGAAAACCACAGGAAGGGTCTGTGTCGAGGTAGAATCAAGACGTGGAAATACGTGTCCTTCAGGTCTACCGCCGCGAACCAATCTTGATGCCAGATGCTCGCTAGAATGCATTTTTGCGTCAGCATCTTGAACAGGAATCTGTGTAAAGCCTGGTTCAGTACTCACAGGTCCAAGATTGGCCGCAACCCACCGCCTTCGGTACAATGAAGTATGGGCTGTAAAACTCCTTATTCATCTCGGCCGGAGCGACAGGCTCTATCGCACCCTTCCGTAGGAGGGTAGCAATTTCTGCGCGCAAGGTAGCAGCGTTCTCGCCCTTCACCGAGGTGAAGTGAAAGCCGCTAAACCTGGGCGGACGCCTGGCAAACTGAATCGCATAGCCGAGTTGGACGGTCCAGACCAGCCATTGCGACGGGTTGGAAAGCGCAAGCCACGCGTCCAAGTTTCGGGCGAGGGGGACCAAGGGGACAATCTTGTGGAACGTACCAGCTGCGGCGGAACCGGTGCAGTCACCGCAGGGGGACGCCCTTGGCGATGAACAGATGGAGTGCGGGATCTTGAGCTGCGCCGGGGCAGGATGTGCCGGATAGCCTCCATCTGCTGCTTCACCGCCGAGAAATGCTGGGCAAAGTCCTCGATGGTGTCGCTGAACAGGCCAACCTGGGAAATGGGGGCGCCAAGGAACCGTGCTTTGTCGGCCTGTCCCATCTCGACCAGGTTGAGCCAAAGGTGGTGCTCCTGGACCACCAAGGTGGACATCGCCCGCCCGAGAGACCGCGCCGTGACCTTCGTTGCCCAGAGATCAATGTCGGTCGCCGAGCGCTGCTCCTGCATCAATCCCGGGGCGGAACTACCCTCATGCAGTTCCTTTAGCACCTTGGCTTGGTGGACTTGCATGAGAGCCATGGCATGCAGGGCAGAGGCGGCTTGTCCAGCGGCACTGTAGGCTTTGGCCGTCAGGGATGACGTAAACCTACAGGCCTTGGACGGGAGCTTTGGGCACCCACGCCAGGTGGCGGCGCTCTGCGGGCATAGGTGCACTGCGAGCGCCTTATCCACGGGGGGATTGCCGAATAGCCCTTGGCCGCCCCACCATCGAGGGTAGTGAGGGCGGGGGAGCTGAAAGATCAGGAGTGGGCATTAAAAGGTGCCTTCCACAACCTTGTCAGCTCCTCGTGCACTTCCGGGAAGAAAGGAACTGGGGCAGGGCGTGGCTGTGAGCGGCGTCGCGAGCCCAGGAACCAATCATCGAGCCGCGAGGGTTCAGGGGAGAGCGGAGGGTTCCACTTTAGCCTGACGCTTGCGGCTGCCCGGGAAAGCATGTCTGTCATTTCCGCGTCAGCCTGTGACTGGGCGACCGTATCGGAGGGGAGGAGCCCAGCTGAGGCTTCCGCGTCCGACTGGACGAGCCCGCTCTCCGATGCTGCGCTCGTGAGCTCATCACCTTCGCGGGCTCCGAACAAGAGGTCGAACTCGCCGTGAGACGAGCCGGTGGACTCGTCCGGAAGCCCGATCAGGGCAGACGAGCGTGCTGGGGAATGGAAGGTCCATTGGGGTCCCCAGATCGCCCCAGTGCTAGCCGCGCTGGCCTCATACCCGTAGGTAGAAGGACTGAGGCGGGGAGCCGCTGGGGTGGCTTGCTTTCTTTCGAAGCAGACACGCCCAGACACGAAAGACAGTGATCGTGACCATCAGAAGGTGAGAGATAATGACCGCAACCAGAAATAACACAAACGGAAAGGCATCTTTAAAAAGACGTATCTTTAAAAAGATGTTCCATGTGTGCCACTCTTTCAGAGAAATATACTCTTTTTTAGAATATACTCTTTTATTTCTGCCGAAGCACCCAGGGACGTTCTCTGCAGTGCACCAGAGCAGAGGGGGGAGAAGCCGCTGAAATGCGCCATCAGATCCCGCAGAGGTGAATGAACAGCCATGGGAATTCAGCTCAGTGAACATCAACTGTTCAGCTCCGAAGAGAAAATCTGAATGAGTGGTTGCATACCAGCTCCTTTTATACCCGTATGTTCGGGGGAGTGGTATGCAAATACCACTCACCAATTTTCATTGGCCTTTTTTCAAAGACCAGAGGTGTTTTGGGCTCCCAAGAGTGACCCCTATTGTCACTACATCGACACAACTTTGAGTGAGTGACAGATAGGGAACCTCCTCTAATGCAAACAACTCCTCGTCTATCTTCCCCAAGACTAGTTTACCATTTGACTCCTCTGTGGCGTAAGTTACCGACAACCCAGTCTTATCAGCCACAAAGTCCAGGTTCAGATTGGGCGATTAGTGGTAGGAGAATCGGGTTGTTGCCTTCGGAACAGCCTTGTACTCCACTGTTTTGCTGGTCATGTTGTACTTTGCCATACTTAAAGGGCTTCTAAACTGATAATATAGGGTATTGGCTTACACTTTGTAATTGTTTCCAATGCCTCGCCGATCATATTTATTTACTACATACATCTCATGTACTAAAGCCCTGTCTCATGATCAGTTTATAGTAGTCAGCATAGAGTCTGATTCTGCTGACCAGAGTGTCTTTAAAACCCGAGTACCAGTTCATATTCTCAGAGCCAGGCAAAGGCTTGGAGTCTTTACCCCATCCTCCATATTTATAACCTGCATTCAGGTCTGCGTTAATCTGGCTGATGAGTGGCTTGCTGATTTTTCTTATTCCACCATGAAAAGAGAAACAAGTGAATGATTTGATGAATATAGATTCAAAAGTTTCACATTCAGTGTCATCATACTTGTAAGACTTACCAATGTTTGGGTTGAAGATTTCATTGTAGTGTCTCACATTTTTTAATGTGCAGACCTAGATGAAAATATTTTTTTAGTCTGAAGGAATATAGTCCTTGTCAGGTGTTCAGTGTATGCAGGGCTGTTTATAGCTATAAGCAGTATAGCAGGGCCCGCAAAGCAGGGTCATGTTTTCTTTTTTTGTATAATTAAAGCTGCAAGAAAGACTCAGGCATCTGTTATGGCTCAATTAGACAGGTAAAGGGGGCCCTCTTGTGGCCCGAGAGGGAAGGGAGTTTGCAGGGGGCCTCCAAGTAGGATTTTGCGTAGGGCCCCCCCATGTGCTCAGAAAAGGTCCTGAGTGGATGTACCTTGAAAGCCATAGGAAGAGTAACAGTTGAAAAAAATTCAACAAACATAATTAAAAAAGGTTTTTCAAGTGTTACCTGGTGGTGTATGTTCACCAGCACAGCAGAGGGGAATTGTATAGAGAGCTGCAGCTCCACGATCAGAGCCTCTACCTTCTTGATCTTGATCTTCACCTCCTCCATGTGAAGCTCGCTGTAGGAGTCAGGGTCACCCTCCATCAACTCAATCAACACTGTCAGATTCAAAATCTTTCCAATAGACCTGTAGTTTACTCTCGTACATCTCCACCTGTAAAACACAAGACATAGCAACATATTTATCTTCGGTAGACACTCAAATCTCACTGGAGTTCTTGAGATTCCTCCAGACCTTGCTAATCTCGATCTGCAGTTGGTGGTTGATCTCCACTGCTGTGTTCTCCAAAGAGATGAGCTCTCCGATTGGAAAAGTGCTGTTGGGCAGGAATGCCTCACAAATGCACTCTCCATTGGAATCAACTGTGGTATTGCTCTCTGTCCAGGGACTCCACATGAAAAATCCACATGAAATCCATCAGCCTTTGTCCTCTTCTAAATCAGTGTGACAAATTATTTTCTTGTCCGTTTTATTTTATTTTTTTTTTTTGGACAAGTAAATTACCAAATTTTTGGGCGAACATACATTTCAAGACCTACTTATTTTTGCTTTGGAGTCAGAGCAATGGCAATAGTGTCAATAATTCTCATTGAATAGACTGTATGCAGGCTGTTAGAATTGGTCCACTTCTGAAGTGTTTAAACATGTTAAAGAAATATAATGAATATGTATTTCACTCACCCCCTCAACAACAGCAGTGTAGCAGCAGGGGCATGGTCAAGCGTCCGTTCGGAGAGAGAGAAAGTGGTAAGGGCGCTGTGCCTGTGAGACTGATGAGTTTGTGAAATTGTTAAGCATTAAAGTGGCTAATTAAACACATACCTAAATCTGGAAACCTCGCTTCCCTGTTCTTCTTCCCTGTGAGGCTGTATTACACTGGTGCCGAAACCCAGGATCCAAAACTGAAGTACGCCCCATGGAGTCCTCCCAGGTGGTCGAGATCCTCCAGTCCCTCGCCAGTATGCAACAATCCCACCAGCAATCAATGCTTGAGCTACATCAAGACCAGGAACGGTGCTTCTTTGAGATCCTGTGGGCTCAAGCAGAGGACCGGCTTGTGATCCGGAGTCTCCTTGGCCAGGAGAAAGAGAGAGCTGTGACCCTGGACCACCACCGCAGCCATCTGCCTCCCCCCACACTCCTGAAGATGGGAGCTGATGACGATGCCGAGGCTTTCCTCGATTTATTCGAGAGAACCGTGGAAATCTGGGGCTGGCCGCATGATCAGTGGGCGGCCAGGCTCCTCCCCTTGCTGTCCAGGGAAGCTCAGCTTGCCACCCAACATCTGCCGGTGACTAATCTCCTGGCCTATGACGATCTGAAAAAGTCCATCCTGCAGCGGGTGGGTCATAGCCCGGAACAGTATCGCCAGCTGTTCCGGACCTTGAAGCTGGGGGAGACCGACCGCCCGTTTGCTTTTTCCCAACGGCTCCGAGATGCATGCCGGAAATGGCTGCTGTCGGGGAATCGTGACATTGCAGGAGTTGTCGACCAGGTGGTACTGGAGCAGCTGATCCATCGACTGCCAAGAGGAATAGCGGAGTGGGTCCAGTGTCACCACCCGGCATCGCTGGAGGAAGTTGTTCGTCTGGCGGAGGACCATTTGGCGGCGTACCGGAGGGTGGAAGAGCCCTCCCACTCTCTCTCCCCCTCCCCTACATTTTCCCTGATCTCTTCCCCCTCCCCTTCTCTCTCTCACTCTGCTCTCTCCCCAGAGCCCATTCCTGCCCCGTGGAGGTGAGGAGTCCTGCCACCGAAGCCAATTCCCCATGCGCAGGATTTCCCGTCATCCACAGCAGCAACAGTGCCCTGCCGCTCTCCCCCTCAGGTGGAAGTGCCCGCCGACACAGGCGTGGCGCCTGGGCCGGTTTGCTGGAGTTGCAGGGATCCGGGACACTTCCGGGATCAGTGCCCTGTCATGGAGCTGGGAACAGTGGTCCAGATCCCCGACACTCTGCAGACTGCCCCTGATAGGGCTGGAGCGTACCGGATACCGGTAAGTATCAAGGGGGGTACTCACCAAGCACTGGTGGACACGGGTTGTAATCAAACCACTATCCACCAACGCTTGGTTCAACGCAAGGCTTTGGGCACAGCTAAAACAGTGAGGGTGAAGTGTGTGCATGAGGATATTCACAACTACCTGGTGGTGACCCTTGTTATTAAATTTCGGGGAACAAAACAGGGTGGAGGCCGCGGTTAGTTCCCACCTCACCCATCCGCTGATTTTGGGGACTAATTGGCCGGAGTTTAGAAATATATTAAAAGGGTATATATGCGGATGGGTCCTGCACTAAAGCCACGAGATGTGAGATGTGTGACGCTCTGGCAGGGGAGGCGGAGCCAGGGCCGTCTTCGTCAACTCCACGTCAGGATGACATGACGGGGGAGAGGCTGCAGCCCCTCCCGTCCTCCGGGAATTTCCTGAAGGGGATTTCCCTTTGGAGCAGTCGCGAGACGAAACCCTTAAGCACGCCTTTGACCAAGTAAGAGTGATCGATGGTCAACAACTCCAGCCGGGTGTCGCCCTTTCATATCCTTACTTTTATAAAGTGCCATTGCACCCCCTTCCGTTGATCGAGGTTCCCTTTGAAAGAATTGGAATGGACCTCGTCAGGCCATTAGAGCGGTCTGCATGCGGACATCGCTTTGTATTAGTCCTAGTGGACTATGCAATGCAATATCTGGAAGCAGTGCCTCTACGCAACATCTCAACACGCAGTGTTGCGGAGGCACTCTTCAAAATAATCTCCCGGGTGGGGATTCCGAAAGAAATCCTCACGAATCGAGGCACAACCTTTATGTCACGAACACTACGTGAGCTTTACGAATTATTGGGCATTAAATCAATCTGCACCAGCATCTATCATCCACAAACAGATGGCCTGGTTTAGCGATTTAATAAAACTCTTAAAAATATGATTCGTAAGTTCGTACACGAGGATGCTAGAAATTGGGACAAATGGCTCGATCCCCTGTTATTCACAGTACGAGAGGTCCCACAAGCCTCCACGGGGGTTTTCCCCATTCGAGCTGCTATACGGGCGGTGCCCGCACGGCGTGCTTCATGTTATGTGCGAAGCTTGGGAGGTGGGAACTTCAAACAGTAAGAATGAAATTCAATACGTTCTTGATCTTAGAGCAAAACTCCACACCTTGGGACAACTAACACAGGAGAATTTGCTCCACGCTCAAGAACGACAGCGCCAACTGTATGACAGGGGAACTTGCACCGGGAGATAAGGTACTCATATTACTTCCCACATCGAGCTCCAAATTACTCGGCAAGTAGCAAGGACCATTTGAGGTCACACGACGAGGGGGGATCTCGATTATGAGGTAAAGCGAACCGATAGAGGGGGCGCATATCAAATATACCACCTCAACCTCCTGAAATTGTGGAGCGAGGCGGTCCCTGTGACATTGGCTATGGTAGTCCTGGAGAGGGCGGAGCGAGGGTCAAAGGTGAATATAAAACACAATCATTTCACCCCAGTCACTTGCGGAGACCACCTTTCACCGCATCAACTCGCAGAGGTTGCCAAGTTGCAGAAGGAGTTTGCAGACGTGTTTTCCCCTCTACCGGGTTGTACGAACCTCATACAGCACCACATCGAGACCGAGCCAGGGGTGGTGGTACGTAGTCGTCCCTACCGATTGCCCGAGCACAAAAAGAAAACTGTCTGGGAAGAATTGGATGCTATGCTCGATATGGGGGTAATAGAGGAATCCCACAGCGATTGGTCCAGCCCAGTTGTTCTAGTTCCTAAGAGCGACGGGTCTGTACGATTCTGTGTGGATTATAGAAAAAGTCAACGCGGTGTCTAAATTTGACGCATACCCAATGCCACGCGTTGATGAATTGCTCGATCGGTTGGGCACTGCTCAATTTTATTCGACACTGGATTAGACGAAGGGTTATTAGCAGATCCCCTTGACACCAATTTCCCGTGAAAAAACTGCTTTCTCCACACCGTTCGGATTACACCAATTTGTGACGCTTCCGTTCGGTTTGTTTGGAGCCCCAGCTACGTTTCAGCGTCTCATGGACCGGATCCTCAGACCGCATTCAGCTTACGCTGCTGCATACTTGGATGACATCATCATTTACAGCAATGATTGGCAGCGGCACGTGCAACATCTGAGGGTGGTTCTGAGATCGCTGCGATGGGCCAGACTCACAGCAAACCCCAAGAAGTGTGCGATTGGGCGGGTGGAGGTACGGTATCTGGGATTCCACTTGGGCCACAGGCAGGTGCATCCCCAAATTGACAAGACTGCGGTGATTGCGGCCTGCCCGAGGCCCAAGACCAAAAAGGGGGTGAGACAGTTCCTGGGGCTGGCTGGCTGTTATAGGAAATTCGTGCCTAATAATTCGGATGTCACCAGCCCACTGACTGATCTCACTAAAAAGGGAGCTCCAGGCCCGGTCCAGTGGACGGAGCAGTGTCAACAGGTGTTTATGCAAGTGAAAGCCGCACTTTGCGGGGGGCCGCTTTTACATTCACCTGATTTCTCTCTCCCTTTTGTCTTACAGATGGACACTTCAGACAGAGGGCTGGGGGCTGTACTCTCGTAGGTGGTGGAAGGGGAGGAGCGCCCAGTACTGTACATTAGCCGTAAGTTCTCGCTGAGGAAGACTAAGTACAGCACAGTGGAAAAGGAATGTCTCGCCATCAAGTGGGCGGTCCTCACTCTCCGATACTACCTGTTGGGGCGGGCCTTCACCCTCTGCTCGGATCACGCCCCACTCCAATGGCTCCACCACATGAAAGATACCAACGCGCAGATCACCCGTTGGTATCTGGTTCTTCAGCCGTTTAAGTTCAAGGTGGTCCACAGACCGGGAGCGCAGATGGCTGTCGCCGACTTCCTTTCCAGAAATGGGGGGGAGTGGTAGACAGGCCGGATGCCTCCCCGGCCTGAGTTGGGCGGTGGGGATATGTGGCAGCGGGGGTGTGGTCAAGCATCCGTCCGGAGATAGAGAAAGTGGTAAGGGCACTGGCACCTGAGCTAGATTATGTTTAACACCTGTCTCTAATTCCAGTGAGCATGGGGAGAGTGGCATATAAACAGCCACACCACCAGCAGCTTAGAGAGAGAGAGACTGGCACAAGGAAGGCCATGGTGCTACAGAACCTGTTGTGTTTAATCTACTGTGTTTGTGAAGCTAAAGTGTTTAAGTAACTATATGTCTGTGAAGCTGATGTTTAAATAACTCCGTGCAAGTTGATGAATTTGTGAAATTGTAAAGCATTAAGGTGGCCAATTAAACGCATACCTGAATCTGGAAACCTCACTTCCCTGTTCTCCTTCCCTTCTGCCTGTGAGACTGTATTACAAGCAGATCTTAAGATGATTAAATAAAGCACTGTGACGATCATTGTGCAGTCAGTTGCGTTGTAGTAGCTGAGATCTCTGGCTTTTAAAGACCATCATATCTGACACATCATCAGCACCTGGACTTTTCACAGCATCAACTGATAATCTTCAAATATGCTTATATCCTTAATTCAACGCTTCTCAGACTGGTAATTGTGTGGAATTAGGGCAGCACTCACATCATACTGTAAATATGTAAATACGACATAGGTGTGTTTTCACCTGAATTACAGTATTTCATCAGTAGTTCAGGGCAAGACTTGGCCATGTGGTGCAATTTAGATAAATTGGCACTAAAATCATTTATTGTCATGCGTAGAAAATTTACTAGAAGTCTGAGGCATTTTCCAGAGTTCAGCTGGAGTCCTTTAATTTTGTAAAAGCAAAATAGCCACAAAAACAATGTTATCTGAGAGAGAGAGAGATCAACAAATTTCACACTTATCTAACATGAAAAGAAGCTCTCTCATCCCTTTTAAATGTTGATTTTGGCCTGTCCCAACCAAGAATGGCCAAGTTTGTATTTAACAATTAAAATCATACAGAAATGTCATAATTTTACCATAGTTTGTAGAACTGAAGGTCAGTTAAGTCCAGAACATTTAGTTTGACCTCATGAGGTTAACATTTTCTGAAGGTTAAGCAACTTTTACTGATATTTTTTTGGAAAAGAACAAACATTTGAATTTGATTTTAAAAGACCTCTTTGGACTACATTCATGAAATTGAAAAAATTAGCTGACGTAATTCAGACACAAATAAACATTAGGATGTAACAAGTAATAATGTTTGGAAAACAACAGAGAAATTTAGTGACAAATGTTTGTTGAACGTTACTTTAGTTCTCAAGTACGCTGATGAAAGACGTACTCTATCTTATGAAATTGGATTCTGTATTTAGAACTAGAGTTGCTTTGGATAAACCCATCTGTTAAATGACTACATTTAAATTCAGTCAAATGACAGTCATTTAGCAGACGCTTTTATACAAAGTGACTTACAAATTATGTTTCTAGAGGTTTCTTTAACTATTGGCACTTCTGGCCCTGTAGACTTTTTGTGGAATTTATTTATACAGTTTATTTAATCTGTCTACTAACAACGTCCACTTGTGGATATATATGTTTGATATGAGAAGTCTTTGATTAGATTATCCTTTTAAAAATGTAATAATATTTTTATGTTAGATGATTATACTTTGGCAGATGCTACTTGCTACTTGTAAATAGCAACAAAAAGCATCTTCTGTGCACTAAGTGCAAATAGTATTAGATGCTCCAAAAAGAAAAAGGAAAATCAAGGCACACTTCCAGATCAAAAATATAAACTCAGCAAAAAAGAAACGTCCCTTTTTCCGGACACTGTATTTTAAAAATCATTTTGTAAAAATCCAAATAACTTTACAGATCTTTATTGTAAAGTGTTTAAACAATATTTTCCATGCTTGTTCAATGAACCATAAACAATTAATGAACATGCACCTGTGGAACAGTCATTAAGACACTAACAGCTTACAGACAGTAGGCAATTAAGGTCACAGTTATAAACACTTTGGACACTAAAGAGACATTTCTACTTTTTCCAAAAGAAAGATGCCCAGGGTCCCTGCTCATCTGCGTGAACGTGCCTTAAGCATGCTGCATGGAGGCATGAGGACTGCAGATGTGGCCAGGGCAGTAGTTATAACCTATACTATGTGTCAGAATGTCAAATTGATTGATTTATGACATGTTATTTATGACCCCCGTCACCCCGATTGACAGGTATGTGTGACGTGGTGGCATGTCCTTCCAGGCTGATGGGGTAGAAGATAGCCCAGACATGTTAAAGAACATCTTCCTGGGATGTATTGGCCAGTCGTCAGATGTCAATGATTGTTTATGGTGTGTTTATGTTAATGATTTTAAGTGTGAGCCCTGGGGTCCATTCTTCGTACGTCGCTAACTCAGTTAGCTGGATTTGATTATTGACGATTTGTCATGATCTTGGATTGTTAGGTTCTTCGACGCTCATCGTGGACTTGCTGTAATAGCAACAGGTCCGTAAGCTTAAACCTGCTCGGGAGCAGGCTTATTTCATGTAAACAAGATTAGATTGCGGCTTTATAAGCTGAGGTGATACGGGAAGTCTGTAACAGTCATGTCTTGTCCGTTTTTACGACAGCAATCTGTTGCGGAAGGTGCAAGGATAATTCACAGAGCTTTTCGTATTAATCGCGTATTGCGGGATAGACTGGATCCTTTAGCACAGCGCGATACTATACTTTTTGAGAGATATCGGTTTTCTCGTGAGGGTGTCATTTACATCATTAATTTGTTGGAACCACATATTAAAGGTTCGACTCTGAGTCGGGCTTTAACCACAGCACAAACTGTGTGCATTGCCCTGAGATTCTTTGTGAGTGGCACTTTCCTTTACACTATTGTATAACTTGGTGAAAAGTGCTGTCTGTCATGCCATTCGCAAAGTTTACCTGGTGCTCAAGCAGTTTTTAGGGGTTTTTGTGGTATTTCCAAGCCACTTAACGCTCCAGGTTGTAAAACAGAATTTTTTTGCCATTGCAGGTACATTAAAAATTGTTAATGAAGATCATGCAATCATGACCATGCCAATGACTTGTGTCCCCCAGGCTTCCCTAATGCGATTGGTGCCATAGACTGCACATACATCCCCATCAAGGCCCCATTGAAGGGGATTTTGTGAACCGAAAGGGGGTTCACAGTGTAAATGTGCAGGTAAGTTACTATTAGGATTCTTAATATTCCAGATTAGTAATATTATATCAAATAAAAAAAAAAGGAATGTTATAAAAAAATATACAGCTGACTGACTAAAGTCTCTTTTAGATGGTGTGTGACTCTATGTGCCATATCACAAATGTGGAAGCAAAATGGCCTGGATCTGTGCATGACTCAAGAATTTTCAGAGAGTCACATTTATGCACATTATTTGAAAGTGGTAAGGGAAAATATAGATGTCAAGGTCACTGTATTACATACACTTATGCTGGGCCTAACAGAACTGCATTTTTCCATTATACAGGTGATTATGATGGCATCCTGCTTGGAGACAGGGGCTATGCCTGCAGGCAGTATTTTATGACGCCATTCCCTGACCCAAACCCCGGACCACAAACCCGTTACAATGCAGCTCTAGCCAAGACAAGGGCACGCATTGAAATGACCTTTGGTCAACTAAATGGAAGATTTCAGTGTCTGAAAAGTCTGAGGGTTGCACCTGACAGGGCCTGTGACATTATTGTTGCATGTGCCGTATTACACAACATTGCCACCATCAGAAAGGAGAGGACCCCTGTGGTGGAGGTGCAGCCTGATGACCACCTCCAGCCAGTGCACTTGGACCAACCTAGTGGCAGAGCTGCACGAGCCAGAATTGTGGAACACCATTTTTGATAAGTTTAATAAGACAAAACAAATATGCTTAGTCCCTTGAGAGTTTTATTTCAATTATTCTTTGTAAAGAAAAGTTATCGTCATCTTTTGCCTGCAATAAGAGATTATGTAAGGTCAACAATAGTACTCTATCTCTAGTGCCAGTTTCTTCTTTAAGTGGTCAAGTTCTATTTCTCCCCTTAATTTTTGTTTTTTCAGGGAAAAATACTCTATTTTGTGTTGAAGACTCTGTTTATATAGGGAATGGATGTCACCCTGTGCCATTTGTGGACAAAACAATGAACAATACATGCCTCATGCAGCAAAAAGAAAAGTACAACACCTCCCACCTCTATATCACTTCTCTGTGCAGACTCTTCTGTGGGTCTTTCTGTGGATGTGGACTCTTGTAACTCATATTGCAGTCAGAACAATAGGTACATGAGTATACATCAATTGAATCAAGTTATTTATGCACTTACAGGTACTTCCTCCAAAGGACAGTCATCTGAGAGGGTTTCTTCACTGTCCTGTGCAATGGAAGTAAATGGGTGTAGAGCCGAGGAGGGCGGGGCCGGGCTGGAATGAGACACACCCGGTCCCCAATCAGCCTGATGGGGCGCGCGAGGGATAAAGGCGGTCCCCGACAGTTCGAGAGAGAGAGAATTGCAGGCAGCTGTACTGTGTGTTTTCAGTTGTGTGTTTTGGTTGTGTTTTTTTGGTTAATAAATTGTTATTTAAGTTGTCAAGCCGGTTCTCGCCTCCTCCTTTCCACTAAACCCCCTTACAATGGGCATTACAAAGTGTTGCGCTTTCTTCCCTTTTGATGTAAAAAGTTATAAAAAGTCCACTTACTGCACATGCTTCAGCCAGCACTTGCTTGGGAACAGGTAAAAGTGTTAGTGTATTATGTAAAACTGCACAAAAGGGGAAAGCACAACGTCATTGCAATGAATCACTGTAAAAAATGTGATCAATAACTCATGGCAACATATTTTTACATTAACTCTAAATAAGTTAGAGTTAATAGTTCACTTTAATTTAAAGCAATTCATCACTAATCAAGATTTAACATAGTTGAAATGACTGTAACAGCCATTTGGATTATACTTAATTTAATGCAGCAACAAATTATTTTACAGTGTACTAAGAGAACTGAAAGCTCATTTACCAGTAATGAAGATGTTGCTGCTACTGGTCCCTGGATGTGGGTCTAAGGAAGAGCTGCCCCCAGGGTTGCCCTCCACAATGGGTCGGTTCACATTCAACCCAAGGGCCAGCTCTTCTGCCGGGGTATAACGTGGGGGTGCAGGACCACCACCTGTTTTTTTTTTTTGTGTTTTTTTTCAGCCTTTTTCTTGGTTGCTGTTATAAACAGACAAACACATTTAACCGTGTCTTTCTAAAAGAGACTAAAAAAAGTATAAGTAGTAAAGATTACCATTTTGTAGAATATTCTTGTATTTCACTTTTACTTGTTCCCATGTTCTAGTGGGTCCCGTGGTAGCTCTGACATTAAAGATGAAAAAAATAAATTATGAAATTATTAAAATACAAAAATATATACTGTAATAAGTTATAAAAACATCTAACATGGTCACCACTTTGCCAGCCCTCTTTCCTGGCTTTTGCAGACTTTGAGGTGTTCCCTGGCATCAAATTCCGCATAACCTTCGAGCAATAGCTCTTGCTCTGTTGCGGAGAAAAACTGGGCGCGCTCTTTGGCCATGGTGAGCAGCCAATAGCAGCATTGCTGATCAAGGTTTCTACTATCGATACATATCCCCTTTTAAACCAACGCATGAATGCGCAATTATCCCAGACAACTCAATCCAGCGATACTAATCATAAACAACAGGTGTGTTCGAAGAACCTAATTAGCCAGATCATGATTAGCACGATGATGTCATCTTGGATGTGTCATTTGATCTCGGATGTAATAAGCAAGGCACGAAGAACAGACCCCTGCTTTTCACAGTTTATCCCCCAAATGCGTACATGTGATCTTTAAAAACGGTCAGTCACACCGGTCAGTATTAAACCATACAGTTGTGTAAGCGTATGTGTGGTATAAGTGAATCTTCATTCTCAAATTACTTTTTTTATTCCGGCAAGTTTTGTTATTTTGAAACGTAAGCGTACTTCAAGAGAAAATGGCTGTCTATCTTAACAGTAAGTGTGTTTTATATCGTATTATTATTAAGAACATTTATTTATAAGTGTTACACCTGCAGCGTCTGCTATCTCTCCAGAATGCCGCCAGAGGTCTCCATCTCCGGAATTCAGGCTTTCCCTTCACAAATTACATTTCACATAATCCCCTGCTCAGACTGATTACTCACTCACCTGTTTCATATTATTCCAGACTATTTAAGTTCTCTGTTTACCTCCATTCAGTGCAAAGTCTTGTTCTGCCTAGTCTGCAATTCTGAGCGTTATTACATTCCTGTTTGTCGCAGCGGGGGCGTGGTCAAGCATCTCTCCGGAGAGAGAGAAAGCGGTAAAGGCCCTTACACCTGAGCTAAATTATGTCTAACACCTGTCTCTAATTTCAGTAAGCACAGGGAGAGCGGATAAATAGAGCCACACCGCAAGTAGAAAGCACAGACCCGAACAAGAAGCAAGAGTTTTGTTATTACAAATTATGAGAGTTTTATTTTGGTGAAGCAGTGTGTGATTATAGTTCAACTTAGTGAATATTGCAAAGAGAAAAATAAATCCTTACCTGAACCAGGAAACTGCTTCTCGCCTCCTCTATACACTGTTTTTCCTGTGTTTTTTGACTCCTGCCTGGTTATCGTATTTCCCTGCCTACTTGTGAGGTTTTTTTTTTTTTTTTTTTTTTACTTTTTGCCTGTTTATTGGATTACCCCTCTGTCTCTCGGATTTACTTGGTTTGCATTTCTTGGACTGTCTCCTGTGACCAGACCCTTGTCTGTTTTGTCGTTTATCCTTTTATTTGCTACTTTGTTGTACTGTTCATATGTTTATTAAACTGCACATGGATCTTAACACAACTGCCCCGGCGTCTTCGCTACAATAAGTGAGTGACGGCTTTGATGCGATGCTTAAACAGGTTCTCTAACGCTCCAGGTGCTGTGGATGATGTAAACTTTTCTGACATTGCTGAGGAAATTCAATTCCTGAACCAGGCTAGTGGTGCATATACCAAAATTATATACGTTTCATGTCTACGTATAGTGTGTTATGAATGTGTGGAATTATCATTTTTAATTTTTACCAGCAGGTCCAAATCCGGAGCATAGTTCAACATCAGAGCCTGCGTCTCCACGAGACAGGGCGAACATCCCCTGCTCAGTAAGTGTTTGTAATGTAGCATTATTTACATGATTTGTTGGATTTGTTTAAAACGTTCTTATATTTTATTTTTTTTTCCAAGAAGATTTATCAAACCTTGTAAACAAGATCGGCGTGTTTGGAAGCGAAAATCAGACGGAGAGGGCTAGCGGCCGTGGCGTTGCAACAAAGCCGAAAAGACTCAAACGTAAAGCGGTTACAGTCACCCAGGTGCATGCTCTGGTTGATGGGGGTGTGAGAGATTTTGATTTCATACCACAGACATCAGAACGGAAATGGTCAAGACGTTCGCTCGGAGCATCAGCTGGGGTGGTGGTTAACTAGATGCCAAAGTTTGGGAACAAACATTGATGTTGGCTTGATTTCTGTTCGCTCTAAATCAGATACAGATAAAGTAGTACAGTACGATTACATTTATTTGAATGCAATAGTGAGAGCGTGATTGTGTGTGTGAATTAGCCCTACCTGTCAGTGCAACCTTTCTTTACTAATAGTGAAGCTGAGGATTTAGTCACCTCAAACTGAAAGAAATTGTCGGAAATTTAGTCTCAGAAGTAGAAAAATAATTATTAGAAGTCTTAAATTGTATAACAATACGTATGACTTCTCAAAGCCTACATAAGTGTTAAAAACATTATCTTTTGCCTAATTCATACATCCTAACACTTTTTTTTTTTTTTTTTTTTTTTTTTTGGTTGTGGATGACCATGCAGTACCTGATATAAATTATGTTTGGAGTTGGGGTGATGGACTGACAGAATCGTGGGATGCCTGTGCATTTTCCCAGGTACCTAAAGAAATACAGCGGGATGATCAATCTAACAAATGCGTGGTGTCTGTGGCAGATTCCGACCCTGAGGCTCAGCCTTAAAATCAGGAGGCTTACAGACGGGGATCACATCCGTTATAGACAATCAACACATAATCGGTCGGATACAGGACGGATTCAAGACCATTGAGGGACGTATTAATGCCGTTGAGAGATGTTTTAACATCGTTAAAGAGCGCTTGGATGCCTTCGAGAAGAAGCAGAATGATTCTAAGCAGTCTGTGATGGCCACACTACAACAACAAGGTATCTGGATTAAACAAGTGAAAGCAATGCAGCGTTTGCATGGTGGGGCAAACCAACGAGCAGCCCGCAATCAAAACCTAACAACGGACTTGTTAAAGCAGGTTGTACTCGTGCTTAAAAAGAAACTCGGGTGAGTTGTAAAAATGTTTCACATATCTGTGTATTATTTTTTTTAACATTAATTCCCACTGTATGTAGTTTCAGTTTGGTTGTAATAGTTGATGTTTCGGTACTGTTTTTGTTTTTACTGTATGCGGCTAGTTTTATTTCCTTAGTTATTTCCTTAGTTATTTTAAGTGTGCACCCCTACGTGTGGTTTAAATGATGAAAAAAAAAAAAGATCTGATTTAAAAATGGCAAAACGTTGTCTGGAGTCGGATGGTTGTGATCAGGGGCCAGCAGCTAGGTTTAGACGATGCAACGCTACTGAGATCCCCCTTGAACAGTGCAGCAACACTCTATTTAATTCAGACAATGGAGATGAATAGATCTCCATAGAGTCTACAACTGGTACATTGCTAGAATTATTAAACATTGTGAGATCAATGTCACATGATCAACCAGAACCCGATCCAAATTCAGCATTAGACTATGTTTTAAAATCTCACCAGGTGGGCGAGGGTACAGATAACCATCCTTATCATTCATTTGATCCTACAGTACCAAATATGGGGTTAACCCCCACTGATATTGACATGCTTGTAAGAGAGGGTGGTGATATTGGTGGTTATACTGTTGTCCCGAGATTCAGATTCAATAGTTTGGAGATACGTCGGCGTATAAATCTGCGTGTGATATCTGCCACAGACTTCACAGCCTACACTATATTTTTGCATGATATTTTGTCCGAAATAGTGTCGTTTTCCAGACTGTTGGCTGGGGATGACGGGTTAATTAACATAACATTGAGAGGTCCTAGTCTAACCACTGATGTTAACACTGTCTTGTCACCTAGCAACGATTACAGTGTGGATGTCTTCACAAATCAGATTGAAAGGATAATGCAAAGTAACTGTGCGGGTTGATGATAGTTTGGATCTAAATGTGACTATAGCAAGGAGTAAACAAGGGGGTGTATATCGAAAGATACGTGATCTTGCCCATAACGTAGTGATCACCAGAAACAGGATGAATCCGTTCTGCCCCATCACTTCCAATAATCTGTGTTTTGCAATCTGCTTGGTACATTTTCTAAACCCTCAAACCACACACAGATCTAGAACCTATAGCAGCGGTGATACAGAAAATGGCGGGGTATTCAGAACAGCATAAGATAGGGTTTAATGATATCACATGATTTGAACAGATGTTACATATTAAAATAGTGGTCTTCCATAGGTCATGCACTGGTGTGTTGAAGTATACATCCAATGATGCACATCATCACGAGACAGTGTTCTTGTACCTGCACAATGGCCACTTTTATGATCTAAGAAGTTGAATGTGTTCATAGGCACTCCATATGTGTGACTGCTGCAACCAGGGTTTTACTAACCGTAGAGATCATTGTTGCAAATACATCTGCAATATCTGCAATGGTCCTTATTGTTATAAGTACCCCGTCAAAACAAAGAAATGCTGTGACTGTTTGCGGTACTGCAAATCTGACTACTGTTATGACACGCATAAGCAACTGCCATTAGGTCAACAGTTTGCACAGTGTGCTGTAACAAAATACTGCCAAAAATGTAATTGACGTTATCATGTCAGTGCCACCGAACCACACAAGTGTGCAGCCAAAAGGTGTATCCATTGTGGCAAGGAATTGATTAATGACAGTGTACATCAGTGCTTTATACAACCAATAAAGCTCAAGGCACCTAGTGACAAGTACATATTTTATGATTTTGAGCGCAATACGTAAATGGTAAACACGTTGCAAACTTCGTTTGTGCCATTACATTTAAAGGGGAGGAGTTCACAGCCGCTGGTCCAGACTGTATAGAACGACTTGTCAAAGGTATAGACATCCACGTTATCAGAATTTCACATGGATTGCCCACAATGCTTCTGGTTTTGATAACTTTATACTTTTGCAATATTTCACAAAAGCAGGGCTCACACTTAAAATCACGATGCAAGGATGTCGGATAATTTTAATGTATGACAACACATTCAAGCAGCACTTTATTGACAGTTATTCATTCATCCCTATGCGTTTGGCCATGACATCTGCTGTGTTAAATCTAACCTGTGCAGAGAGAGGTTATTTTCCACACAATTTCAACAAATTAGAAAATGAGAATTACATAGGACCATACCCGGATAGGTGTTTCTACGGCTATGAGACAATGTCTGACAAAGAGAGGGCACTGTTTGACGAGTGGTATGTTACAGTATCAGGTAAAGTGTTTGATTTAAAAAAAGAACTTGCTATGTATGGCAAGAATGATGTCGTTTTGCTCAGGGAGGCTTGCATGAAGTACCGCGATGAATTCATACAGTGTTCCAAACTTGATCTGTTTAGATATACAACATGCTGCTAAAGTGGTGTGGCAGTGTATAAAACCCACTTCCTACCAAAAGACACCCTAGCTCTGCCCCTTAACAACACGTACACCAGTCAGAACAAGACATACTCGAACATTTCCATTGAATGGCTTGAATATGTTAAAACAACACACGGCGTAGACATTCAGCATGCGTTAAACCACAGTGAGATGGTGATTGGAAAATCCCATCTCAATGGTTATGAAAAGGATGGTGTAAAAGGCACTCAAATTCAACGGCTGTATGTTTCACGGGCATGAATGTCGTTATAATCCTAACCATTTACACCCGTTATCAAAAGGGCCTTACGGCACACTCGGAAGACAGTTTGATGATAAGGTTGAAATTTTAGAGCATGCATATGGGTTTGAGGTGGGAGTGTGCTTAGAACACTGCTAAACAGACTGATGTTGATGTGATGGCATTTATGGCCACTTACACACACATCCTGAAAGATTGAAACCATGCAGTGCTCTATTTGGTGGTCGTACTAATGCGTACAAGCTGTATCATGAAGCTGACAATGGTGAAAAAAGATGATATGTCGACTGTACAAGTTTGTACCCCTTTTGCCAGGCCAAGAAATGCCATAGGACACCCCCAAATAGTTTTCAAGGATTTTGAACCTATTGAAAATTATGGATTTGTCAAAGCCACAATACTGCCCCAGAAAAAACTGCTTCACCCCGTCCTTCCCTATAAGACTGGTGGCAAGCTTATGTTTCTGCTCTGCCGTACATGTGTGGATCAGCAGAATCAGACCATCCCGTGTAGACACACTGAGGAAAGGGCTAATTCAGGCTGCTGGGTCAGTATCGAACTGTTAAAGGCTGTGGAGAAGGGTTATGATGTAATGAAGGTGGACGAGGTATGGCATTTCCCTCAACCGTGTACGGAACTACTTTCAGACCCTGAACAGTTTGCCCAACACATTTTTGGCGATGGTTATGACATTAAGCACTTCTCATTCATGTCAGACACTGTTGTACTAATTCAGTGGTGTTACACGGACAGGAAAGGCGGTCAGACCCGTGACAATGTCTTTCTTGGTCCATTTACAACTGCACACTCGCATCTAGAGCTGTATGAACTAATGGATAAGTTGGGGATAGGCTGTTGTACAGTGACGCAGACAGCGTCATCTTTACTTCTAGAGATGGCACCTTGGAGCCTCCATTGGGGCCTTACCTCAGTAATCTGACTGATGAGGTTGGGGATGGGGATCACATTGTAGAGTTTTGTTCAGGGGGCCCGAAAACATGGCTACCACACTGCTAAGGGTAAGGTCTGCATGAAAGCCAAGGGTATTACTCTCAATGCTGTAAACTCAAAAGCCATTAGGTTAGACACTCTGATTGGACTTGTTGATCACTATGTCGTGGGGGAAGATAATAGTCGGCATATACTGGCATACACCGACACTATTGTGAGAAATAAAAAACACTTCACACTACACAACAGGTCAATCGTTAAAAAGTTTAAGGTGTTGTTCAACAAACGTGTGCTGCTCCCTGATTTCACCATGCTCCCATATGGATTCTGACAATCTTTTTGGACATGGGGTGTGTGAGACACAGATGGTTTTGATTTCAGATTATAGCATCCATTTTCATGTGTGATAAGCGGCCCTTCAAACTCTGGAAAGTCATATCTTGTAAAAATGTTGTTGCAAAATGCTGTATGGTTGATTTCTAAAAAAAACTGAAAATATTGTGTATATTTATGATTGTTGGCAGCCATTGTATGACGAATTGTTGAAAATGTACAAAATTTAATTTGTTGAAGGGCTACCACAGACTCTGAATGATGATGATTTGTTCCCCTTCAACAAAACTAATTTGCTGATCCTTGATTACCTGATGAAAGAGGCCAGCAGGAGCAATGAGGTGGAGAAGGTGTTCACACAGTATGTTCACCACAGAAATCTTAGTGCTATTTATATTGTATCAAATTTATTTTGCCAGGGTAAATCCAGCAGGACCATCAGCATAAACACAAATTATCTGATGTTTAAAAATCCCAGAGACACCAATCAGGTCAGTGTACTAAGAAGGCAAATGTATCCCGGGAACACAAAATTTATGGAATGTTATCAAGATGCAACCAAACCTTTTGGATACCTGATGATTGATTATAAAACAAAAACACCCGAACACTATCGGCTCAGAACAGATTTACTTTCACCACATCCTGTAGTATACCTCCAGAAAAGGTAGTGAAAAAAAACTGTTGGACGGTGAAAATGTCAGCTAGACTTTGTAGAAACATTCCTCTTTTAAAAATATTATTAAAAGCAACACCCAAACAGAGACTGGTCATTTTACAGTCTGCCACAGACGAGCTCATTGTGGCATTGAGTAAAGTAGCTCTTAATGTTCTCTACGGCAATATACCACTCATGTCACAACAATACCAGAAGCTGAGAAGGAGGAAAAGCGAGATCAAATTTGTTGCAGATAAGAAGATTGGGGTTAAAAGCAAGAGATGGCTGATAAACCAACAGGGTGGATTTCTTCCCCTCTTAAGTGTCGCAATCCCTTTTATCTCCAACTTGGTTGCCTCTAGATAACTTCGGGGATGGAGTATGCAGAGATGATATTTTCAGTTCCACAGCATCAATTGGATAAACTAAAGACTAGTACCCCCCGCGAGACTTGCTAGACAAGGGGACAGGGAAACCAACATATTAACATTAGCCCTTCCACAGCCTGACCACGTTGAAAAAGACTCCCTCGCGACGGCCGGTGTAAGTGTCCAGGATGTTTTAAATAATGTTTGGATGACATTTTGAAGAATGTTCCACAGAGGAGTTGTAAAAAAACGTTCATTACATTTGAGATAAAATGTCTAAAACCAAAGATGTCACTTCTTGGGATGAGTCTGGCAAGTTTGTGTTTAAAGGTAGAACAATCCCTGGTTCACACATGCTCGATTTAGTTAATGGTATCACAGCTCCACAAAAGATTGCTGATGCATGGAGACCTGTTGGATGGAATGAGTTTCTTGAGCCTTTTGCAATTAACATTTTTATTGATTCATATGCACATGACAGTGGAAAAAACTCAACACATATATAAAGAATCAACATTTTACATTTAAACCCTACTAATACAATTCCATCCTGACCCCTAATGAAGACCCCTGTGGTCCCACATAACACACAATCCCCAAAAAATAATAAAATATATTTATATATATATATATATATATATATAAACAAAATATAATACACAAATAAATAAATAAAATAATAATAAACATACATGAGTAAACTAAACTACACTCTCCACATCTCTTCCCCAAGAGTCCCCCAAAAAAACTAAATATTTGCCCCATTTTTTAGCAAATAAGTCCCTAAACCCCAGCCTTCTACTTACCACCTCTTCAAATGCAGCTACCCTCCCCATTTCCACACACCACTCCGAAAAAGAGGGTGCTCCACTTGACTTCCAACCCCTTAAAATTACTTGCCTGCCGATCATGAGACTGGCCGGAACCCAATTGTTTTATGTGATTATCCCCTAAATGCATGACCGCCCCATCACCCAAAATACAGAGTCCGGGACAAAGCAAAACCTGAGTGTTCAAAACATCACACAAATACCTCTGAACCCTCAACCAAAACTCCTGGATCTTAACACACCCCCAAAAGACATGGGTAGTGTCTCCAACTTCTGATTGCCATCGCCAGCAAGTGGGTGTGTCTTTAAGACCAAGCCTATATAATCTAGAGGGGGTCCAATAAAATCTATGTAAAATCTTAAATTGCATGAGGCGAACCCTTGCATCTCTAGATACAGACTTGACATTTTTAAGAATCTTAGTCCACACACCATCCTCTAATACCAAATTCAAATCTTTTTCCCATACTCTCTCGAGAGAAGTCCCCCAGTGGGGGACAAATTCCATCCAAATGCTTTGCATTTTTTGATGAATGAGGCATACTGTATGATCCAGCCCCTAAGAACCGCTTTAAGTGCCTCCCAAGCCACGCCCACAGAGGATACCGAGGACCAGTTGGTCTCCATATAAACACTGATTTCAGTCTTTAACATTTGTTGGAAATCAGGATTTTGCAGAAGGGATACATTAAGGCGCCAACTATATGATTTATTTTTCTCTTTATGTGGCATCATCTCTAAACTCACCAGGGCGTGATCTGAGACTAAAATGTTTCCAATTGAGCAATCAACAACAGATGAAATTAGGGATTTGGATATCAAAAAAAATCTATTCTAGAATAAATCTTATGGACTGATGAAAAAAATGTATAGTCCCTACCGGATAGGTTCAAAAGTCTCCAAATATCTGTAAGACCAAGATTTTTACACATCCTGTGATGCGTCAGTGTTGCTCTAGGGGGTTTACGCACTTTTGCTTCACTGTGATCAAGGACTGAATCCATCAAAAGATTAAAGTCTCCTCCCAATATTATATCATGAGGGGTGCCAGCGGCTTGCAACATCCCTTCAAGATCTATAAAAAAGTCCTGATCATCAGCGTTAGGTGCGTAAATATTAGCCAAAATCAGACTTTGCCCTTGAATTTCAGCTAAAACAATAATTACTCTTCCTAATTTATCTTTAGTCTGTTTGAGACATTTGAATTGTTGATGTTTATTTACCAATATAATAACTCCCTTGCTCTTACTTGAGCCAGCACTAAAGAAAACATGTCCACCCCATATCTTCCCAAATTTTTCATCTTCCTGCGGGGAGAGATGTGTTTCATGAAGAAACACTATATCATATTTCTTACGTTTAAGAAAAGAAATAACCTTCCTTCTTTTTATGGGGTGCCCCAACCCATTTACATTCCATGTGGAGAGAGATAGTATACTCATTTGACATTTTGATATAGTAGAAAAAATAAATTGTGTCAAAAACAAAATTATATAGACCACATTCCCCATTAGTGAAACAATCAAACCTCGAACATCTCCCCGAACAAAACAAACAGAAAAAAGAAAAACATGTGCATTAACCCCGCGCACAAAAGCACCAACCGGCGACAATCCCTCTAAAACTCAAAAGGTCCATTAACGCCCACGAGAGCCCACGACAACTTTGCCATCGGATTGCTCAATTTTGCCTCACAAATCTGTGAAGCAAAATTACATAACAGAAAATTCTTTGTAAAATAAACCCAGTCAATAGGAAGAATGAACACAAAGAATGTGTAGATTCATTCACAGAACTGTCTCAAATGTGTGATCTTCCACAAAACAAATTCCAGCTGATATAAAGCCATTCAGATTCCTCGGACAGACAAACAAATGTTCAGTGAGCCGGCTGTTATGAGTTCAGCGGATGTCGTAATCATTCCAATGTCCCGTAAAAAAACTCAACAAAACAAACTACAGCCAGCAGGAGGAATAAGCACGAAGAATGAACAGATTAATCCACAGCTGTTCCAAAGGAGTGTTATTCAATAGAACAAGCTCCAGCCGCTAGGTGGAACCAACACAGAAAGAAACAAAACCGGCATCCCGGTTCCCCGGATGGTCGAGTCAATTCACTCGGAGGCCGTATAAACATATATACCATGACTTACACAATCCGTCAGCTTTATAAAAGACATCCTTTGTGTGAGCATGTAGATATTTTGCGGTCATCCGTAGTGTCCACTCTCAAACTGGCAGGGAACTTCAATGCAAAATGTCTTTAAGGAAAAGTGTTATTCACAAAACAAGCTCCAGCCGCTCTGTGTAGCCAATGCAAAAAACCCAAAATGTCGCCCAGCTTCCTCAAGAGTAAGTACAGCGAGTTGACCCACTCACATGAGAAACATCCAATGGTTTACTCAGTCATTGATTCTATAAAAGACATTGCCAGATTTGGACATGTAAATACTTTGTAAGTAGAACCTTATGGTTCTTCCAATAAAGCTTCCCTTTGCTCCTCACCTGGCGCAACACAAGATCTTTATCGGATGATCTCAGAAATCTGGCCAGAATCGATCGGGGCCTGTCTCCCTCAGCAGATCTGCGAGCAGGGACTCTGTGAGCTCGCTTGATTTCCAGCTTGTGGCCTGATATGTCGAGCAGACTCTGGAAAAACTTGTCTAGGAATTTCACCATATCTCTGCCCTCCTCATGCTCAGGAATTCCAACAATTCGAACGTTAATCCTGCGGCTTCTATTCTCAAGATCTTCAAGCTTTTCAAGGAGATGTTCCAAATCAACTTTGGTCGCGGGTAGATTAGCGGTTAATTCCCTCTCAGAAGATTCCAGAAAATCGATTCGTCTCTCAACATCAGTCACTCTTGTGACTAACTCAGAATTTTATTTCCATCGCCGTAATCGATCGACGTATTACAGCGAGATCCTCCAAGTCAGCAAGAACCTTCGTCAACATCACCGACATGTTGGACAACTGACGCTGGATCTCCTCTCCCGCCGCGCCATCCAAATCGAGTCCCAGGTCTGTAGGTCTGTCGGGGTTTTCATCCTGAACACGTAAGTGTCTTTTAATGTCTCCAGAGCCCGAGGATTTTGACTTTTTTGCCATGTTTTGCATCAAAGAGCAATTGTGTCACTGGGTGTATCAAATTTCACCAGATTATAACATGAAAATAATTGAAAATTTAGCAAAGTGCGCAGAGCTCGTCGCTCACACGTCTGCTCCTTGCATGGCGTCACGTGACCCCTGGAGCCTTTTGCTACTTTAAACATACAATACTCAACAGTGCCAAATCATTATGTCAGACACGCAATTAACTTTTTCAAAACCAGATCGACACCGACTACAACCAGCTCATATAAGAAGAGTAAAAAACAGAAAGTTCACCCGAGTTCACCATCAACACATTCAAATTGTTCAGATGGCCATGTATTCAATTAACAGAGTCAGTGGCTACATTTTTAATCTCAGAGTTTTGTATGTTCTGTGTTCTCATGTTTTGATCTTGTTATTATCTGTATTGTTGAATGTGATGCATTTATAATACAATTTCTGTTCTTTAGTTGTTTTTTGAAAATATTAAGCATAAGACAAACATTTCACCTGTTTGAACACACTGAACACACTTGAAAACATTTACAATGAGATTTAGTTTTTTCACAAAGGCTGACACCTTTTTGTCATTTTTAATAAAATCATTGGTATACAGCTTCAACAAAAGCATAATCATACCCCTTTGCCATGTGATAGAGAAAGAACACACAATGCTGACCACAAGACTCTGATGAAAAATACTGGACTTGCACTGATGAATACTGTACCACACTAGAATTGCGGTTTAGAAACTTTGATAATCGGCGGAAAACAGGGGTAATCTGGTTTATTACCAAAACTGTTTTGAAAAAAAAAACCACACACCATCCTCATTTATGTAGATTGCTAACCAGTGTTCACCTGGGAGTCCTGAAGGATGTGTGTTGATTATAACCATTGATGGTAATTTTCTTAAAGGGTCTTTTGGTAGATAGTCACATGGGAGTACACCGAGAAAATGGATGTTGCATGAGATCTTATCCATGATAGTCGTAAGCTGGACAGTGTCCATTTTTACATATTAATAGTAATCATCCAGGATCTGTCCGTGATTTGACACTTCGATGATGCTGTCGAATATGGCATAAACAATTATGTTGATCGTTTGGGGTAGTGGTTGTCTAAAACGAGCTTCTAGTCTAATATTTCCAGACTTGATAAGTGATATGTGCTCTCTGCACTCCTCATCTTGTGTGAGATTGAATGCATAGAGGGTATAGCTATGCAGAAAGTCCTCCCTATCAATAGATAGAGCCTGATTTTTAAGATGCTTTCCAGAAGCCAACGCTAACTGGTAAAATTCCTGCATTGCAGAACCACTTTCATATTCATGCTGCAGAGGCTTCGCTGGGTGCTGTTGTCCGTCAAGATAAATGGCCAAAAATTCTAGGTCATAGTTTTTAAATGCAAATGGATTTTTATTATAGGCTCCTGTAAACATATCATTATCAATCATCGCTAGAACCACAGATTTTGGTAGAATTCCTAAGAATATGTTTTCTTGATTGCAGACATGTGAGCCTGCAGGCATTGAGAAGTTTTTCAGGCACACTCTGTCGATGGGGTACTTGGCAGTTGTTGAGAGCAGTGCTTGTGCATGGCCCAGTCTCACAGCTGGTGATTGTTACGCCCTCTAGGCGTATGTGTTTTGTTTTCTCTCTGTGTGTTTTCTGTTGCAGGAGCCTGCCCCCCATTGGTTCATCCATTTCCCACCTGGAAAAAAGGAACACTTATGTGAGAATGCTGTTTGTAGACTACAGCTCAGCATTCAACACCATAGTGCCCTCCAAGCTTGATGAGAAACTCCGGGCTCTGGGCTTAAACAGCTCACTGTGCAGCTGGATCCTGGACTTCCTGTCAAGCAGATGCCAGTTGGTTAGAATGGGCAGTAACATCTCCTCATCACTGACCCTCAACACTGGTGCCACGCAGGGCTGTGTTCTTAGCCCACTCCTGTATTCCCTGTACACACATGACTGTGTGGCAACACATAGCTCCAATGCCATCATTAAGTTTGCTGATGATACGACGGTGGTAGGTCTGATCACTGACAATGATGAAACAGCCCCAGAGAGGAGGTGCACACACTGACACGCTGGTGTCAGGAGCACAACCTCTCCCTCAATGTCAGTAAGACAGAGGAGCTTGTGGTGGACTTCAGAAGAAGAGAAAGAGAACACAGCCCCATCACCATCAATGGAGCACCAGTGGAGAGAGTCAGCAGCTTCAAGTTCCTGGGTGTCCACATCACTGAGGAACTCACATGGTACGTCCACACTGAGGCCGTTGTGAAGAAGGCTCATCAACGCCTCTTCTTCCTGAGACGGCTGAGGAAGTTTGGAATGAACCGCTGTTGGGCCTCATGTATTCAGATAGAAGACAAAGGCAGGCCTAACACAAGTCGTAAAACCTAACTCAGCCCCCACACACCAAGTCGTAAATCCTCCTGATAAAAATCGCACCAAAATCAAACAAAGGGAGTCCAAAACAGACTACAAATCCATGAAGCTTTGCTCACTAAAGGATCAAACTCTCAACTCCTATTGGATTGAGGCACACAACAGAACGTCCCTCAAACATGACATCATCAGGAGTTGAAATACCTCTGAAATGTTTCGTGAGTGGCTTCCAGCGACTTTGATCACCGAGTATGGACGCAGCCCTTCGCTGCTCTCAGGTGCAACCTCATGGCACAAGGAAGTAACGTCCGACTTGAAACTGTAGCCATACAATCTCCATCTCGCTGGACGAGTTGAGATTACTCTGTGTTCAACCGAACACTCTAACGGATCCGAAGGAGACCGCCGAGCAATTCGCATCTTCATCCGTTTGCCTACAGAAGTGAAGAGATTAAAGATTTCTCTTCCATCTTTAATAAAGTTGACATTTCTGAGTTCTCCACCAGCCCACCGAGAATCAATAGCCATACCGCCCGCCGACAGAGCGAGGAAACGGCCTCCCGTCATCACCCGAGCCTCAAGGAACCAGGTCAGAGTTAAAGGACGGAGGAAAACACATTCTACCTGTGTCCTCATGCGATTCATGTAAGAGGTTTACATCTGGGCAGAGATAGAATATTATAGTGTGTTATTCTTGTGTTTCAAGGTTTTTGCTTGTACAGTTTACGGATCGCCATGTCCGCTCATTATTAATACTCAGGGTATTAATTATCACGAATTTGTTTTGCTGTATTGTGGTCCAACCAAATTACATTGTTGTGCAATTTCGCCATCGCGGGTGAGACAGCAACTGAGTTCATCCATTAAAGAGTCAAATAACATGGGACTTTTACGAGCCATCCACCACGTCTCTGAGTGATTAACACAGCTGCTTTCTCTCCCACTATCGCGAAATCGGCTTTAGGGCTGTCACTTAATCATCTCTCTCTCTACTAACCACACACCCACACACACACACACACCTTATGTGTTATAGGATTATTTTTATTTCCATATCTAATCATATCACTGTTTAGTTTGTAGTTGTAAGTCGGAAGTTTATTGACCGCATTG
The DNA here is from genome assembly GCF_019703515.2 of Myxocyprinus asiaticus. Classification (NCBI taxonomy): domain Eukaryota; kingdom Metazoa; phylum Chordata; class Actinopteri; order Cypriniformes; family Catostomidae; genus Myxocyprinus; species Myxocyprinus asiaticus. The sequence goes on along the minus strand of NC_059363.1, from coordinate 46,747,896 downwards.
TATTAATTATTAATTGATATTACTGCAAATATAAATAAACTTTGTTATATTACAAAGAGAAGTGTTTTGGTTTGTTTTTCATACGCCTGTGTAATGCTGACGGGATGTCAGTACTCGGATTCAAACCTTCATTCGTTGTTATTTTTCCGGAAAATCGATATTTTTCGGATGTCGATTTTCCTAAGAAAACAATCTAATATTGAGACTGTTTTACTATTTGGTTATTAGTCCCTGATTTCAGGGTGGTGCCCCTTCAATGTTAATCTTTATTAATATTCTATTGATTTTTGATAATTATCTTTGATGATTGAATTTGAATGATCAATAAGCTAGTGTTAATTTTAATTAATGTTTCATCGATGTTAACAATTAACGATTATCTTTGATAATTGTTGATTTAAAGGATTTTAAAAAGCTAACATTGATTCTCATCAATGTTCTATTGATTTTAATAATTAATAATTATCTTTTGATAATTATTAATTATTGCTAATAACCAAACTTGCTCCTAAACGTAGCACACTACATTTACTGGAGTCCCATATGAGGTTTTAATGAGTTAGATTCAATTGATTAATTTAAATATTAATTAATAACTACAGATATAATTATTAATTATTTCTGATAGTAACACAGATCTAAACAACCAGTAAAGCCCTACATAATAACTGGTGCCCCGTGTGAGGCATCCTACATGCCAGTTCTGTCACAGTGTGTATGCATAGGAATCCAAAGTAATAATTTGAATCATTACTTCAAAGTTTGGTTCTGTTTGACAATTTACTTCTCACAACTTGCCAAACATAAGCCAGTGTGGTGTGAAAGTGCTCTTAAGAGTGAATTAGGGGTTGGTAAATTTACTATAGTCTGCTTAAAATCTGCTGTTGTTGTTATTTAAATCCTAACGCTTTCATCTAAATGTTACAGAGAGGCGCCAAGTCACTTCATTGACGTCCACCAAAGAGAGAACACAGTGAAATTTGCACATTACATAACAGTAACCCGTAAGCCACAGGTCGAAGCCTCTCAACTGTGCTTTCGTGTTAGCATTATATCAACTGTAAAACAACAAGCTATCAGAGCCACTCTGTCACAAGAATTTTTACGGCCCCAGTAAAATGAGTCACCAATCGCCCTGCGTGACTGGAGCTGAAGCTCCACAGAGGTTAGTCGACCTAGCACTGCAAGATGTAGTTGCTGCTGTTCTCTGTCTCTTCATAGAGGAGAGAGATTACCTTAATGGCTACAATATTAGTCGTTGTGATGAAGCATTGCAGGAACTAGTTGATTATGTCAACAACCTGGTCGGGAAGCCAATGCGCACAATCCTGGACCTTGTGGGCCAAATGTTCCTTCTTCATCACCACAAAACCCAACTGCAAACCACAGAGCACCAGGCCCAGCTCGCCCAGCTGCAGAGCAGCTATCAAGCGGTGCAGAATGAAAATCTCAGCCTGCACCAAGAAATTAGGTGCACCCAAGCAGAGAAAGTCCAGGCACAGGAAGATAATGCCCGGATGCAGGAGGAAAATGAAACCCTGCGCAGGCAGCTTCAGGCTGCTCAGCTAAAAGTAGAGTCAGATCAGGTAAGTGCAGCTAAAACATACAGCACAACATCTGACATAGAAGAGGGCTCCCTTATTAGTGATACGCATAGAAATGTGCTCCTGAGAAATGCAGGGACACACTCTAGGATTCGAGCTGCCCCTAGTGGTACAGTCTCTGACTTCGTACTCCAAGACACCTTTAAATCTCCTCCAGCGGCCCGCTGGTTGGATGCGTATGCCCCTCCTTATAGTTGCCCCCCCCCCAGTCAGTTTTCAGTCATGCCGACTGATTCCACACCATGGAGGGGGGACAATTATTTTCAAGCCCAGAGTGGTGTAAGCGGCTCAAAGATCCCATTAGCCAGGGAGCTGTACGCAAACCGGAGTCCACCCCCACACGTCGACTGGACTCCTTCCCCACCACGAAGGGGAGGAAGTCGTCCTCATCGCTATAGCGATCCGAGTTACTATGATGTTTCGGATGACTCGGACGACCCGTGGTCATACTGACACCAACGCTTGCATTTCCGACAACTCGAGTCCCTCGCAGGGGACATAGAACGCTTTGACCCAAGTAATCAAGATTCAAACATCGACAGTTATCTTAGGGAAATTGAGCACTGCCTGACTGACTTGCCTTACACTTCGTCGCGTGAAAAACTCAAGCTTATATGGAAGACCACGGTAAGGAGTGTCCATGCGTTCATGGGAACACTACCAAATGGTACACGAAACCGCTACTCAGCTCTGTGTAAAGCCCTACGTGAGGAGTATTCGCTGTATATCGACGAAGCCTCCGCTACCATAGCTGCTTTCGCCATCACCCAGAAGAGGCACGAGCCTCCGCGTGAGTATTATAGATGCCTGAGAGCCACGTACTTCCAAGGAAGTAATGCACCAGGTCTGGAGGAGGAACGAGCTTTCAAGTCTCTTTTCCTTCACAACCTCCATGAGTGCGTGCGATATGACGTCACGATGCACTGCAGAATGGGCAACCCCACCAAGCAGGAAATCAGAAAGTACGCACAACTGGCATGGGAGACACACGTGCGCCCTGCCTGAGGGCATGAAGGCGACGCCAGAGCCCTGGGGATCCAAGCCTCATATGCAGACCTAGTGCTTGAAGGCAACGAAATGCCTCGCGTTAAGGTGAATGCTAGAACAGGACCCCAGAGGCGCCGATCACCCCGCCAGCAGGGTAGGCAACAGAACCAGGGGGTGGTAACCAGACACACCCCCAGGGTCACGGAAGGCCTAAACAACAAAATGTTCGCCGGCCGAAAGGAAATGCACGTTTCGAATGAAAACCCAAACAAGAAGGTGAGTGGGTAGAAAAGGTTTCAAATCCCCTCAGAGAACAAGATTTGAGAGAGGAAATGGAGGATATTAGGAGACCCTTGACTGAGTTGGTAACTAAGCTTGACGTGCTCCGTTGTTCACCAGGTCCGTCGACCTCCTCAAAGGAACACGGCACTGAAACCCCGTCAGTATGACTAGACAATGTACCCCCTCCCGTTAACGCCAAAGTTTACTTTGTAGGTCGGGAAAAGGGTAACAGTGTCCAAGTTGCTCCCCAAAACAGTCACTCCTAACATGCCACACCCTCCTTTTCTGACCTTCTGGCGATCAAAGATAATTATTAATTATTGCTAATAACCAAACTTGCTCCTAAACGTAGCAAACTACATTTACTGGAGTCCCATATGAAGTTTTAATGAGTTAGATTCAATTGATTAATTTAAATATTAATTAATAACAACAGAAATAATTATTAATTATTTCTGATAGTAACACTGATCTAAACAACCAGTAAAGCCCTACACCACCACATCCTCACACGGTTCTACAGCAGCACTGTAGAGAGCATCCTGACTGGCTGCATCTCCGCCTGGTACGGCAATAGCACTTCCCACAAACGCAAAGCCCTGCAATGGGTGGTGTGAACTGCCAGACACATCATCGGAGGTGAGCTTCCCTCCCTCCAGGACATATACACCAGGCAGTGTGTGAAAAAAGCTCGGAGGATCATCAGGGACTCCAGCCACCCGAGCCATGGGCTGCTCTCACTGCTACCATCAGGCAGGCGGTATCGCAGCATCAGGACCCGCACCAGCCGAATTCATGACAGCTTCTTCCCCCAGGCAATCAGACTTTTGAACTCTTGATCTCCCACGATCAATATACATCAGCACTGCACTTTATTAATCTTATCTCACACTGGACTGTCATAAATTATATTCTCTTAACAACACACTGGCAACTGACTATCAACCGACAGCCTGAATGTCAATACAGTACAATATAACCTACTGTACATTTTATATATACTATTTATACTATTTTTTATTTTATTGTATAATGTGTATTCTATATTTTGTGTATTGTATAATGTACATTGTATGTTATTATTTGTATATTGTGTTGTGTGTAATTATGTGTATATTCGATTTTAAATTGTGTTGTGTAATTTTTATGTTTATTGAAGATTGGTATATGTTTCATCACTGTCACGACTGCTATGTTGCTCGGAACTGCACCCAAGAACTTCACACACTATTGCACTTGTGTATATGGTTGTGTGACAATAAAAGTGATTTGATTTTTATTTGATTTGCATTTGTTCCAGCCAATCGCCACCTGTCTTGTGTGATCAGCCAATTGCACATGGATACCTGAGATCACCCAGGTCTATAAAATTCAAGATGGCTGTTATACGAGAGGACCTGTTTTGTATTGCTTGTGGCTTTTGTTGTAAAGCTTTTCAGTTTGTTTTCTTTGTTTTGTTTTCTTCGTTTGACTTTGAAAGGTCCTTGGACCTTTCTTGATGCTCGTTTTATTTTTGAATTGGGAACAGGTTAGGGGCCCTGCACATGCTGCAACATGTATAGTAGATTTTTATATATAAAATGTAGAAAAATACTAATATAGAATAGCTTTGTGTGTGACTCAGGAGAGGGCATATGAGTTTACTAGAAGTTTGGACTTTGTGTGACACAGAAGAGGGCATCTGAGGACACTGAATGTGCTGATGCTGCAAGAATTGCTCTGTGTCCTTGGCTGAAGCAGAGAATAATGGTGCTGAGACATGAGAAAACTCTGGGTGACCACAGCAATGCATACTTTCATGATAAGATAATTTCATTAAAAACCAGGTTCCCACCATTGAAAAGAGGTCAAAGGTTCTGTGAATTAATGGTGGGAAACAGAATTCATTTGATAAAAATATAAATGCTAGATAACAAACTGCATAAAACATGAGGGTTTTGACTGAGACAGTCAGATCTCAGCTGACATCTCGGGTTTGTTGGTATGTTCAACAAACTCTTAACATTTGACACCTGGAACTCCTGACTCCGAAAGTTTTCTTATAGAGAGGGGAGAAAAATCTTCCACGGTCCACATCATAAAATTGGCGATCCACTAAGGGACCAGCACAGGGCTGGGGGAGCCGCTGTGGGCTTACTTGCACTGATTGCACAAACTCATCAGCGCCAAAAACCTAACGTAAGCAAATTTAGCTTAAATGGTGTTTTTGTGAGGTCTGTTGCAAGGTCTGGCCTGGGTGGTAACTCTCTATAAAGGCCTTTCCGGTCTCGAACTGAATTAAATGATTAATTGGATGAAAGGAAGCGTGTTAGGGATTGTCTGATGGAGAGATTGAGTGAGATGCTGCTCTGTAGGCAGAGTGAGCGGGAGGGGTTATACTCCGTACTGCAAATGATTGTTTGCAGACTTTGAATGAGAAAGCTCGTCTCTCTCTCGGTGTCTCCACTCAGACAGGGGCGCACCGAATTTACAGGTGCATCTCAATAAATTAGAATGTCATGCAAAAGTTCATTTATTTCAGTAATTCAACTCAAATTGTGAAACTCGTGTATTAAATAAATTCAATGCACACAGACTGAAGTAGTTTAAGTCTTTGGTTCTTTTAATTGTGATGATTTTGGCTCACATTTAACAAAAACCCACCAATTCACTATCTCAAAAAATTAGAATACATCACAAACATTTTTAGTGAATTGTTGGCCTTCTGGAAAGTATGTTCATTTACTGTATATGTACTCAATACTTGGTAGGGGCTCCTTTTGCTTTAATTACTGCCTCAATTCGGCGTGGCATGGAGGTGATCAGTTTGTGGCACTGCTGAGGTGGTATGGAAGCCCAGGTTTCTTTGACAGTGGCCTTCAGCTCATCTGCATTTTTTGGTCTCTTGTTTCTCATTTTCCTCTTGACAATACCCCATAGATTCTCTATGGGGTTCAGGTCTGGTGAGTTTGCTGGCCAGTCAAGCACACCAACACCATGGTCATTTAACCAACTTTTGGTGCTTTTGGCAGTGTGGGCAGGTGCCAAATCCTGCTGGAAAATGAAATCAGCATCTTTAAAAAGCTGGTCAGCAGAAGGAAGCCTGAAGTGCTCCAAAATTTCTTGGTAAACGGATGCAGTGACTTTGGTTTTCAAAAAACCCAATGGACCAACACCAGCAGATGACATTGCACCCCAAATCATCACAGACTGTGGAAACTTAACACTGAACTTCAAGCAACTTGGGCTATGAGCTTCTCCACCCTTCCTCCAGACTCTAGGACCTTGGTTTCCAAATGAAATACAAAACTTGCTCTCATCTGAAAAGAGGACTTTGGACCACTGGGCAACAGTCCAGTTCTTCTTCTCCTTAGCCCAGGTAAGACACCTCTGACGTTGTCTGTGGTTCAGGAGTGGCTTAACAAGAGGAATATGACAACTGTAGCCAAATTCCTTGACACGTCTGTGTGTGCTGGCTCTTGATGCCTTGACCCCAGCCTCAGTCCATTCCTTGTGAAGTTCACCCAAATTCTTGAATCGATTTTGCTTGACAATCCTCATAAGGCTGCGGTTCTCTCGGTTGGTTGTGCATCTTTTTCTTCCACACTTTTTCCTTCCACTCAACTTTCTGTTAACATGCTTGGATACAGCACTCTATGAACAGCCAGCTTCTTTGGCAATGAATGTTTGTGGCTTACCCTCCTTGTGAAGGGTGTCAATGATTGTCTTCTGGACAACTGTCAGATCAGCAGTCTTCCCCATGATTGTGTAGCCTAGTGAACCAAACTGAGAGACCATTTTGAAGGCTCAGGAAATCTTTGCAGGTGTTTTGAGTTGATTAGCTGATTGGCATGTCACCATATTCTAATTTTTTGAGATAGTGAATTGGTGGGTTTTTGTTAAATGTGAGCCAAAATCATCACAATTAAAAGAACCAAAGACTTAAACTACTTCAGTCTGTGTGCATTGAATTTATTTAATACACGAGTTTCACAATTGGAGTTGAATTACTGAAATAAATGAACTTTTCCACGACATTCTAATTTATTGAGATGCACCTGTAGATAGCAGATTCTTTTAGTTTAGATATGTATTTTTCTTTTATTTTTTGGTTTTTGGTTTATATATACAGTGTAGGCATTGGTTGATCATGGGTACACTGAGAAGCTGTCTTTGAGACTAAATTTAAAGGAAAATAAATTAAAAAATGATTTGGATCATTTCATGTTCTCTGCAGTTCCAATCTGCAGAAGTTGTGTTCTTAATACCTGGTTTTCTGATTTTTATGTGTGACAGCCTTGCCAACATTGTTATGCATTTTCCTTAGGTTTGATCTGTGACCAATCATGCAAGATAAAATGGAAAATAAAGTTCCAACCTCCAATAAGGAGGAAGAACTAAGCAAACATTGTAAACAGTTTTGCTCAGATGCTCTGATATCTAATAAAATAGAAGCTTTCTTCTTTTGAAAGTGCATACAATGGAAAAGATATGCATGCTAGAAGTTCTGATTTTAAGAATTAAGAAATATCTTTGATGTATTTGATTGTAAAAAATTATTGATAATGCTAAGGGAAAATTGGTCATTGGAGGCAGGTGAAACCCATGGAGAAACATTAAGATTAAATTGAACATCATAACTTCCTCAACTATGAATGTTAATAACTTCATATTCATGAGTCTATTCTGTGTGTGTCTTTGATATTAACTATGTTTTACGCTTTCTTTTGTCATCATTATGTGTATGTTGTTTCACTAACTCATTCTGGAACTAGTCTCTCACCATTGTAGATGGCTGGGCTAGATGATTTATTGAAGTTACTAGTACTGCAGGTGAAAATTCGGAGAAAAAGAAGACTGAAAATGATGTGGGCTATTATCTGATTGGTCCTCTTGCTCTCATTACTGCTGGTAATCATTGCTGATTTGCCATTTCTAATGTGGATTAAAATTTCTCTGGATAAGTTGATTTCAGTCTTATATGACCAAACAGACTGCCATCAATGGGTTCAATATCCATGTCTAAATTTTTCTGAGGGTCTAAATTTAAATCCAGCATCTAACCACTGATTCATTGAGTTGAAGAGTAAATATTACAAATTTGATGGCAAAGTTAGAATCACCTATCGGATTGGTTACTCCCCCAAATTCTCCAGAGAGTACCCTCACTTTTAAAAAATAAATAAAAGGTTAGTTGGTGCTATAAAGAAGGATTGAGTGTCTTTTTCTAGTAAACTATTTCTATTTTGAGATTAATCCATGAAAGTATCATTTTAGAGGCATACAGTTTCTGCACTGTGAATTTTGGTTCTGCTATTTAACTGAATAATGTGTTAAGAAATGCTGGTGAGTATAAGAGAATAATAACTGAAAAATCGTATTGTTAAATGATGCTGAAACATTAAGACATAAAAGATAAGAGACATGAGAAATTAAAAGGACGTAGTGTAATGAGTAATTATTTCAAAGGACAAGAAAAGAGATTTGTTTGAATTTCCATTGTGCCTCTTTACTACTTTATTCTGTTTAAACTTTTACTTACTTTTCTGTTAGTTTTAAAACTTGATTTATGTTATTTTATGAGATAGAATGGAAGTTCCTTCTCCTGAGAGAGTAAGGAAAGGGAGAAAGTAAACATAAGAGAGTTATTATTACTAATTTCACTGTTGAAGAATAACATATTATTGTGAGATATTAAAATGAAAAAAGAAGGAATAGCTGTAATGAGATTAGAATCAGCATGAGGGAGTGGATTGCCCCCCCTCCTAATTTCTCCCCCGTCCATCTCTCACTCTCAGTCTAAGTTTGATAAGTGTCTGCTTGAAACAGAAACACAAGAGCAGATTTTGAAGGCACATCTCTAAATTGTTTTATTTTCTTTTATTTTGATTTGATTTTTATATGGAAAATTATATGATTTGACAATAGTGGTAGATACAGTGATATGGAGGAGAGGTTCAAACAGCTTTCCTCATCATGATCAAAGATTTTATATATTCAGAGGGCAATCTAAAGTTAAGGGTTTATACTAAAGATAAGAGATTCAGTTCAAAGTTGATCTGACACACTTAATGTAGGTTTAAAACAATCTAGAGACTATTATTGAATTAAGGTGATGTTTTTAAATTAAGCTTCCTAGAAGCTTGACAGAGGCTACCTTTATTTATTTTTTTTTGTTCTGATGTTAGTCCCCACCATGATACATGGTCTTCTGTGACGTTTTTTTAAAGTAGCAGAAATACAACCAGAATGGGAATTAGTGATCTGTAAATGAGTTAAATTTTAGCATTGTTATTTCACTTTTAATTTGGACAATTTTAATAGATTGTTATATTTTGAATAAAGCTTTGTGAATTTAACCATGTTTAAATCCATATTTAAGCAGTGGTAGATGGTTCCACTGGCTGTGACGGTTCTCAGGTGATACTCCCTGAAAAGAAAATATCTGTTTACTGATACCAAGTTATTAAGGATTGGCCAATAGGACTGAGCGGTATCGAGACCAGTGGCAAGAGGTGATGACCCAATGACGGGTAAGACTCTCCAATGGCAAAAAAAAGGGGGCAACCTAAGGCAGGGCATCAATGCCCTGGAAACCTGCCCAAGAAAATTTGATATGGGTTTAAGGAAGTGGATGAATGCTCTTAGGTCAGAAGCATCAAAACGGAAGTCTAGAAGAGACCTGCCCAAAACATTGTGAGTTCCACTCAGCCCGACTGCATTTTAATAACTGCTTTACTAAAACAACTTATCACAGTGTTAAATACCAAGCATTCTGTCACTGTGCCATCAGGGGATCATACCCTGTGTAGAAGACTATTTATAGATTGTGATTTTGGGGTAAAGTTTTGAGAGCCGTTGCAGACAAGGGAGTGCCTGACTTATTAAAGAAGTATGAAACAAACCTGGGAATGTTTGTATGATAATTAATTTAGATTGGAAGATGATTTATTACTTTTACTTATGCTTTTATTGAACTCATGTACATTTTAATAGTAATGAAGAATGGAAAAAACCATGGTGGTGACTAAAGATTAAGATTGCTTGTCTTGTTTGTTTATAACAATCTAAATGGAGTTGTTTAAGAAATAGGGGTGCATGGTTGGCTAAAATTGGTATAATGATTGAAACAACAATTGTTGTGGGAGGAATAATATTCTGTTGTGTGTTACCACTGATCAAATTGTTCTTGTTCAGAGCTATAACGAAACAGATGACACTGATCAATGTGAATGGACCAATACAATGACAATTAACCTAGATGGACAGAAAGACCAAATTCGGAGGAAATTGATTCCTCCAATGAAGATATGTATGAGGAGATGAATGATGTGTTACACATTTAATCATTCTTTTATTGATTTAATATTCTGATTTAGTCTGAAACTATGGAAAACAGCTTAGTTTGCAGTTTCTCTCTGTGTAAGGCCTTTCTGTGTCAAGGGAAAATTAGTTGATGTGATACAGACAGTGAGAGACCTTGGGAAACAGGAGGAGACATTATCTGGGTGCAGAATAATTCACATTGGTTAGGAGCAGAGGAAGTGCCTGTAAAACCATTAAACAGAAAACAAATAAATGTTATTCTGAAATATCTGAGAAAGACTAACAAAATACTTTAGGAACTGTGACAAGTCCTCAACCCAGCAAAAGCCCAGGGGAAGTCAGGGGTCAGATACTTTTAGTGATTCTCGTCTGACCATCCTGGTGAAGACTAGTTAAGGATAGATACGAGCTGGGGTTAGAGAGGTACGTTAAAATACAATACATTGTGATAATAAAAGTGAAATATAACAATGACATCAACACCAGTAGAACAGATGTGCTCAATGTATCCAATATGTAGAGACATCATAAGGGAACTGTCTAATAAATGAGAAAAAAGAACAAAGAGCTTAAACACAAAATGGCCAGCAGAGGGAACATTTGATGTGGCTATGTGTAGGGAAATGGAAGCATTGATTAAAAATTACAAAGCCAAAAACAAGGACAAGAAAAGGGAAGATAAGATAAAAAGAACAAGTAGTATTGCAGCTGTTTAAAAATCATGGGATAAAATTAATAAAATCTAAGAGACAGGTAAAAAGACCAGTAGATGATAAAAGTGAAAAAACAGAGAGACCACCTCCTTATGACCTTATACATGAGTAAGGGAAGTCAGGCAAAAGATCTAGGACCAATGATGAAAAGAGCAGAAAAGAAAAAGTGGGAAGCAACAGATAATCCTTTAATCTTTGAATCAGCAGATAAAACATGCTTAAAAATTATGTTGCACTGCCATGGAAGGTATTCCAAGGGTTGTGGTGACTACTAAAGAAAAAGAAAAACTAGATTAAAAAACAGTTGAACTGTGGTCTCAGCATGATACAGACGTAGGTTTAGTAAAATCTGCAAATCCAATTAGAATTAAACTTAAACCAGGAGTAAAACTACTAAGAAAACAACAATATCCGTTAAAACAGGAAGCTGTAGAAGGAATTGAAAAGACAACTGAGGGATTGAATAAGGCAGGGGTGTTAATTGAAACAGTAAGTCATTGCAACACGCCCATATTGCCAGTTGCTAAGGCAGATAAATCGAAATGGCGCTTAGTGCATGATTTGAGAGCAGTTAATGAGGTAACGGAAGACTGGCCTGCAGAAGTTTCAAATCCACATACGCTGTTGAATAATGTTCCACCTGCTGCCAATTATTTTACTGTTATTGACCTGTGCTCTGCTTTTTTCGGCATCCCTCTAGCAGAGGAAAGTAGACACTTTTTTTGCATTCACCTATCAAGGTAAACAATATACATACACCAGAATGCCCCAGGGATTTAAACATTCACCACATGTGTTCAATCAAGTTTTGAAAGCTGATTTGGAAGATCTTAGATTGGATAGCACATTGATACAATATGTAGATGATCTGTTGATTTGTTCAACAACATTAGAGCAATGCCACCAAGACTCAATTAATGTGCTCACTAAATTAGCTGATGGAGGTCATAAGGTCTCAAAAGAGAAACTTCAATTCTGCCTACCACAGGTTGAATACTCAGGACGTATCAGTGCGCATAAAACTAAAGCTATATCACCAAGCCAATTGGAAGGTATAAACAAAGCACCCCAACCACAAACAGTGGGACAAATGATGACTTTTTTGGGCATGACAGGTTTTAGTGCTGATTGGATAGAAAATTATGCTATTAAAACAGCTCCCTTAAGAGCACTGATGAAACAGACAGGGCATCAAAATCTCTGAGCTCGACTAACATGGGATATGGATGCATTGATGGCCTTCAAATCATTGAAGAAAGAACTTCAGACAGCTCCAGTGTTAGCAACCCCAGACTATATTAAACCATTCCATTTATATGTAGCAGATAGAAGAGACGATATGCATCAGCAGTCTTAATGCAGGAGACCTGTAGTAGAAGAAAAAAGCAACCAATAGCTTATTATAGCACCAAATTGGACAATGTAGCACAAGGCTACCCACCATGCTATCAAGGACTTGCAGCAGTATATTTAGCTTATGATAAAGCTTCCATTGTGACCATGGGCTATCCAGTGATAATTTACACACATCACAAAATAAGAGAGTTATTAGAGCAAGGTAGATTTGTTTTAACACAAGCAAGGTGTTTAACATATTCAACACTGTTAACTTACCCAGACATTACCATAAAACGATATACAACAATAAATCCAGCCAATTTCATTCCTCTAGAAGGGGAGGGAACACGTAATATGAATGTGTAATAGACTCTCTAGCTTTTACTCATTTAAGACCATATCTGGAATCAACACCAATCATAGAGGCAGAAGCAGATTATTTTGTGGATGGGTCATGTTTCAGAGGCCATCTAGGAAATCATGCTGGGTATGCTGTTGTCAAAAAAGATGACAAAAATTTTGTTCCAATTGTGATTACAGCATTGTAAGCAGCCATGCTCAGCACAATTGGATGAATTGAAAGCATTGACTGAGGCTTGTCTCTTAGCTAAAAATCAAACTGTTCATATTTATACAGATTCTGCATATACACATGGAGTATGCCATTTATTTGGAGCAGTTTGGAAACAAAGAGGGTTCAAAAAGACTGATGGGACACCAATTCAGCATGGTGACCAAATAATCAAGCTCATTTCAGCCATGATGCATCCAAAGAAATTGGCTATCACCAAATGTCAAGTACATAAAAAAGGCAATGATTTTGTTATTCAGGGAAATAATGCTGCAGACTTACATGCCAAAAAGGCTTCAGGATGCCAAGTAGCAATAATGGCAACTGTATCAGTTTTGCTTCAGCCTCAACCACAATTAGATGTCATTGCACGAATGCAACAGCAAGCTGGCCCTTATGAACATACCATATGGCAACACAGAGGTGCGAACAGAGATGTCAATGGCATATGGTGATCTCATGAGGGTCATATGATTGCGCCAACAGCACTCCTCACTATTTTAATCTCTGATGTGCATAGTTTTGACCATTGCGCAAGGGGGGAGGTAATTAGGAAAATAAGAAGACAGGGATTTTGGTCCCCATATCTACAGGCCATGGTAGATGAATATTTGGCTGAATGCGAAATTTGTGCCCAAAACAATGTCAGAAAGGGTACATCAGCACTAATAGGCCACATACCTGTCCCAGAAGGACCATTTAAACATCTGGTGATGGATTATGTGGACATGGCAAGATCAATAAGAGGAAAAAGATACATGCTGGTGTTAATAGACAGATTCAGCAGATGGGTAGAGGCAGTACCATCAGCAGACCAGGGAGCTCAAACTGTGAGAAATGTTTGATCCGAGAGGTCATTCCAAGATTTGGCATACCATCTCAAATAGAAGCTACAAGGTGTGTGGGCAAACTAACGGGAAACTGCCTTATAAATTGTTAGAACCAAACTCTAGTCTCCCCTGTAGGGCTTTACTGGTTGTTTAGATCAGTGTTACTATCAGAAATAATAATTATTTCTTTAGTTATTAATTAATATTTCAATTAATTTAATCTAACTCATTAAAACCTCATATGGGGCTCCAGTAAATGTAGTGCGCTACGTTTAGGAGCGGGTTTGGTTATTACCAATAATTAATAATTATCAAAGATAATTATTAATTATTAAAATCAATAGAACATTGATGAGAATCAATGTTAGCTTTTTTAATCCTATAAATCAACAATTATCAAGATAATCACGAATCATTAACATCGATGAAACATTAATTAAAATTAACACTAGCTTATTGATCCTTCAAATTCAACAATCATCAAAGATAATTATCAATTATCAAAAATCAATAGAATATTAATAAGGATTAATATTGCCGGGGCACCACCCTGGAATCAGGGACTAATAACCAGATGGTATGACAGTCTCAATATTAGATCGTTTTCTTAGGAAAATCGGCATCCGAAGAATATTGATTTTAGGAAAAAAAAAACAATGAATGAAGGCTTGAATCCGAGCACTGGCATCCCGTCAGCATGTGACACAGGTGTATGCAAAACAAATCAAAACACTTCTCTTTGAAATATAACAAAGTTTATTTATGCAGTAATATCAATTAATAATTAATACAATGCAGTCAATAAACTTCCGACTTACAACTACAAACTAAACAGTGATATGATTAGATATGGTAACCAAAATAAGCCTATAACACATGAGGGTGTGTGTGTGTATAAGGAGGGACACGCACAAAATGGTGGACGTGACTCTCGTGGAGAGTATGTCACGCGAAACTTCCAGCCAGAGAATATGGCCGTGAATGTGGGCGGAGAGAAACCAGTCAATGGCATCTACCTGTTTACCGCATGTATCTGCTTGTACGATAGCTTAGGGACAAAGCTGAGCTTTATCACGAAGCTATCTACTAGCCAAAAATGTGTGCGAGAATGATTGTGAGGGGTCACATGTGTGTGTGGTTAGTACGAGAGAGAGAGAAAATAAAGTGACGGCCCCAAAGCCAGTTTCGCGATTGTGGGAGAGAAAGCAGCTGTTAGTTTATCACTCAGAGACGCGGTGGACGGCTCGTAAACCGTCCCGCGGTCTTTGGTTCTTTAATGGATAAACTCAGTGTGCCAGTCTCACCTGCGATGGCGGAAATGCACAACAGTCCAATGTGGTTGGACTACAACACAGCAAATCTCATTCGTGATAATTAATACCTTGAGTATTAATCGCAATGAGCGGACTCGGTGGTCCGTAAACTGTTCAAGCAATAACGTTGATACACAAGAATAACACACTATAATATTCTATCTCTGCCCAGACGTAAACCTCTTACTTGAATTGCATGAGGACACAGGTAGAATGTGTGTTCATCCGTCCTTTCACTCAGACTCGGTTCCTTGAGGCTCGGGTGATGACGGGAGGCCGTTTCCTCGCTCTGTCGGCGGGCGGTACGGCTGCTGATTCTCGGCGGCTTGATTGAAGATGGAAGAGAAATCTTTTATCTCTTCACTTCTGCAGGCAAATGGATGAAGATGCGGATTGCTCGGCAGTCTCCTTCGGATCCATTAGAGTGTTCGGTGGAACACAGAGTAATCTCAACTTGTCCAGCGAGATGGAGATTGTATGGCCACAGTTTCAAGTCGGACGTTACTTCCTTGAGCCATGAGGCTACACCTGAGAGCAGCGATGAGCTGCGTCTACGCACGGCGAGCAAAGTTGCTGGAAGCAAATCCCGGAAGCATTTCAGAGGTATTTCTACTCCTGATGATGTCATGGTTGAGGGACGTTCTGTTGTGTGCCTCATCCAATAGGAGTTGAGAGTTCGATCCTTTAGTGAGCAAGGCTTCATGGGATTTGCAGTCTGTTTTGGACTCCCTTTGTTTGATTTTGGTGCAGTTTTTATCAGGAAGATTTATGACTTTGTATGTGGGCCTGAGTTAGGTTTTACGACTGTGTTAGGCCTGCCTTTGTCTTCTATCTGAATACATGAGGCCCAACACCCCTGTAATAAAAATATATGAGGAACAAACAGCAGCCATAGCAAATTACTTTTGGATTTGCAGAGGAAGACATTTGAGAGCTATATTACTTAAAAATTGGAAAGGAATATGTACTAGAGTAAGACTAGTGCAAGAAGTAACCATGTTAACATGGGACCCCCAAGAATCTGAAACTCAGACTGAACCAAGAAAAATTGTCCCAAACAAATGCAGAGTAAAGAGAGCATACAACCCAGACCCTAATGTTTATTTAGATGCAATTGGTCAACCAAGAGGAATACCACAATAATTTAAGGACAGAGATTAAATAAAATCAGGCTTTGAGTCTATATTTGTATGGATACCGGTTAATAAGAATACAGAATGGATTCATTACATTTACTACAATCAGCAAAGATTCATTAATTACATTGATGATGTATTGAAGGCCTTAGGAGAACAACTAGAACCTACAAGTAAAATGGCATGGTTAGATATTGGTTTGACAACATATTTGGATCCTGGGGAGAATGGCTTACTAAAGTGGGAGTAATAACAGCCATAGCTGTTGTTATTTGTGTGTTGTTGTTTTGTTGTGTTGTGCCTCTTCTCAGATCAATGCTGGCCAGAGCTGCAGTCAAACAGATGATCATTGTGACTGTAAAGCCATCTGGAATTGATATTGGGGCCATCGTATGTACCATAGGCCCTGGACTGGATTAGCTGGATGAATTCTAGTAAAACCCCTGGCATGATATAAAATGGTAGGGAAGGGGTGCCTTTTTGTTTTGACTCTTTGTGTTTAATTTTCTCTTGTTTTTGGATAGCAAGGGAGTCAATATACTTATTGTATTTTCTTTTGTAATAACATTAGGTAGTACTTTAGAATGGATAGAGTAGGCAGGAAGTAAGAAGGTATTATGTTTATTATTTTGGCATATACCCCTTCCTGAAGTGATTATTTTCTTTTAAATGATGTTTGTGGTTTAATCAAACCATGTGAATGAAAAAGAATTATGAAGGTCTGAAGCAGAGCATTATCCATGTTATGAGGTAATGTAACTAGGTAATGTAACCAGAGTTTAAAATGAAAGAAGGTTTACTGTGATTATCTGCACTATATGCACTTATAAATGTTTTGTTTAACTAATTTTTGAAGGTACTAATAATCAAGTAAATTACTATAGAATGTGCCTTTATGAACTCAAAAATCACTGAAAGTGCCACTGGAGGTCCAGAGACATTCAACATAACAAAGACAGGATCGACGAGCACCACAGTGCTTAGCAGCAAGAGCAAAAAAGACTCTACTGGTGGTTTAAAAACCCGTTGTCTGCTCCAACACCACCAGATAGTGCTCCAGGCTACTGGAAATGTCTGTGAGTTCCTCTGGCACCGTGGGACATATCATATGCTGAATGATCTACTGATATATATTGTCTAATCACTATAGTATGTTAACCTACTGAAATAAGTCTAATCAATGTGTACTCTACATAATGCAAGGCCACCTTTGCATGCACATGCTTTATACAAGAATTTGATTATTGTTACCCTCCAGAAAAGAACTTAGGTAGGGAGCGATACAATCTTTTACTTCCCTCTAGTCAAATGTGGAGGGAGATGTTTGGTCTCGTTGCTTCTCCGGAGTGCAGTTCCATAAGTATAGGCATTGTTAGAGGAATGTGTGACTTATATTGGTCACTTGAAAGAAATGATGGAGCTTGTCTTGTGAGGTTGCACTCTGGGAAAAGGGCGATAGAAGGTGAGACTTTTTATATGTCTCAAAGGAGAGAATATATAGTAGATTTTTATATATAAAATGTAGCAAAAATACTAATATAGAATAGCTTTGTGTGTGACTCAGGAGAGGGCATATGAGTTTACTAGAAGTTTGGACTTTGTGTGACACAGAAGAGGGCATCTGAGGACACTGAATGTGCTGATGCTGCAAGAATTGCTCTGTGTCCTTGGCTGAAGCAGAGAATAATGGTGCTGAGACATGAGAAAACTCTGAGAGAGCACAGCAATGCATACTTTCATGATAAAATAATTTAATTAAAAACCAGGTTCCCACCATTGAAAAGAGGTCAAAGGTTCTGTGAAATAATGGTGGGAAACAGAATCCATTTGATAAAAATATAAATGCTAGATAACAAACTGCATAAAACATGAGGGTTTTGACTGAGACAGTCAGATCTCAGCTGACATCTCAGGTTTGTTGGTATGTTCAACAAACTCTAACATTTGACACCTGGAACTCCTGACTTCGAGAGTTTTCTTATAGAGAGGGGAGAAAAATCTTCCACGCTCCACAACACATGTAGACCTTAACACTGTCTAGTAACACCAGGTAAGGAGTGGTTGCCACCAATTGTACATTTTTGTTTTAGTTAGAGTAGGCAGATTTATTTTGTTTTGTTTTCAGCAAGCCTTTTCTGCCTTTAGTTAGCTGGCTTTTTGGTTTTCCTTGTTTCTTTTTGTTGGCAACACTCTTGTTCCCCTTTTTACCTTTTTTCTTTTTTCTTTTGTTGGACTATGTTTATGTAAATATGTAAATATGTTTAATTATTCTCAGTAAAGCTCACTGCTTACGCTTCAAGCCTTGTTGGTGGTCTGCTTAAGCCTCCTTCTGTTTATTTGCACAAGGTTGTTCAAGTTGGTTCTGTTCTGGTTTATGTTGATGTCCCTTCGATACCCCTAGACTAATATGGTCGTAACAGTGATAGACACTTTTTTCACAAATAGCGAGGCTGACAGGATGTTTAGTTTATAGGCTACAGCATCGCTCCTCATCAAGCAGAATTCATCTTTTCCTCTTGTCATGCTAATTTTAATGTCCACCCCGTTAAGCATCAGTTTTCCTTGAAAGAAAATATCACTGTGAACGGGTGTGAGTAGCTCAACCATATTACTGCCGTTGGTAAAGGCTGCTCTCTTTGTCAGACCACGATTACACCCAGCGGGGTCTGCCACATCCATATGTCCAGCTGTGTCTTTGTAAAAGAGCCCTGCAGAGAAAAGCGTTTCAAGGGCATCTTTACCATAATTGGTAAGACACACAATATATGTGCCGTCAGCATTAGTGATTTTGAGACACAAAAACACCAATGTGTTGTATAGGTCTACATAATCCTCTCCAGTCCCCGCGATAAAAAAACTCCAAAGGCAATGAGTCCAATATTGCTGATAATGGTGGTAATTCTATATGTTTGAGTCAACGGCACTGTGAACAGATCCAGTTCGGTTTTTAAACACTCTTCTGACATGTTGTGTAGTAAAGACATATAATATATATAATATTGTTTTAACAGTGCTCTTTGGTCTTTTTGATGTAAGTTTTGTTGTCTCCTTGCGCTTGCGTTTTATGACTGACACTTTCTTAGGTGTATGTTTTGTTTTCTTCTGCGTTTGGCCACTCCTCCGCAGCCCTGGTGGCCTAGATGCTCTTTTCTGAGCCATCACCATTAGCCTGGATCCGTCTTGAGTATTGTTGTTATTAAAAGACTGTGATAATGTGTTGCTAACAATGTCGCTTAGTATGTTTTTTGCAGCTGATTTAAGATGTGGCTTGGCTATGCTAAATCCTCGTTTTAGCAATGGTATAGCCATTCTAAAGAGTCCTCCAAACATCCCCCCCAAACCAGCTCCATACTTAACCCCGCCCCCGACATGGCCGGGGAGTCTATTGCCAGCCTGATTCTGATAATAGGCCACATAACGCATGGGGTCAGGGTTGTGATTGTTGAAATATGCCATTTTTAAACAAATTGTTTCACAGGTCTAAAGTGTAGCTTAGCACACACCTTCCCATAACTGAAACGTATGTCTTGATTTTGATCGTCTTTCACTTGTATGGTTATCTCGGTGATTTATTAACTGATACGTAATGCGGTCTGTCGTATCTAACACTAACAATCTTGTTATTCTATGTACACACCTTAGTAGCGGAACATGATGATCACCAACTGATTGATATTCTATAATATCCATAGATATACATGGTGTAGAACCCCCCCATTTATGTCTGCTTGGCAGGTCGCATACATCACAGGCGTGTACCCAACACTATGATTTTCATAAGTTTGGTTACCAGTTTCTAAAGCAACCCCTGGTTTTAATCCTAAAATATTAGCCAACTTTCCATAAAATGTCAGTGACATCTTCGGAGGGGCTTTCAGAAACACTCTGTTTTTAACATGGTCATAACCAAGACTCACCTGCGATGGAAGATTTGCATTGATCTCCCTGATAAAACAAATGATGTCATCATAATATCCAGTCTTTAACCTGTAAGGTACATTTGATATCTTTTGATCGCTGGTGACTAAAATCTCTATCTCTTTGCCTTCAACCGGATATTCGGTGATGTGTTTCTCACTATCTGTCGCCACTTGCCATTCTCCTTTTAGCTTTATAGTTCTCGCTAACCTGGTTGTATAACTAGATATACGGTTTTCCGGATAAACAGATAACGAGGCGTTGTAGGGCAGCGTGACATAAAATCCACCCTCAGCCATGGTTGGTTTTTACATGAATGTGTGTGACCTATGTAGGTCTTTTGTTTTTATGGCTTCTGTACATCAACCAATTCTTTCTGGTTGATCCATGACGTGAATTTTGCAGGCCATCCGAGCCAGCGAACCAACACTAACATTTTCCGGCCTTGTTTCTTCTTGTCTAAAATGTTTTCCACTTTACATGTCTTGTTTTTTGTTCACAAATATTTTGTGTAATTCCTCATAAAAAACGCTGTCAATGACATCACCATCATAATCACACAATCTGTAGACAGGTGGGTCGTGTGGGATGCACACTGTTAAAGTGAAAAACTCCTGCATAAAGTTTTCCTCATACCCTTTTGTGAACGGGCCTCTTACTTTAGTAATTCTAACAATGTCGCCAACTTTATATTGAAATTTTGGGTTGACACCATGACCCCCACTAGACCCATATAGATTATGAAACACCACAGATTCATTTTCTTTGTTCACATCAACCGGTCTCATCTTGATGCTTCTGTGATAGCTGACATTGTATCCATCTGTGATGTCTTGAAGTATATCGATGTAGCGTTTGGAGTTTGTAGCTGTTAAATACCTCCACATCCTACCTTTTAAGGTTCTAAACTGCTCAGTGACACAAGCTTTTAATTCTGTGGTGGGTGCAAAATGTGTGATGTTGTACTTTTTTGTCATGCTTGTTAAAAAACTCCTTTCCTTTGTCTGTCTGTAATGTGTGTGGCACACGGCCCTCTTTCAGTATAGATTCAAAAGCTTTAGTCACCTCGGCTCTGCTCTTGTTTTTTAACACGCATCCATGCATATTTACTAAACAGATCTATGCACGTCAACAGAAAATGATTGTTGTTATTTTCCGTGGCATATGCAGATATATCAGCTAGATCGGCCTGGAACTGCGTATCAATACCATAGACAAAAATCTGATTCCTTTTGTATTTTAGAGGGGCGTAGTGTGTAAGCATCCTTGCCGGCGAGCCAGTCCAAAACTTGTTTATCAGTTAAATGAACACCCGTTTCTTTTAAAACACCATCTTTGAAACGTTTTTTATCTCCTAAAGAACCCGGGTTAGTATAATAAATATTTTAATTTCTTCGGACATATTGTCACTTCAGTCTCCACAAAAGAATAACTCAGTTTAAGTGTTTTGGGTTTTTATTTCAGTAAAAGAGAACAATGGCAACATACAGCATCGAGGTACTGTAGAAATTTTATACACATCACAGTGTTTTTCTCAAGAATGCAATCAACTAGTGTTTCAATAATTTCACAGACATCAGTCTGGTCATTTCTTGACAACATGATTACACATAAATCAGTCACATACGTACACATTATGTCAGCAATTCTAATACAACTGCTACATTCAGTCACCAGGTCTAGTATTTAGGTCAGGTCTAGCCCGCATTAATACACATACGCATGTCCACTCATTTGACATACCACTTACAACAGACATTTGCTTCTTGAGGTTTGTTAAAAGTTTGGGATTAACACCACATCTGTTTACAGCAACAGGTACATCAACGCAGTCATTAATGATCTTGTACATTAAGTTGGTCATCTCACATCTAATACAATGTTTAATTAGACACTTTGTCAATCCTGTTGCACAGCATGTGTTCCCCATTTCAGTATCACATTCAGGCAACTTGTGCGGAGCCTTTCCAGCTGTCCACGGCGTAATAGACAATCTGTTCGCTGCTGACATCCACGAAACTTTTTCACAATGTAAACTTCGTCATGCAGTTTATGCAAAATAGTGTCCACCATCCCCTGAATCCTCTGGGGGAGAATCCTCAAACCACACCGGCTCAATGCTTGAGCTATGATGTGTTTAAGTCCTGGTTTAACCAGATTACATGACAGTCCTCAAAGTACGCGTCAAAGAAATAGGCGTCAGGTTCAAACAAGCAGGAATGTCTAATATGACTCGGATGGTCCACCTCGCAGCCCAAACAGAGTTCTTTCAGCTTTTTGTTGATGAGATGTTCCAGAAGGACCACGACAGTCGCTTTTATGATTTTGAAGCCGTCAGAGTGGATACAACTGTCTGTGTCATCAATCCCAACATAGGCCACAGCTCTAGCTATTGCTCCAGCATTGCCGTACGGTGTTGTAAGGTAGGTCAGGTTGTGATACCCCAGATCCTTGCAAAATTTATCCAACCAGCTGTTGTCACAAGTTTGTGGGTGGGGCTCCAGCAGTGTTGCGTTGTCATCAGGCATTGCCAGTGCTATCTCAGGAGTGTTGCTGTAGCAGTAGACAGACAGATTCTTGAGACATGGTGAATGTATGTAGCGAATGTCCGTTCTGCAGGCATTTTTAATGGCTGTAATATGGGGGCGGACTTAAGAGGCGGTCTTCGGGGTTGGTAATGCCCTGCTCAGGGTGAAACAATATCGTCTTTACAGAACTGTAGTGATCATACATGTCAAACCATCTAAACATCTTGTCAATACAAGTAAAAATGTCGTCAAGCATATGAACATCTTTCCACTGAAACAAAAATTTTATGTCACAGTACATGTGATGCTCAGACTCAGGAATAGGCCATGCATGTTTGCGGACCTTTGTCTTGTCATTGCAGCAAAAAATATAAGGAGTCATGCCATCCCACTCAGCGATGTAAAATGGCTCGTCGCCACAGTCATTCAAATCTCTCTAAACGTAAAACATAAACCACCCTTTGGCAGGGAAAATCAGGCAGGGTTCCTGTGATGTAAAATCATCTCCAATATCCACAGCACAGAGTTTCACAGTCCGCATCACCTTGTCAAACACATATCTTCCTACACGATTACCAGACAATGAGAAATCACGTTTCACAAAATCCACATCTTCATGAAGAAACTTTGTCCAGCTAACATTTTGTTTTTTCCTTGATGCAAAATTCAGTTCCTCTCATTTCAACAGGCCCTCTTGTACACATCATTCTTCTAGGGGTTTTAGGAGTTCTCGGAGCAGCTATTGTAGCAGAAAGTTGCAGAGTGTCTTCTGGGTTTTACGTAACGATGGCATCTTAAACCATTATTTAAACAACAAATTCAGGATGTAGGTAGTGATGTAGGTGTGAAAAGCATACCAGGAAGGAACAATGGTGCGAGGTAAGACATCATTAACATAAACACACCATAAACAATCATTGACATCCGACAACTGGCCAATACATTCCAGGAAGATCATGTCCAAACATGTTCTTTAACATGTCCGGACTATCTTCTACCCCATCAGCCTGGAAGGACATGCTACCACATGTCACACATACCTGTCAATCAGTGGTGACAGGAGGATCATAAATCACATGTCATCAATCAATTTGACATTTTGACACATAGTATAGGTTATCACTACTCAGGGCAATAGATTTCAATGTCCGTACTGTGAGACGCCTAAAACAGTGCTACAGGGAGACAGGAAGGACAGCTGATCATCCTCGCAGTGGCAGATCATGTGTAACAACACCTGCACAGGATCGGTACATCCGAATATCACACCTGTGGGACAGGTACAGGATGGCATCAACAACTGCCCGAGTTACACCAGGAACGCACAATCCCTCCATCAGTGCTCAGACTGTCTGCAATAGGCTGTTGTAAGGCAGGTCCTTATCAGACATCACCGGCAACAATGTTGCCTATGGGCACAAAGCCACCTTCGCTGGCCCAGACAGGACTGGCAAAAAGTGCTCTTCACTGACAAGTCACGGTTTTGTCTCACCAGGGGTGATGGTCGGACTCACGTTTATCTTGAAGGAATGAGCATTACACCGTGGCCTGTATTCTGGAGTGGGATGGATTTGGAGGTGGAGGATCCGTCATGGTCTGGGGCGGTGTGTCACAGCATCATCGGACTGAGATTGTTGTCATTGCAGGCAATCTCAATGCTGTGTGTTACAGGGAAGACATCCTCCTCCCTCATGGTACCCTTCCTGCAGGCTCATCCTGAAATGACCCTCCAGCATGACAATGCCACCAGCCATACTGCTCATTCTGTGCATGATTTCCTGCAAGACAGGAATGTCAGTGTTCTGCCATGGCCAGCGAAGAGCCTGGATCTCAATCCCATTGAGCACGTCTGGGACCTGTTGGATCAGAGGGTGAGGGCTAGGGCCATTCCCCCAAGAAATGTCTGGGAACTTGCAATAGCCTTGGTGGAAGAGTGGGGTAACATCTCACAGCAAGAACTGACAAATCTGGTGCAGGAGGAGATGCACTGAAGTACTTAATGCAGCTGGTGGCCACACCAGATACTGACTGTTACTTCTGATTTTGACCCCCCCCCCCCCTTGTTCAGGGACACTTCATTACTCCATTTCTGTAAGTCACATGTCTGTGAAACTTGTTCAGTTTATGTCTTAGTTGTTGAATCTTTTTATGTTCATACAAATATTTACACATGTTAAGTTTGCTGAAACTAAAAGCA
The DNA here is from genome assembly GCF_019703515.2 of Myxocyprinus asiaticus. Taxonomy (NCBI): domain Eukaryota; kingdom Metazoa; phylum Chordata; class Actinopteri; order Cypriniformes; family Catostomidae; genus Myxocyprinus; species Myxocyprinus asiaticus. The sequence goes on along the minus strand of NC_059363.1, from coordinate 46,723,174 downwards.
GTTAGAGGTGAGAGGACGTTTCTTTTTTTTTGCTGAGATTAGTAAAAGCCTTTGTCAATGGCTATAACAATAGTTAAAAACAGTGGAAAAAATGAGGGCTGCAAACCTACACATATCGGCAAAAATGCCTTCTTCAGGGTGCAGCCTACAACACACAAAAGTGACTTAAGAAAAGACTCACTTCATTATTGCTAAATTGGGCACAACTGCTCAGAAGAAATCACCAACACACATAATTTAGTGTCAGAAATCCACTAGGTGGTGTATATCTAGGTACTTATATCATAGTAAATGATGTCACAATAAAGAGAGATGTTTTCATTTCAAATTGTTTCGTTCCTTATCTGTCACCCACTCGACGTTGTGTCGATGTAGTGACACTAGGGGTCACTCTTGGGAGCCCGAGACACCTCTGGTCTTTGATAAAAAGCCAATGAAAATTGGTGAGTGGTATTTGCATGCCAGGTGTATCAGTACAAGGTCCTCCCTTTCGGCCTGTCCCCGTCTCCTTGCATCTTCACGAAGGTCGCAGAGGCAGCCCTTGCCCCGTTAAGGGAAGTGGGCATTCGCATTCTCAACTATCTCGATGACTGGCTAATCCTAGCTCACTCTTGGGACATGTTGTGCGCACACAGGGACTTGGTGCTCTCACACCTCAGCCGACTATGGCTTCAGATCAACTGGGAAAAGAGCAGGCTCCTCCTGGTTCAGTGCATCTCTTTCCTCGGTTTGGAGTTGGACTCAGTCTCTTTGACAGCGTGCCTCATGAACGAGCGCGCCCAGTTTGTGCTGGCCTGTTTGAAGTCGTTCAAACAGAAAACAGCGGTTCCACTGAAACTTTTTCAGAGGCTCCTGGGGCATATGGCATTCCCAGTGGTAGCCACCCCGCTCGGGTTGATGCATATGAGACCACTTCAGCACTGGCTTCAGACTCGAGTCCTGAGATGGGCATGAAACCATGGGACAAATGGGTCACCGTCTTTTCAGCCCTTGGACCGACCTCTTATTTCTACGGGCAGGTGTTCCCCTAGAACTGGTCTCCAGGCGCGTCGTGGTCATGACAGACACCCCCAAAACGGGCTGGGGTGCTGTTTGCAATGGGCATGCAGCCACCGGCTTGTGGACGGGCCTGCGACTGCATTGGCACATCAACTGCCTCGAGATGTTGGCAATTCTGCTCGCCCTGCGGAGGTTTCAGCCGTTGACCAAAGGCAAGCACGTGTTAGTTCAGAGAGACAACACAGCAATGGTAGCATATGTCAACCGCCAAGGCGGTCTGCGCTCTCGTTGTATGTCACAACTGTCAGCAGCACTTCAAGTCGCTGCGAGTCACTCACACCCCGGGCAACCTCAACACTACAGCGGATGCGCTACCATGGAAGGTTACCCTCAGGGGAGAGTGGAGACTCCACCCTTAGGTGGTCCAGCTGATTTGGAGTCAATTCGGACAGGCACAGGTGGACCTGTTCGCCTCCCAAGAATCCTCCCACTGCCCACTCTGGTACACCCTGACCGAGGCCCCCCTCGGCATAGACGCGCTGGCACACAGCTGGCCCCCTGGCCTGCGCAAATATGCGTTTCCCCCAGTGAGCCTACTTGCACAGACCCTGTGCAAGGACAGGGAGGATGAGGAGCAGGTCGTCCTGGTAGCACCCTACTGGCCCACCCAGATATGGTTCTCGAACCTCACGTTCCTTGCGACATCCCCCGGGAATTCCCCTGAGGAAGGACCTTCTTTCTCAGGGACAGGACACCATCTGGTACCCACGACCAGACCTCTGGAATCTCCATGTGTGGCCCTTGGACGGGACGTGGAAGACCTAAGCGGTCTACCACCCGCGGTGGTAGACACGATCACTCAGGCTAGGGCCCCCTCTATGAGGCGCCTGTATGCCTTTAAGTGGCGTCTGTTCACTAAGTGGTGTTCATCCCGACGTGAAGACCCCCAGAGATGCGCAGTCGGATCAGTGCTTTCCTTCCCGCAGGAGAGGTTGGAAGGGCGGCTGTCCCCTTCCACCTTGAAGGTGTATGTTGCCGCCATAGCAGCACACCATGATGTAGTCGACGGTAAGTCCTTAGGGAAGCACGATCTGATCATCAGGTACCTGAGAGGCGCCAGGAGGCTGAATCCCTCCAGACCATGCCTCGTTCCCTCATGGGACCTCTCTGTAGTTCTTCAGGGTCTACAGAGAGCCCCCTTTGAGCCTTTGCAGTCAGCTGAGCTTAAGGCACTCTCCTTGAAGACTGCCCTCCTGACTGCGCTCACTTCCATCAAGAGGGTAGGAGACCTGTAAGCATTCTCTGTCAGCGAAACGTGCCTGGAGTTTGGTCCAGGCTACTCTCACGTGATCCTGAGACCCTGACCGGGCTATGTGCCCAAGGTTCCCACGACCCCTTTTAGGGATCAGGTGGTGAACCTCGAGTGCTGCCCCAGGAGGAGGCAGACCCAGCCCTATCATTGCTGTGTCCGGTGCGCGCTTTACATATCTATTTGGATCGCACGCAGAACTTTAGAATCTCTGAGCAGCTCTTTGCCTGCTTTGGTGCACAGCAGAAAGGAAGCGCTGTCTCCAAGCAGAGGATCGCCCACTGGCTCATTGATGCCATAGCATATCACTATGGCATATCATGCCCAGGACATGCCACCCCCCGGTAGGCCTATGAGCCCATTCTACCAGGGGTGTTGCAGCCTTCTGGGCCCTGGCCAGGGGTGCCTCTCTAACAGACATTTGCAGAGCAGCGGGCTGGGCAACACCCAACACCTTTGCAAGGTTCTACAACCTCCGGGTGGAACCAGTTTCGTCCCAGGTAGTGGCACGCAATACAAGTGGATAAGCCCGGGATAGCCGGCCGGGTGTATCGCTTGCACATAGTGCCTTCCACCTCTTTTGAGCTGAAGACATGTGCCATTAATTCCCAGTAGTGTTCACAAAAGTTGTTCCCTGGTTGACTTCCTCTAAGCCCTGTGGCAGTCGAGTTTTCGGAGAGATTCACTGCCGGCCCAGTACACGTGCTAACTAAGAGCCCTGTTCTGTGGTAGGTGCTCCGCCTGTGGCGGTTCCCTGTAAGGTAAAACCCCATGCGATGTATATCTTCTGCTAATTCGTTTCCCTGTTGGCAAACTGCATCTTTCTTGGGCAGAGCCCCTCTGCCCCAGTCACCATGTTTGTAGTAACTCCTCCTCCATTGGGTAGGATCTACCTTGAGACTCTCCACTTGGTCGTCAAGACCATGTGATGTATTTTTCCACTTAAATATCCCCCCCTCTCTTTGGGCGAAGTGTGGTCTCCACGGTGTCCTCCCCTTGGGAGGGACACCCCCCGACTAGACCTGGCGGATCAGTCGGATAATCCCCCTTCTTTTTTAGGGAGTGGATAAAAAGAAAGGGAAAAGAGGCCACGACTGGGTTAGCCTGTCTCTATCTTTTGGGTAGTCGACTTGTCCCCAAAGGGATGTTCGACACCCATAACTATGTTGGGGGAGGTTACGTGTCGATCTGGTGTGCTGGCTACGAGGCACACAGTGGTCTGCCCATCACACACCACCAGTTCACGTAACACAGTTCAGCCAGTTGTGGCGTTTCGTATAGGGACCCCTAGTGTCACTACATTGACACAACGTCGAGTGAGTGACAGATAGGGAATGTCATGGTTACTTGCGTAACCTCCGTTCCCTGATGGAGGGAATGAGACTTTGTGTCCCTCCTGCCAAAATGCTGAACTACCCGCTGTAATGGCCGGACCTTGTCTCGGCTCCTCAGCATAAAACCTGAATGAGTGGTTGCATACCAGCTCCTTTTATACCCGTATGTCCAGGGGAGTGACATGCAAATACCACTCACCAATTTTCATTGGCCTTTTATCAAAGACCAGAGGTGTCTCGGGCTCCCAAGAGTGACCCCTAGTGTCACTACATCGACACAACGTCTCGTTCCCTCCATCAGGGAAAGGAGGTTACGCAAGTAACCAGGACATTTTTTGATCATATTAATAATGATGACATACTGTATGTCAAATTGAGAATAGATCATTCACATAGTCAAATCAGTTTTTTAGACCTTCTGATTTCAAAAGAGAAGGGAGGCTGTCTGCACATTACGGTATAATTGAAGCCAACAGATAGAAACACTTTATTAAGAGCTGACAGTTTCCATCCGAGATGGCTGGAAGATAATATCTCTTTTGGACAATTTCAACATCTTGGACATATTTGTGACATGGATAATGAGTTTCAAACACAGGCAAATTCATTAGTAGAGTGCTTTACATGTTGGTCCACAGTGCACGTGATAGAGCCCTTCTAACCTCTAGAACAGAATTTTTTAAAACTGCACAGAGAAAAGAAAAAAGAACAGAAAATCAAGTCTATTTTGTTACTGAATATGGTCATTTGTCCAATCATATAAAACAAGTACAATTGGAATTTGATCCACAGTGATCCCACTCTTAGGGAAGTTTTTCCTAGCCCTCCAAAAATCAGTTTCAGAAGAGCACCATCCCTAAAAGACAAATTAGTGAAAAGTCACTTATCTAGCGAAAAGAAAATTACTTGGCTTCATCAGTCTTTAAAGGGCTTATATAAATGTGCCTCATGTAATCATTGCTGTAATATAAAAGGAGGGTAAACAGTACATTGACTTTAAGATAAAAAAGCCTATGAGGTTAAGTCCTTCATTAACTGCAACACACAGTATGTAGTGTATCGTCTATCATGCAGTTGCGGTTGCTTCTACATAGGGAGAATGAAGCGTCGTTTAAAGGATAGGGTCTCTGAACATAAGAATGCCATTAGGAAATAATAATATGGATACCTTAAATAATATGGACTATCCCATGGTGAGGCATTTTCAGGCAGCCCACAATAGCAACCCTAAGAGTCTTATAGTGGAAGCTTTAGTAATAGTTGAAAAAACATACGAGGCGGGGATCATTTAAAAATATTATTACGAAGAGAAACATTCTATATTTATCAGATGAATGCAATGGATTTTCCAGGTTTAAATGAAGAAATTGTCCTTTTCTTTAAATAGTTGATGTATTTTTCCTATTGTGGTTATAATTTACATTATAAATTATATAGTATATATATATATATATATATATATATATATATATATAATGTATGTACACACACATACATACTCTCTCTCTATGGTTGCTGACGGCATGCTGCACGAGTGTTTGTAGCCTGTTAGTCTGCTTAGCATTGCTTATTCTTATTCTCATACCTTCATCGTTTTATCCTTTTATTTTACCACGTTTCGAGTTTTTCCACTTTTCTACTGTTTCATCTGTGTGTATTTTACCTGTTGCTGCTGGCGCCTAGCTTGAGTCTGTGTTTGTAGCCTGCTAGCTTTTTTAGCATCGCTTATCTGCTTTCAGCTTTTAATCCTTAACATCTGCCATTTTTCAGCACGCATCGGGTTTTCCCCCGCATTATTCTCTTATCGCGATTCAACTGTGTGCATTTTCCACGTGCATCCGCTTTCTATTTTTATTGCGATTAAACTGCGTGCATTTGCTCTGTGTTACACGGATTATTGCATCGATCTCAAAGCACCACTTATCAAGAACAACCATAACAACAAACAATTGACATTGATCTCAAACCCTCACCGCTCAGGAACTACAAACAACAATAAATTGTGGTAAGTCATGGCATCTGCTCATGTTATTTCTTCCTGCATTGCATGTCACATGTTTACTATAGCTTCTTCCATCAGCAGTGAGGGATTCACATGTGATAAATGTAAGGAAATAGTCAGGCTGACGGTGAAGGTTAATGAGTTAGAGACACGCATCCGAACGCTAGTGGAGGTCAGTGAGAAAGAGAAGCCGGTAGATACTGTTTCGGATTTGGTAGTACAGCGAGCAACACACACACTTTGCTTCCGGCTCTAGAGCCCCTGCAACAGGGCATTTGGGTGACATCTCGGTGGCATACTCAGTCAGCAAAGCGACACCACTCTTCTGTTTGTGTTAGGGTTTCCAATCGATTCTCCCCAATCATTGATTCACCCACTGAGAATCATGTTGAAAGAGCCCTAATAATTGTTGATTTAATTGTAAAGAATGTGGAAATAGAGACTCCAGACACTATTGTTAAATGCATTTCGGGTACCAGAGCATCTGACATCTGATCAAATTTACAAGTGCTGGCTAATGCTAAACGTAGATTTTCTAAGATTGTTGTTCATGTCGGCACTAATGATGTCCGGCTTCGCCAGTCGGAAATCACTAGAGATAATGTTAGAGGTGTGTGAATTTGCAAAAACGATGTCAGACACTGTAATATGCTCTGGCCCCTTATCTGCTCATCATGGTGATGAGGTTTATAGTAGATTAGTGTCACTGAATGGCTGGATGTCTGAGTGGTGTCTGGAGAATAGCACATGATTAACAGACAATTGGAAGAGTTTTTGGGGTAAACCTGACCTACTAAAGAGAGATGGACTCCATCCCTCCAGGAAAGGTGCCGCTCTCCTCTCTAGTAATTTGGCTCGTAGTCTTAATAATGATAGTATTTGACTAACTGGGGCTCAGGTCAGGAAGCAGACAAACTGGTTAAACCGAACATCTGCTAGCTGCCTTGAGACGTCACACAGGTCACATAAACTACAACACATTGAGACTGTATCACCTAGATATCACATAGAGACTGTGTCTGTTCCCCGAACTACCAAACACAAAACTCTCACTAAATCATTTAGAAAATTTTTATTAAGATCAAACTTGAAATAAATAAATAAATAAATAAAGATAAACATCATATGAAGGTAGGGCTACTAAACATTAAATGTCTTACTACCAAAGCACTAATTGTAAATGAAATTATTACAGATCATAGTTTGGATGCGCTCTGTTTGACTGAAACCTGGATTAAACGGGATGAATATATTGGTTTAAATGAATCTACTCCCCCAGGGAGGATTATCGTGTTTATTGTTATAAACACGAGTCTCACGAGCCTCATCTGAAGGGTCAAGGAGGAGGTGTTGCTACAATTTATAGTGAAGTTTTTGGTGTTACTCAGAGGACAGGATATAAGTTCAAGTCTTTTGAACTAATGATGCTTAATGTGACACTGTCAGATATAAATAAAAAAACTGTCATCTTTTACCCTTGCTACAGTATATAGATCACCCGGGCCTTATTCTGATTTCCTTGGTGAATTTGCTAATTTTTTTATCAGATCTTGTAGATACTGTGGATAGAGCTTTAATTGTTGGTGACTTCAACATTCACATAGATAAAGAAAATGACACTTTGGGATTAGCATTTATCAATATTCTCAACTCTCTTGGAGTCAGACTAAATGTGACAGGACCAACTCATCGCCATAATCATACGCTATATTTAATTCTGTCATATGGAGTTGATGTTGATATTATAGAAATTCTGCCACAGAGCGATGACATCTCGGATCATTACCTCATCTCTCGTATGCTGCGATCAGCTAATGTTACTCAATCTACACCACACTATCGTTCAGGTAGAACTATTCTTTTGACCACTAAAGTTAGCTTCACTGATAATCTTCCAATCTATCTCATACACTTAAACACCAAGTCTAGAAGAACTTGATGAAATAACAGAAAATATAAATAGTCTTCTCTAGCACTCTTGATAGTGTCGCCCCCCTTCGATTAAAGAAAATTAAAGAAAAAAGCCCTGCACCATGGTACAATGATCACACAAATGGAGCACAAGTGGATGAATACAAAATTAGAGGTATTTCGTGGTGCATGGAAGGATAGTGTCTGTAGCTACAGACTGGAACTAAAAGCTGCCAGGTCAGCATATTTTAGCAAACTCATAGAAAATAACCACAACAATCCTAGGTGTTTATTCAGTACTGTGGCTAAATTGGTTAGGAATAAAGCCTCAACAGAACCAGATATTCCGTCGCAGCTCAAGGGTAATGGCTTCATGGATTTCTTTACTGATAAAATTGAAATAATCAGAAATAAAATTGGAATTATGCAATCATCTGTCACAGTACCTCAGAAAACAGTGTCTCATAATTTCTCACATGCAACTTCAATCCTTCGCTCTCATAGGTCATGAAGAGCTAACAAAACTTATCGAAACATCAAAAGCCACAACATGTATGTTAGATCCAATACCAACTAAGCTCTTAATAGAAGTATTCCCAGTAATCTCAGAACCTCTTCTTAATATTATTAACTCCTCGCAATCCTTAGGACATGTCCCAAGAAACTTTAAAATGGCAGTTATCAAACTGCTTATTAAGAAGCCACAACTTGATCCTGGAGAACTGGCTAATTATAGACCGATTTCAAATCTCCCATTTATGTCGAAAAATACTAGAAAAGGTAGTATCCTCCCAACTATGTGAATTTCTACAAAGAAATAGTATATATGAACAATTTCAGTCAGGATTTAGGCACCATCACAGTACAAAGACTGCACTTATCAGAGTTACAAATGACTTGCTCTTATCATCTGATTGCGGCTGCATTTCACTTCTAGTGCTTTTAGATCTTAGTGCTGCCTTTGACATGATAGATCACAACATTCTCTTGAATAGGCTATCAAATCAAATCAAAATCAAATCACTTTATTGTCACACAGCCATATACACAAGTGCAATGGTGTGTGAAATTCTTGGGTGCAGTTCCAATCAACATAGCAGTCGTGACAGTGATGAGACAGTACCAATTTACAATAACATCAAATTAACACAACACAATTTAAACATCTGATATACACATAATTACACTCAACAATATACAAATAATAACATACACTGTACAGTATACAATACGCACTATATAGATACACATTATTCAATAAAAATAAAAAATAAAATATATAAAAAAGTATATATAGTATATATAGAATGTACAGTATTGTACTGTATTGACATTCAGCTGTCGGTCGATAGTCAGTTATTAAGAGAGAATATAATATAATAATAATATAATTTATGACAGTCCGGTGTGAGATATAAGAGTAATAAAGTGCAGTGCTGATGTATTTGATCGTGGGAGATCAAGAGTTCAGAAGTCTGATTTCTTGGGGGAAGAAGCTATCATGAAGTCGGCTGGTGCGGGTCCTGATGTTGCGATACCGCCTACCTGATGGTAGCAGTGAGAACAGCCCATGGCTCAGGTGGCCGGAGTCTCTGATGATCCTCCAAGCTTTTTTCACACACCGCCTTGTATATATTTCCTGGAGGGAGGGAAGCTCACCTCCGATGATGTGTCTGGCAGTTCGCACCACCCTTTGCAGTGCTTTGCGTTTGTGGGCGGTGCTATTGCCATACCAGGCAGAGATGCAGCCAGTCAGGATGCTCTCTACAGTGCAGATGTAGAACCGTGTGAGGATGTGGCGGTTTATTCCAAACTTCCTCAGCGGTCTCAGGAAGAAGAGGCACTGATGAGCCTTCTTCACAACGACTTCAGGGTGGATGGACCATGTGAGTTCCTCAGTGATGTGGACACCCAGGAACTTGAAGCTGCTGACTCTCTCCACTGGTGCTACATTGATGGTGATGGGACTGTGTTCTCTGACTTTTCTTCTGAAGTCCACCACAAGCTCCTTTGTCTTACTGACGTTGAGGGAGAGGTTGTGCTCCTGACACCAGTGTGTCAGAGTGTGCACCTCCTCTCTGTAGGCTGTTTCATCATTGTCAGTGATCAGACCTACCACTATCGTGTCATCAGCAAACTTAATGATGGCATTGAAGCTATGTGTTGCCACACAGTCATGTGTGTACAAGGAATACAGCAGTGGGCTGAGAACACAGCCCTGCGGGGCTCCAGTGTTGAGAGTCAGTGATGAGGAGATGTTGCTGCCTATTCTAACCACCTGGCGTCTGCTTGACAGGAAGTCCAGGATCCAGCTGCACAGCGAGCTGTTTAAGCCCAGAGCCCGGAGTTTCTCATCTAGCTTGGAGGGCACTATGGTGTTGAATGCTGAGCTGTATTCTACAAACAGCATTCTCACATAAGTGTTCTTTTTTTCCAGGTGGGAGAGAGCAGTGTGTATTGTAGATGCAATGGCATCATCAGTGGAGCGGTTGTTGCGGTAAGCAAACTGCAATGGGTCCAGTGATGGAGGCAGCACAGAGCAGATATAGTCTCTGATTAGTCTCTCAAAGCATTTGCTGATGATGGGGGTCAGAGCAACAGGACGCCAGTCATTTAAACAAGTTATTTTTGATTGTTTTGGAACAGGCACAATGGTGGATGTTTTAAAGCATGTGGGGACTACAGACAAAGAGAGGGAAAGGTTGAAAATGTCCGTAAAAACACCAGCCAGCTGGTTCGCGCACGCTCTGATGACGCGGCCCGGAATGCCATCTGGGCCTGCGGCTTTGCGGATATTCACCCGTTGGAAGGATCGGGTTACATCCGCTACAGAGACGGAGAGTGAACTAACCTCTGTAGCATCAGCCGCGAGAGCTCTCTCCGCGAGGGCGGTGTTATTTCCCTCGAAACGAGCATAAAAAGTATTTAGCTCATCCGGGAGAGAGGCAGCGGTGTTCATGGCGGAGTTTTTATTCCCTTTAAAGTCCGTGATGATGTTAATTCCCTGCCACATGCTTCTAGAGTTGGTGGTGTTAAACTGTCCTTCAATCTTGCTCCTGTACTGGCGTTCTGCGGTTCTGAGGGCATAACTGGCTTGTTTATGCTTCTCCGCGTTCCCGGAATTAAAAGCGTCCGATTTGCCAAATGGTGGGCAGGGGAGGGATTTGTAGCCATCCCGGAAGGGAGAGTAGCAATGGTCCAAAACCCGGTCCCCTCGTGTGTTGAAACTTAATGTGCTGGTGATATTTTGGTGCGACTGATTTTAAACTGGCTTTATTAAAGTCCCCGGTCACAATGAACGCGGCCTCAGGGTGCGCGGTTTCCTGCTCACTTATAACCCCATACAGTTCCTTGAGTGCCCGGTCTGTGTCGGCTTGTGGGGGAATGTACACAGCAGTGATAATGATCGCTGTGAATTCCCTCAGTAGCCAGAATGGTTGACACAGAAGCATAAGAAATTCCAGATCAGGAGAGCAGAAAGACTTGATAGAATGAACGTTCCTCTGATCACACCAGGATTTGTTGATCATAAAACATGCTCCACCACCTCTAGTTTTACCTGAGAGGTCTTTCGCTCTGTCCGCTCGGTGCACAGAGAACCCCGTGGGTTCAATGGCTGAGTCTGGAATCTCCACAGACATCCAAGTTTCCGTAAGGCAGATAATACAGCAGTCCCTTGTATCTCGTTGGAAAGAGATCCGCGCTTTCAGCTCGCAGAGCTTGTTATCCAGAGACTGAACATTTGCCAGTAGAATAGTGGGTAGCGGGGGTCGATTTGCGCGGCGTCTTACTCCGATGAGAACGCCGGCTCTGTTTCCCCTTTTCCTTTTGCGTTTCCGCGGCCGTGCTGCCCAGACAAAGGGCTCCGCTTGCGTGTTTGTAAACAGCGGGTCAGCATTGAGGAATGTGAAGTCCGGTTTACGGTGTGAAATTGCTGAACCAATGTCCAAAAGTGTTTGTCTGTCGTAGACAATAAGGCAGATAACATCCAAGACAAAAAACATAAGAATTGTGAACAAAACAAACAAAACATTACTATGTTGTGTCGGAGCTCGCAACGCAGCAGAGAATTATGTTGGCATTTGTGGAGTTGTATTAGCATGGTTTAGGTCCTATTTAGCAGACTGCTACCACTTTGTCTAAGTAAATGAGGAATTGTCAAACCAAACAAAAGTAAAGTATGGAGTGCCACAGGGATCAGTTTTAGGGCCTCTGCTTTTCTCCTTGTATATGCTTCCCCTGGGAGTTATTATCAGGAATCGTGGAATAAGTTTCCACTGTTATGCCGACGATACCCAACTTTATATTTCTTCAAAACCTGATGAAATTTCACAATTCTCCAAATTAGCAGAGTGTATCAATGAAATAAAAGACTGGATGGCCAAAAATTTCCTTCTACTCAATTCTGACAAAACAGAGGTACTAAATATTAGACCAAAAACCTCTAAAAATAAGCCGCTAAAATATAATTTGACTCTCGATGAATGTACTGTTACATTGTCTTCAACAGCGAAGAACTTAGGTGTTATATTTGATACCAATCTGTCCTTTGAAAATCAAATTACCAATGTTTGTAGAACAGCATTCTTCCACCTAAGAAATATTGCTAAATTATGACACATGCTCTCCGTACTCACGCCCCTCCACATTAAAACTCGAGTTGTCTGTGTTAGCTCTGTCCATAATTCTGGCTACACTTTGAAGTGGGAAGCACTGATTATAAGTCCCTGCTTTGTTTTGTTCTCTTTCTCCTCCAATGGCATCCCTAGTACTCACAGTACACTTTGGCAAACTTTCTCCTCGACCGTCTTTGCACCACTCTGCTTTTACTTCACACGTGTAACACCTGACGGGCGGCCATTTTATACTCTCACTCAGGGTACGTTTATATGACAATGATGTACTAAAAACAGAAACGTTTTCCTTTGTGTTTTTGAAAAGTTTCGCATGCAGATGACAACGTTGTCAAAACGATCCCCGTTCACATGGATCAGTGAAAACGACTAAAAACGCTGTATTATGCATGCCAGGCCAGTAGTTGGCGATGTCAATTTGTAAAGAAACACTACGTGCCTGCGCACATAAGCATTCTTCCACAGAACGAATACAAACAATGAAGATGGTGATCGCTGGTCGTAGTAGTGATGCAGTAAATGTACACTTTGCTGAAGAAACGTCAATAAACTCAAAATCTTGAGCAGCACAAACACAGTCCTGTAGTCCGCCATTGTAGTTTTGAATGTCTCGCACATTGTTTTGAAGTACTCACACACATGCCAATAGACTGAACTCTCAAGATTATTCAATAAACATTTTTACCATCACTTCGTCTCCTGCCTTCTTCTGTATTCCCCCTGCTGACTCTTGGGCTAGTAGGAGAGTGAGTTAACATAACAAGCTGTTGATGTTGACTGGTTTTGGATATCAGACAGAACTCTGATATATGGATATCTTCTGACAGAGAGAGAGGTCTTGTGTACACTGGATCTAACATGCATTTTCACCGCCTCATGTTTTCATATTCTAAGCATATCATTGAATACTGTACATGGCATCACATCTCTGTCTATGGGCTATATACATAAGTGGTGGGTGAATGAATTGCAGGGTAAAGGTACATCAAATAAAATTAAATAAATAAATAACATTTAAAATACAAATACATTTTTCCCATCTGAATCCATACATTGATTTCAAGATTTTCAGATTGCAGGTTCTGCCTACTGTACAATGTTCACACTCCATACAAAACACTCCAAATGAATAAACTGTTGATTATTGTTATTTGCACAGACATCAGTATTCATATTGATAATGATACATCTCAAATTGATGCCTATCAATCCATCATTCTTTGTATAACACGTGATACGCGTGCACATGACGTCATCGTTTTCACAAATTCACATTTTTGTATGTTACACAGGAGACGATAACGGCATCGTTTTCAAAAACTCGCACTTTGAAACCCGTTTTCAAAAGTTTGTGTTTTCAGGCCCCAAAACGCCGTTGTCGTGTAAATAAACAGTGGCAGATCCTTAAAGTGGCAGGGCACATTTTCACTCTCCCAGAGCATACCATCTTTACACACTACACCACTGCAGCAACACCTGAGAATGCAGTTTGTTCTGCGTTTCCACCAGACTTTGAGTGTAAATAGCCACACTGTATGGCAGGTGTTATTTACACCTAGTGCAAACAGTCATTCTGTTATACTTTTAGTTTGAAAGTCTGTGTCTATGTTAAGAGTAAAACAATTAAATCTATACATAAAAGGCATTTGAAAAGTAGCAAAAATAAATTAAGGCCTTGGAAGAATTCAGTTTTCATGTAACCTCATATAACAAAAATAAAAGAAGTTGAAATCTGAAGTTAATGTAAAGTAAAAATCAACCCCTGGGACATAAAAACAAACACATCATTGAGGAATGTAATCTCTATTGTTTTATTTCAGTTCAAACCACATTGAGCCTTATTCGTAAAAGGAAAAAAAAAAGAGAACAAATTTGGTTAACACTTCACAATAAGGTTTCATTAGTTAACTCATTAGGTATCATTAACAAACAATTAATGTTTTGTTTTGTTTTCTTCAGCATTTATTAATCTTCGGGTCCCAATTTATATTAGGTGTCTTTAAAGTACCTGCATTTAATTACATTTTTAATTACACTGTTATCCTTACTCCTAACCCTAAACATAACCCTAACCCAACCCTTACCCTAAAACCTAACCCTAACCCCTAACCCTACCCCTACTCCTAAACCTACCCGTACCTCAACCTCAGTAGCAGCAAATGTGAATATTGTGAGAATTTTGCACAATAAATACATTGTATTGTATGTATTTTAATGTTAGTATATAGTAGTGGTCAACCGATATATCGCCAAGGCTGATAATTTGGCCGATATTCTGAATTTTTTCATTATCAGCATCGGCCAATACAATTTACTGTTTGGCCGATTTGTTTAAGGCCACGAGGGCACCGAATTGCCTGCTTGCACATGAAGGAGACGTCTGAGACACTTAAACTAACAATCCCGGTTTGTTTTGTTGTTATGTGCCATTGTTTTACTACAATAAGACTGGTGTGCAACACAGTCTTCATTTAAATGGTCCGCAAATCAGAGCCGCGACAGACGCGTTTGAGCTCATTATGTTAAAGTGCTCACCTGTTTCATTCTCCCTCTCTCTCCTCAAAGTTCCCTGTAACTTTTAACCGTCTTGTCTAATGATAAAAAGGCAAATATTAATAAAACATATATACATATATATATACTGTCTGCAAATATGCTGACACCTCGTTTAAACAGATGTAATAAACAAATTTCACACAACTTGAGCAGATCCAGCATCCTGTGAAGCACTCATATTTCTTCCTCTAAAGCACATATTCTAAAAGACTCTTTTTAACAGTTCCCTGTAACTTTTAACTGTCTTGTCTAATGATTAAAAAGGCAAAAATCAATAAAACTAATATCATATACTGCCTGCAAATATGCTAATATCTCGTTTAAACAGATGTAATTCACGAACCTCACGGAAAGTCAGCGTTTTCTTCCTGTCGAGCGCTCATTTAATATCTTCCCCTGAAGCGTCTATCAGCCAGGATCAAAACTCAGTTCCTCTTATTTAGGAATGTTGCATGAGGTTGAAGGTCAGTCTGTGAAAATCCAAGCAGGCCATCTGGGCCGTGTAAGCTGTAAGGAGATTGCTGCCTGCTTGATGCTTGATCAGCACAAGCGCATGACAGGAACTTCAAAGTTAAAGCGCTTCACGTGTGCTATAAGTAAATATCATATTCACTGTTCACTGTATGTACAATTGGTTTGATTCTGTGAGAAAATGCAATTGTTAATGCGCTCATACCATCCGTGGATGCTAGAATACTGTGTGCACTGTTATTTCCTTCCTCCTAATATAGTAACAATTTCTTTGTGCAAATTCATTACTACAATTGGATGACTAAATAGAAATCAGAAGAAACTGCTATCTACCATTTAAAATACAATCTTTTTTTTAAAAGATTATTTTTTAAACGTTTAAATTAAAGTTTTATGTAAAATGTTGAGTAAATATAGTGCTAAAAAAGAGTTTATTAATTTTTTTACCAATTTTACCACCATGCTCTCTGGATGTCGGCATCAGCCATTAAAAAACCCATATCGGTCGACCCCTAGTAGTTAAAGACACCTAATATAAAGTGTGACCAATCTTTATGTTAATTAATAAAAATACAATTGTTCATTGTTATTTCATAGTGCATTAACTAATGTTAACTAACACAACTTTTGATGTATTAGTATATTAGTATATGTTGGAATTTGTGTGAAAATTGTTAGTAAAAACCATTCTTGAAAATGGATTTGTGAACGATATACTCACAAATTGGTTCTGCTCATGTTTAATGAATAAGACCAATAGCTTGTAACTTTGTACGCTATGTGGTATTTTGATTATGTCCTTTTGATGTTACATCTTTTCTTTTCTTTGTCTTCTTTTTCTTCACCTTCACACTGGCTTTACTAGTTGGTTCAATGTTTAACGCGGGTCTGGATCTGGTTAAATTTGCAGTGGGACTGAGTTTACTGCTGGTCACACTGGGGTTGGAGGTGCAGTGCATTCCCTGAGCCGATGCTGGTTTACTGATGGATGGTTTAGTGGCGCTCTCAAACAGGTTCGGCTGCGAGTACGAGCGCATGCCCGATGAGCTCGGGGGTTTGTATGACATCATGCCCGCTATCATGGGGAGGTGGACGTGCTCACTGCTCATGTTCTGGACAGAGTAGCGGCTGCTCGTGGACATGACAATGTGGTGCCAGGAGCTGAGCGGGGTGGCAGAAAAGTGCTGTGGGCCTCTCGAATCCTCTTTAGCCCCACTGGGTGATATGATCATGGAGCTGCGTGGGGTCACAGCCTCCACGGCGCTCTCGAAGGTTTTTAGGATCCTCTCGCTTTTCTGCTTCTCCTTTTTCTGGCGAGATTCCACTTTCCGCAGCTGACGCCGGTGGTCTCGCATCATCTGTTTCCTCGTGTCTGCCAGACCTCTGTAGGATGAGACAATCATTCAGAGGGTTCAGACTGTGAAAATCTTATTGTTGGAAAAAAGGCTACAAGTGCAATAAACACTCAATAAAAACCATCAAGCATTTTAAAGGTGAATTGTGTCTTTTTGTATATTTAAATGCTTTCTCATATCTCAGTTTAATGCTCAGAATCAAATATAAGTAAGCCATTAGTAGGGCTTCCTGACCAATGTAAACACTGTGACGCTATCAAAACATTGATCTGTTTGTTTAAGCATCCCGACAAGCCCAACACTGTCATGATAAATAGAACCTAGACGCAGGAGTAAAAATATAACTGTTTAATAAATGAGAAGTTGCACAAACAACGGATCAGTCCAGAGATGAGATGGGAGAAGATGATAGTGAAGGACTCTGATGGCGACAGCTGCAGCGGGGAGAGAGTAGAGGTAATATTCCAATGTGTGTAATGGCAGTGACTGGAGCAGAGAGAAACACAGGTGAGTGATCCGGTGAATGGAGGAGATGGAAATGGCTGGAGCTGAGGTGCTGAGCTAATCAAGCAGCGGCTGGTAATGAGCATTGCTGGGCAACGCTGCTGAGTGATTAACCCCGTACCTGCAACAACACAAGGGAGACACACAGAAACAAATCGACAGAATGAATCCTCCCATGACAAACACTGCCACATTGACTTAACCACTTGTGTGAGGTTGGGGAGGGACTTTTTTTTCAATTTTTACCAAAGGCAGACAGGCAGTGTTTTCAGGGAACCTGTTTTTAAAGTAGCCATTAATTTAGCAATTTATGGCAGACTGATCTCAATATGAATTTGGCGACAGTAAGTCGAACGTTGCTCTGCTAAATTTCTGTCTGTGCTTACAGAACTTTAAATCTCTGCCCCCAGTGGCCGAAGCTGGAAGTGTTGTTGAATGTATGCGCACATGAGAGCTCCAGTTTCCAGGTGAAATGTCCACCGAGGGGCACCAAAAGTGAGTTGTATTCTTAGTTCGAAATGATATATACAGTCAACAGGAATGCATATTTTATTAATCCTACCTCCTAACCCAAACCCCAGCCCTAAACCTTACCGACAGTTAAGTAAAAATGCAATTTTAGAGACTCGTGTAAATACGAATTTCTTGCATTGACCGATTCATTTGAATAAGCAGATTTTTGGTAGTTATAAGTGGATTGGTGTGTATGTGGACACACTCAGTGCCTTACTGTACAAGAACCAATGAGCAAGACAAAGACAACCATCACAACAGGAAAACTAAGATGTTGAAGTATCAATAAAAAGAAAAGTTTCATTAAAAATAGTTCAATAGGATTCAAAATGTACTTCTTTTTTTTTTTACACAATATTTGTGTTTGTTGTGTATTTGAATGCATATTAGAGTGTTGATGTAAAATACTTTTTACAGGAGGCACTAGTAAGGAGGTTTTGGGTGCCAAACTTGGAATCAATGAACTCAAATAAAAACTGACCAAAATACCTGGGACTTAAACCAATGAATGAGGAGATTAAATTAAAGCTTAACAGGCAATTAAACCAATCAATTATACCAATTGAAGACCATTCCACCTGCCAAACAAGAACAGAAACAAAAAGAAAACATTTTGTTTGCAACTTTTTTTTTTTTTTTTTTTATCTTCACAACTGTGCTCGGAATAAGTTGTGAGCGGATGGTACGTGTCCACTGGTGTGGAAGAAATCCACTCCCAACGCTAAAGTACTTTAGGGTGTGTCTGTAACATGTATAGTGTTGGGCCTCATGTGTTCAGATAGAAGACAATGGCAGGCCTAACAGTCATAAAAACATAACTCAAGCCCCCACCTTCTAAGTCAGATGTTGTACTGATAAAAATCGCGCCAAAATCAAACAAAGGGAGTCCAAAACAGACTACAGATCCATGAAGCCTTGCCCTCTAAAGGATCGAGCTCTCAACTCCTATTGGATGAGGCACACCACAGAACGTCTCTCAAACATGACATCATCAGGACTTCAAATAATTCTGAAATGCTTCCAAAGTTGCTTCCAGCGACTTTGTTCACCGAATACGGACGTAGCTTTTTGCTGCTCTCCGGTGCAACCTCGTGGCTTAAGGAAGTAATGTCCGACTTGAAACTGTAGCCATACGATCTCCATCTCACTGGACGAGTTGAGATTACTCTGTGTTCAACCGAACACTCTAACGGATCCGAAGGAGACCGCTGAGCAATTTGCATCTTCATCCGTTGGCCTACAGAAGTGAAGAGATTAAAGATTTCTCTTCCATCTTCAATCAAGTCGACATTTCTGAGTTCTCCGCCAGCCCGCCAAGAATCAACAGCCGTACCGCCCGCTGACAGAGTGAGCAAACGGCCTACCGTCATCACCCGAGCCTCAAGGAACCGGGTCAAAGTTAAAGGACGGAGGAAAACACATTCTACCTGTGTCCTCATGCGATTCAAGTAAGAGGTTATGTCTGGGCAGAGATAGAATATTATAGTGTGTTATTCTTGTGTTTCAAGGTTTTTGCTTGTACAGTTTACGGACCGCCATGTCCGCTCATTATTAATACTCAGGGTATTAATTATCACAAATTTGTTTTGCTGTATTGTGGTCCAACCAAATTGGACTGTTGTGCATTTTCGCCATCGCGGGTGAGACAGCAACTGAGTTCATCCATTAAAGAGTCAAATAACAAGGGACTTTTACGAGCCCCGCTCGTAAAACTGCGTCTCTGAGTGATGAACACGGCTGCTTTATCTCCAGCTATCGCGAAATCAGCTTTCGGGCTGTCACTTAATCTCTCTCTCTCTCTCTCTCTCTCTCTCTCTCTCTCTCTCACTAACCACACTGACACACACACACACACACACACTGACACACACACACCTTATGTGTTATAGGATTATTTTATTTCCATATCTAATCATGTCACTGTTTAATTTGTAGTTGTAAGTCGGAAGTTTATTGACTGCATTGTATTAATTATTAATTGATATTACTGCATAAATAAACTTTGTTTATATTACAAAGAGAAGTGTTTTGGTTTGTTTTGCATACGCCTGTGTCATGCTGATGGGATGTCAGTGCTCGGATTCAAACCTTCATTCATTGTTTTTTTTCCGGAAAATCAATATTCTTCGGATGTCGATTTTCCTAAGAAAACAATCTAATATTGAGACTGTTTTAATATTCGGTTATTAGTCCCTGATTTCAGGGTGGTGCCCCGTCAATGTTAATCCTTATTAATATTCTATTGATTTTTGATAATTGATAATTATCTTTGAATTTGAATTTGAATGATCAATAAGCTAGTGTTAATTTTAATGTTTCATCGATGTTAACAATTAACGATTATCTTTGATAAGTGTTGATTTTAAAGGATTAAAAAAAGCTAACATTGATTCTCATCAATGTTCTATTGATTTTAATAATTAATAATTATCTTTGATAATTATTAATTATTGCTAATAACCAAACTTGCTCCTAAACGTAGCACACTACATTTACTGGAGTCCCATATGAGGTTTTAATGAGTTAGATCCAATTAATTAATTTAAATGTTGATTAATAACCACAGAAACAATTATTATTTCTGATAGTAACACTGATCTAAACAACCAGTAAAGCCCTACAATAGCGAGTGTGTTTTGTTTATGATTGCTTTCAGTACACAGTCAATAAAATCATCACATACTGTATTTGTATGATTACAGTTGGAAAGATTCTAACTTTATTTCTGAATTCCCAAAGTATATAAACGGTGTGGATTTTTTACCCTTTGGTTTACCCAGCAACAGCATTGCCACAACGAATGTGTACAATTACCATTTTAAAGGAATATTCCAGGTTCAATACAAGTTAAGCTCAGTCAACAGCATTTTTGGCACTATGTTGATTACCACAAAAGTTTATTTTGATTCATCCCTCCTTTTCTTTAAAAAAACAAAAAAATTGTTATGGTGAGGCACTTACAACGGAAGTGAATGGGGCCAATCCATAAACATTAAAATACTCACTGTTTCAAAAGTATAGACACAAGACAAACATGATTGTCATGTGTTAACATGATTTTACTGTGATAACATTTCTTACTAACCGCATCTGTGTAAAGT
Source organism: Myxocyprinus asiaticus (assembly GCF_019703515.2). Taxonomy (NCBI): domain Eukaryota; kingdom Metazoa; phylum Chordata; class Actinopteri; order Cypriniformes; family Catostomidae; genus Myxocyprinus; species Myxocyprinus asiaticus. The sequence goes on along the minus strand of NC_059363.1, from coordinate 46,702,485 downwards.
TATAGACAATTTTACAACTTCATTGCTATGACAACATAATGTCAATAAACCCTATAATCACTGTAAAAATGGTGATTTAATTTTTTTTACAGCTCTAATAGTACATGATTTTTAACAGAAGAGTTAATGTAAGCGTTTTTATCAAATTATAAGCTTAAAATTTCAGTCTTAAAACCCTCCAAAAATTGGCCCCATTGACTTCCATTGTAGGTGCCTCACTGCTTTTTTTTAAAGAAAAGGAGGGATGATTATTTTGTGTAGAAAGCAACATTATGCCACAAATGCTGCTGATTGAGCAGAACTTGTATTGAACCCTGGAGTTTTCTTTGTGTTTGACATGCAAAAAATCTAGAGTTCTGGCAAACTACCCGCAAACTTGCCACAAATTTGCCACTCATTATTTTCACATGCAAATGCGCTTGTGATTTGCTACAAATGTTGTCCAGAAGTTTGCAGCTCTTCACCAGTAGTGGTAAACCTGTAGCAAACCTTTGGCAACAATGGAAAATTTGCTGCAAGTTTGCCGCAAATCTCATTTGAATGTGTAAATGATCAGTGGCGAATCTGTAGCAAGTTTGCTGAAAATTTGCCATGTACTCTCGATTTTTTTTTTAAGTGGCACTATCAGCAGAATAAGCGCTTACGACATACGTTACTACCCTTAGCTCAAAGTGATCGACTTCCGCCCACCATTTTTTGCTCCTCATTTTCAAAAAGTTCGCATTTCTCAACACTCTCAAAGCTTGCTCTGCTGTCAATCCCACAATCTCCCCCGCATGCACGTCATTCAGCTCCCATTGAGATGAATTGAAAATGCCTACTCGGGCCTGGGTAGCTCTGCCTGTAAAGACGCTGACTACCACCCCTGGAGTCGCGAGTTCGAATCCAGGGTGTGCTGAGTGACTCCAGCCAGGTCTTCTAAGCAACCAAATTGGTTGCTAGGGAGGGTAGAGTCACATGGGGTAACCTCCTCGTGGTTGCTATAATGTGGTTCTCGCTCTCAATGGGGCGCGTAGTGAGTTGTGCGTGGATGCCATGGAGAATAGTGTGAAGCCTCCACACGCGCTATGTCTCCGCGGAAACGTGCTCAACAAGCCACGTGAAAAGATGCGCAGATTGATGGTCTCAGACGCGGAGGCAACTGAGATTTGTCCTCCGCCACCCGAATTGAGACGAGTCACTACGCCACTAGGAGGACTTAGAGCACACTGGGAATTGGGCATTGAGTCCTGAGACCTGGCTGGAGTCACTCAGCATGCCCTGGATTCGAATTCACAACTCCAGGGGTGGTAGTCAGCATCTTTACTCACTGAGCTACCCAGGCCCCCTTATATTTCATAAATATTAACCCTAACCCTATAAATCTGGGGAACATAGAACCCTGGGAACATAGGACCCTTTGTCATGTGTTCATTATGTGCCATATAAATCTGGGGAACATAGGACCCTGGGAACATAGGACCCTATAAATCTGGGGAACATAGGACCCTGGGAACATAGGAATGACCCCCTGTATTTTATGTAAGCATATAGGCAACATTTGTAATAGTACTGAAACCGTAAACATACAGTTTTAACAAGGCACAGCAGCCCCTTAGTACACTAGAGCAGAAGGGGAAAAAAGCATTGTCTTAGTATTTATTTGCTGAAACTTCACTTGGTGCAGAACAATCTGGAATAATATGAAACAATGCAACAGTTCCCTCTATGCAGCCTGAACTTGTTCAGATTGTTCAATCTAGACACAGCGCAAAGAATGAAACAGAGCGCAGGTGTCTCAATATGCGTTTTTGACTATTTGAAGTTCTTTTTAACTTAGCGAGATGCTGAAGAAAAAGTGAGATGCGGTGCAAATGTCAAAGACATTCGTCCAGCATGTGTTTACATAGGAAAACAATGGGAAAACAAAAGAGACAAGTGCAAAAACACATTCAGTGTGAACGGCCCCTATCTCGTCCATTCACGAGTGTCTGTGAGTGACAGCACATGTGTGAAACAAGTTCGGTAAGACTGTTTATTTTTTCACTCATACAAACCCGAACCTGACCCGAACTCGAAGTCCTACTTTAAAACTGACCCGAACCCAGCCCAAAACCTGTCGGGTTCTGTCAGGTTGCAGACCTCTAGACTAGACTAGATTAACATATGCATCTCCCAATACATAAATCACCCATAATGACAATATTTGATAACCCAGTTGCTGCAAAAGTAATCAGCTAAATAAATACTGTGACAGATTTAAGGGTAAAGTTTAACCCTCAATTAGCCCTTAAAATAATATACCATGGTAACCATAGTTTCCAGCAAAATACCATAGTTACAGTTGTCATTACTAATACATTAATATGAGACCTGCATCAAACAGTGTAAGGTTTCAGGAATAATTTTGCCATGAGGAACTGTGTCAGAGCTAGATTACATATGACGCACAGGGCTGTTTCAACATGACGATAAAGCATAAATGACTAAGACACATTTTTCTCTCCAAATTCTACAGACATTGCTTATTCCATATGTATTGACGGTGAACATTAAACATATCCACTGTAACAGTTACTTTACAGACATACTGTATCCTGAAAATTAATCCCATCGGAATACCACTTTAGAAGGTAGCTACCTATGTAGGCAGTAGGTGGCAAGACAGCTCACTAGGTTTTGCAGCAGGGCTCATGATTAATGACATATCATCCTCAAGTATGTCAACTGTCATAATTATCAAATTGGTGAGAAATGTTCAGATGCACTGGTCCACAGGCATACTTCATTTGCCATGTCACATTACTTGTATATGTAATGAAACATTTAATATTTAGTGACTTCCCAAACAATAAAAGAGAGCTCACCTGTAGTCCACCATGCCTGTTCTGTCTCTGTCCAATCTCTGAATCAGCTCCTCTATCTGGAATCTCTCCAACGGGATGCTAGATTGCTGTAAAGTTGTCAAAAAATATTACATGTAATTTATAAAAATTCTGTCATTATTATGAATGACAGAATTTCTCATGATCTTAAAACTTTTTCACCTAAAAGGCTTTTATCATTGAAATAAGTTTTTTACCAACAATGTTTTGATGACTTTACTACTATTCTAAAATGTGCAAAATAGTTAGAATTAAGAATGAGTGGGTTTGTCTAAACTTGGACTTGACTGATCAGATATATACAGTAAAATAAAGATTTTAGTACATAAGAACACAAAGCTATTTTTGAAAGGCGGCCATTTTGAATGAAACAACATGACACTTTGTTGTTGTCATGTAGGTGGAGAGATAAGACAATAATACTGGATCTAAGTGCAGCTATTTTAATAAAGAAATGCAAAACAAACATTGGAAACACAAGAAAAACCAAGACACACTGGAAACAAGTGAAACTGGAACACAAACACTACAGCCTAACACAGGACAAGAACTGACAAAGACAGAGAGCACAAGAGGGCAGTACTGTATATACACAGGGACAAGGTTAATAATATATACACAGGGACAATGTTAACAAGAAACACCTGGGGAACAATCAGAGGGGAACAAGGAACAGAGACAAGACCAAAAACTTGGTTTCAAAAAAAGAATCTATACAAAACTAAAGTCCAGAACATATGTTACAGAGCCCCCCTCCTGAAGCCCAAAACAACACCAAAATAAACAAAACAAAACCAAGTGAAACATGGTAGGGCAGGTGACGACAAGGATCGGGAAGAATATTGGTGACCATCAAGGGTCAGGAGAGGCCACTGGTGACCACAGGGGGTGTCAGGAGAGGACATTGGAGTCCAGGACAGTTCAGGCAACCAGGGTAGAAATGGCAAAAGACTTGGTGACCAGGGTAAACCAGGCGATCAGCGTGGAGCTGGCAGGAGGCTAGGAGAACAGGGACGATCCAGCAGAAGGCCAGGAGACCAGGGCGGATCCAGCAGGAGGCCAGGAGACCAGGGCAAACCTGGCAAGGCAGCAGGAGACCACCTGGGATCCAGCAGACAGCCAGGAGACCAGGGTGGACTAGGCTAAGGTGCAGGAGACCACTGGGAATTAGCATCTGATGCTGGAGACCATGGGGGATCAGGAGGATGGCCAAGAGGTAAGGGTCGAACAGGCGGATGGTCAGGAGACCAGGGCGGACCAGGCGGATGGCCAGGAGACCAGGGCGGATCAGGGGACTCTGGCAGGGCCAAGGTGACAGGGGACTCAGAGGGCTCAGAGGTCAGGGCAGCTGGGCCTCAGTGGGCTCAGTGGTCAGGGCAGCTGGGGCCTCAGAGGGCTCAGAGGTTAGAGCAGCTGGGGCCTCAGAGGGCTCAGAGATCAGGGCACTAGGGGACTTTAAATGTCAAGGCACTAGGGGACTCAGAGAGAAAGGTATTAGGGGTCTGAGAGAGCATGGCACTAGGGGAACTCAGAGAGCAAGGCACTAGGGGACTCAGAGAGCAAGGCACTAGAGAGAAAAGTACTAAGAGACTCAGGGGGTGGAGCCACTAAAGACTCTGGGGACAAGGCCGAAGGAGGTGGAGACACTAGGGACGAGGCCGCAGGAGGCGGAGACTCTGAAGGCGATTGAAACATAGTCAAGGCGGCCGGCGATGCAGCGGTCAAGGTAACTGGGGACGCTGAGGGCTCAGTGGTCAAGGCAGCTAGGGACAGACAGGGCTCAGTCAGGGCAGATGGCGATGCAGAGAGTGTGGTCAGCCGGGCCACTGAAGGAGAGACCATCGAGGATGAGGATGATAGTTGGAATCACAGAAGTTGGGACCACCAAAGCTGGTACCTCCAAGGTTAGGACAACTGGACCAGTGAGGTTGAGACCATCATGGTTGAGACCACTGGGACCACCGAAGAAGGGAACAGAGGAGCCTCCACCATAGAGCTCTCCGGGACCACCAGAGAAGGGAACAGAGGGGCCACCATAGTGGAGATCTCCGGAACCACCAGAGAAGGGGGCTTTTTCCTCCTCCTCTTAGAACCTGCCGTGAGCCTGTGGTGAAAATTCTGTAATAAAGACTCAAAGACTGAGGTGCCTTTCCAATTAGTATTAAATGAACACACTTGCAAGGTGGACTCAAAACCATACAGAGACTCTAACTCTGACTGGTGGTGAGCAATGAAACCTTAGAATTCTCTAGCTTATATGGGTCCTAGGATGCAGCTGGATTCCATCATTCAGCATTCCTGATAACAGACTCACTCTCAGCTAATAATTGGTTTCTCTCTGGGGCCAGCCGCCCCCAGCTCCAACCTCCCCGACCTGCCCCAGTCATTTGTTAGATAAGAAGAAAGGAGGCGGAAGTGGTACATGGCCACTTTGTCTACACAGATACAGGGAGTGTGAGTTTTAGTCATGCACCCAGAGAGAAACACAGAAAAACCCACAGTATATTCACTTAAGACTTAATGTATGATTGTGATAACACATAACTTAGTATATAGTATTACAACTTCTATTACAGAGCCTCAAAGCATAATCAATATAGTCCATCAATGAGAGTTCACATCTACCTCCCGGATAACAGGACTTATCAGGTTCGTTGAGCCCAAACCTGTACAAATCCTTAAAGTCGGCATGAAACGGAAGTTCACTTCCGCATTGTGACGTATTTCCAAGTGAAACAGCTTATCCAACAAGAAAAAAATTTAGGGCTGGGATTTGAGTTTATCCATTGGTTATTGATTGGATTGTGAAAATATGGGCGTTGCATTGCAGAACGGAGGCATGTCTGAATTCGCCGTTATTCCTCCTCATTTGAAATGTAAATTCAAGCCAGCTGACCCGAAACCAAGGAAGTTTGGGTTAAGGAGCAATAGTTTTGAAGGAAAACAGATGAAAATACACCTTGCTATCTTCACCAACATGTGATTGATGTTTCGTTCAACTCTACGCAAGGTTGTGGTATTTATAAGAAGGGAGTTGGGTTTAAGCTGACTAAATGATTGGAGATGTCCTCCATATGTCACCAGAGAGAATGTTGTTTCACTGGAAGATCGAGTTATGATCATTCTGATTAAAGATTACAAGGTCAAAAATAAATAAATAAATAAATAAAACATTCATGGATGAATCGTTCACAATAAGATCAATAACATGCATTTAGAAAATAGATAAGTTGAATTTTCATTTCATGCCGACTTTAAGCTCAATGTCACCCCAGTTCACATTACAGTTCATCAGTGTACAGAAAATCTCTGTGTATTCTTCAATTGAGTCTGTCCCCTGCCGGAGAGACAGAAGCTCTAAAGCCATTAGATCCATGTTATACATATGTTGAAACCTCTCTTGAGGTTGTAGTTGTAATCTCTCGAGTTCTTTAATGGTCTGAAGTAAATATTTAGCTATTGCATGATCGGAGGACAGAATGCATGTTCTATATTAAGTGAGTATACAAGCACAGTAGATGCATTTGACAATCAGATTCAACACAACACAGATCCAGACCTGAACTGCTTTTCTGAAGTCTATGACAGGAACACGCATGGTCCCGTCCTTATCAATGTTACGGAAGAAGTCCCACAGGCGAAGCTTCCGCTGGTCAAGGTAATCCTACAAAAAAAACATAATTTGACATTTTGAACGCACAATACCTCAAGACATGTATCACAGAATTTAAAAATAAAATCACAATATTTGGCACCCCAAAATTTGCTTACTAATTAATTTGCTAATGATACCTCAGCAGATTTGCATTTGTTTAGACAATTTACCTGAATGACTTTCATGGGGTCGATGCGTTTGCGAGCTTTTTTCGCGATAAATCCACCGACACCTCCATACTGCACCTCCAGACTGGGATGTTCCTGACAGATCAGCTCTAAGAGCTGGACGAAGTTCTCATTCACCAGCACATTCTTTAACACAACACACACAACTTGATGCATAACTGCATCAACTGCATTTCACATTAAAGAAAAAAAAAATGTATTATTGTATTATACTGTTATATTGGATTTCTCATACTATCACAGTCTGCAGCAAAGATTCTTTATTGTTGGGTTCTCACAGGTCTGATAAAATTGCGGACAGCAGGGAAAAACAATGCTAAAAAAATTAAATGCAACTATACATATAACCGTGCAGAGTTATGATCGCAAAATAAAAGACTTATCAGCTTTTAAAAGGAAGGCAAAAACGCATCCCTTTCTTTTGTTGATTTCAAAGGCCGTGCATGGAATCAAACTCATATATTATTTTGGCACAAATTCATCAGTCGCTTAACAGAAGCTCGTCAAATCGTATGACATTAACTCATCCTCAAAAACCATCAACAAAACTACACAAGGTAAAGAAAATTCCACCCAGACTACATTAAATGCAGATTACTATTACACTTTTTAATTAATATATTTGATTAATTCATGAATTTTTATAAAATACCACTAATTACAACAAAACTCATTGGGCTGTATTTTAGTGAGCACGCTAAGCACAGCAGTAGGTGCAACCACTGTGCGCTACTTCTTATACGGTTTCGTGAGGGCGCTAATTCTAAGTGTCTGTTTTCAGTACAAAGTCTAAACTCAGTTCCTGCATTTGCAGTTTGGAGATTCCACCAGCAGGTGGTAATAAAGTTCATATCCAAACTCTGAAAATATAGTGGAACATCAAATTAATGTCCTGACAATCACAGTTGTAGACGTTTTATGAAACAAACTTTTATGAGATTTGTGTTAAACTTACTAGAGGTAATAGTTTGTTTTTCAATTATTTTTATTATGTTTATATTTACAATTGTATTTATGATCTAATTTGTATTGGTGTTTTTCCACCTGTTGTCTTAGAGTGATTTTTAAATTACTGCAAAAGGGGCCAGTGAAAGAAGTTTCTCATCGTTATTTTAATTATATTTTTGTTTAGTTATTATTTATCCCATAGTGCTGCGCTTAGTGCTAGCATTCTTAAAATAGGGACCATAACTAATGTTTACTTGCCCAAACTTTAGAGGTTTATCTTCAGTTTTCTTGTCATTTTCTAATTTGACATAAATATTTTTTTTTCTAAATGACTTAAAGGTTTTGTGTTTGGTAGTTCGGGGAACAGACACAATCTCTATGTGTTTGTGACGTCACATAATCATTCATATTATTTAATTTGTTCTTTATAGCACTGTATTTATTACGCTGTAGATTTAAAAGTACCGGTTCATAAGAGCCATTAGTTTGGGAATCCGACTACACTGGTCGCGCTGTATGTTTCACGCGGCAGAATGTATTGTGGTGCCGCTGAGTGGTAGCTGGAAATGTTGTCAGAGTAATTTAGTACTGTGTTCCGTCCGCATCAGCGAAGGAATGCACTTTCAAGAACTGTTAATAGAACAGAAAGTCATGAAAAGCATTCAGTTATGGTATTTTTTCTCGGTTCCCAACCCTACTTGCAACAAAGATAAACATGGTTTGTGTAAACCACAATGTGTTTTGTGGTTAATATTGTGGTAATTATTGGCTGCTGTGAGCATGAAACCATTGAAATGCTAATAATTTGCATACTGATAGGCTTATGCAGTTCATGGTAATAAAAGCTAATAAAATCCCATGTTGGATTTTTTTTAAGGACATTTGTTTTCTTTTGCCCGAAGTACTGGGGTCTCCACTTGATGTTCAGTGTAAAATCTTGGTCCTGATGCAAAACCAGTAGAGGACCGCTGGTCTACATGACTCACACAAATGTTGATCTCTTCAATGGCAGTTTTAGGTATGTTCTTGACAACATTAACCAAAGTAAAAGCTCCCTCCACTGTCAGCGAGTTATATGCCAGCTGTAATAAAACAGAACATGACAATTATAAGTTAGTAATAAATATAGCATACATGTAGATCATAACATTATTGTTCAAAGTAATCTTGTACTGTTTTTATTGTTTCTTATGCATACTCAAAAGCATGTATATTTTCAACACTTCACTTTAGTTTTGCTGAATGAAATCATGACATTCTTTGTCTAAACTGTCTATCTGTAATATTGAGTCTTTTGTTTGTGTCTCAAGTGTTACATAATGTGAAGCTGTTTTTGCACAGATGTCAGACTTGCATTTGTTATGACTAATCTCATCTTTTGGTTTGCGTCCCGAAAGACAAGATTTACCGCAAAAATTGCTATTGTCATTTATACACTACTGCTACTGAGATATAATTACTCAAAACGTTATTATAGGACCACCCATCCCCTAACCCAATGGAAGCGCATTCCCGCCAAACACACACACACACACACACACACACACAGAGAGAGAGAGAGCTTTGGCAAGTCAAAATTATGAGATAAAAAGTCATTATGTTGCAATAAAAAGTCAAAATAGTCATAAGTTGAAATAAAAAGTCATAATTATTAGATTCAAAAGTCATCTCATGATTATGATTTAGTATTTCAAAAATTATGACTTCGCATCTCCAAATTTTGACTTTGTATCTAATAATTTCTACTTTCTATCTCATAATTGCGACTTCTTATCTCCTAATTTTGATCTAGTAGTTCAGAATTAGGACTTTTTATCTCAAAATTTTACTTTTAATCTCATAACTTTGACTTTTATCTAAAGATTGTATCATAATTATGACTTTTTATCTCAATTTTGCATTTTTATGTAATAATTTCAACATTTTATCTCATAATTGGGACTTTTCATCTAATAATTTTGACTTTTTAATCTTGTAATTTTTAATTTTATCTTCTAATTTTGATAATTATGATAAATTTGATAATTTTTATCTCATAATTACATTTTTGTGTTTTGGAAATGTTTGGATTTGGTATGATATTTTTTTTTTTTTCAATAAATTAATTGAATTGTTCAAAATTAAAAAACAATGGTAGAAGTGAAGTGCATGCCGATACAATTACTGTTAATACTAGCCATGATTTGTGTGTCAGTAGATGAAAATTATTAATAATACTTACATTCCTTATATTTAAACAGAGTGAACATCCAAATCCTGATGAGAATCAAATTTTCAAAGCACATAAAAGGAGTGTGTCCTTATTTCTATTCTTCGAATTCATTGCACACAGTCCATTTTCACTACCAACTTCTTATGATCGTGCTGTCTTTGTTTAGATCGCTGGTGTTTGAGGGAATGAACTATATAATAGGATGCAGATGGTTCAATAACCGGAGAAGAACCTCAGAATTAAATTGCACTTGACCCAGCCCATTAGCACATTGCATGCACGATTTCACCAAACCCACTTGCGCCTAGACTTAGCTCAAGACTTTGCACATTCTTGCATGACAATACAGAAACTTCATGGTTATGCCCTTATGACTTTGCGCTTAGTGCTAAAAATAGCTCTTAAAATAGGGCTCTGTATCTCATAAATTTGATTTACCAAAGCACAATTTTTTTATTTATCTATATTTTTTTATATATTTTCTTTTTATGTGGCAGAAATTGGCTTCCATACTTAACTGACACTGTACTACCCAAACTAGCATACACATTGTGTAGGTATAAGGTATAAACTTCGCAACTACAGGTCAGATAACTGCATGCTGCAACTGATCTCTTGCACTTTACTGTTATGTTGTGTGCTCTCTTTATTTTCTTATATTAATTTTCTTCCCTTTTTAATTGCTACTTGTTCATATGATTTAGCCATTTGTACTTTGTAGAATCACATAAAAACTGTAAAAAAAAAAAAAAAAAAATGTGTTTCAAGGGGTAACATCTAAATTATCTAATTTTATTCAAGTCAAAGATGTTGTTTAATTGGACTAAATCAATCTGACAAATTAGGTTGCACCATCGACAGTACAGATCCTTGAAGTAACAATTGTACAATCCTGTAGGTTACCACTTTCTTCACTGTGCAATGATGTTAAAAATATTACTTGAATCTATTATACTGTAGTATAATCATCCCCGATGTTCACCTGCAGTACTCTGAGTGTATCGTTAAACTCCAGTCCCTTACAGAGCATGCTCACACCCTCATCTGTGATGCGGTTGTTGTTGAGGTACATGTAGACAAGGGTGTTGTTGAACTTGAGTGCTTCACCCAAAGCTAAAGCCCCCTCATTTCCAAAGCCGTTCCATGACAGATCCAAGTGTTTCAGAGTCGTGTTCACCTGATAAGACACAAATACTGGATTTGCATAATTTGCTAAATGTGATTGACATGTAATGTAACATTACATCACGTGGTTCATTACAAGTATCGCGGCATTTTTGAGGTGAAATGTCCACTGTGTGGCGCTAAAAGCGAGTTAAATGTTATCCCAAACAGATGAGGATTTAAAGTTAATACTCTATTGCATTTTAAATCAACACAAGTGACCTCCCTACCCTAAACCTTAAACCTAAACCTAAACAATAGTGTCAGAAAAGGCAAATGTGAGATGAAAAACACAGGCATGTCATTTTGTGGTACTTCTATGACAATTTCGGCTCACATGTGGACTCATGTGCTCTTTAGGACTCGTACCCACTTCTTTACATCACAAGTGCAACGCTCTATCAGTTGAGCTACCACACAGTTTGATCACACCCAAACAAGCTTGTAAATGTAGTTGATTATGTGATGCAAACGTTAAAATGAGTCACGCGCTATAGTAAAAGTGTTTAGATGTCATAAGATACATTGTGTGAGGAACAGAGCGAAAAGTGTTTATGAACACTCGTTTTACTCGTGATTTGTGTAAAAGTGAATAAAAGTAATTGTTGGTGTAGTGCCTCTAGTGTTCATTTCACCAGGAAACTGCTGCAATACGTACAATGAGTCATGTAAAAATCATTCAGCAGAAATGTAGTTACAATAACGTGATTCTATTGCAAGTTACAATACACGTTCTTGCATATCTTCCTAAAGTCACTTGTGTTCATACCTCATAAATCAAAAACAGCTATTTGAATAGCCCATTGAAATTTCCTGAAGGAACCCATGGTGAATTAGCCTTTCAAGTTGGCCTTCAAACTGATGTCATGACTGAACAGTCAAGTCTCTCATGCGCTTCATGTGAGGAGCACTATTTTAGTTGCTGCCTATGTAGGGGTTTCAAACCATTCACTTATGAGGTGAGAATGCTGCCTTAAAAGGTAACTGCCTATGTAGATGGTAGAAGGCAAGGCAGCTTGCTATGTTTTGAATAGAGCTGTGCTGTCAGTGAGGTAGAAAAACCATAGAAACTGAGTTTGGACGCTGTTGATAGAAGTGTGAACAGGTCAAGTTTTGCCTACACACAGTATATCTACATTGTCCTCACCAGACAGACAAGAGTCTGAGATTCCATGCTATATATGTGTGTTTTAACAAGACTAAGGGACTCAATTAAATATACATATGAATCTTGCTAACTCTCAACAATCTACTGTTATAATCCCTTTCCTTTCTTGTATAATAGTGTATTTGTGTGGTTGCACCTTCAGTCCAGCACAGAACGCTACAGCTCCTTTCATCCGCAAATGATTCCAACTCAGATCAAGAACTTCTAAACCGTCATTGTTTGCTGTAGAAACAGAAATAGTATTTTTATTTTATTTTTTATTCTGACACATTAGAATTCATGCAATAACACATCACAGGGATCCCTTATAATATCTTATTTACCGATCATTTGACCCAGATGTTCTCCACCTCTCCCACAGAACTGATTGTGACTCAAATCCAACTCCTTCACTCTGTAGTTACTCTGAAAACATATTCATGTGATGTTTATTTTCTTGTAAAAAAATAAAAAAAAATAAAAAAATAAAGAGTTAAAAGAAATAGAATGGTTTGAATTTTACTTCTTAACTTACCGTTAAAACATCTGCAAACCACTTGGCATCATCTTCAGTGAATTTATTCCCTGTAAACATTAAAAATTGTGTGTCTGTCAATATAAATCAATGTCATAACAATCTCCAAGACAATGAAAAGGAAAAATCTTTCAAAAATGTAAAAATGTAGTTTAAAATGCATGTGCCAAGTTCTAAAACTTGCAGTAATTTGTGTGTTGGGTTCATATGGTTTTAAATAAACATATACACAATTTTCAACAAAGATTTTGGCCCTAAAAATTACAAGTGCTATGACCATCAAGTAAAAGTAATATATTTTCCTTCCACCTTGAATACATGTGTACACATCTCTATCATTATAATACAGTATATATATATATATATATATATATATATATATATATATATATACACACACACACACACACACACACACACACACACACACACACACACACACACAGGTGGCCAAAAGTTTGGAATAATGTACAGATTTTGCTGTTCCGGAAGGAAATTGGTACTTTAATTCACCAAAGTGGCATTCAAATGATCACAAAGTATAGTCAGGACATTACTGATGTAAAAAACAGCACCATCACTATTTGAAAAAAGTCATTTTTGATCAAATCCTCCAAAACCTTATCCTTGAGTAATCATGCTAAATTGCTAATTTGGTACTAGAAAATCACTTGCCATTATATCAAACACAGATGAAAGCTATTTGGTTCATTAAATGAAGCTTAACATTGTCTTTGTGTTTGTTTTTGAGTTGCCACAGTATGCAATAGACTGGCATGTCTTAAGGTCAATATTAGGTCAAAAATGGCAAAAAAGAAACAGCTTTCTCTAGAAACTCATCAGTCAATCATTGTTTGAGGAATGAAGGCTGTACAATGCTTGAAATTGCCAAAAAACTGAAGATTTCATACAAAGGTGTACACTACAGTCTTCAAAGACAAAGGACAACTGGCTCTAACAAGGACAGAAAGAGATGTGGAAGACCAGATGTACAACTAAACAAGAGGATAAGTACATCAGAGTCTCTAGTTTGAGAAATAGACACCTCACATGTCCTCAGCTGACAGCTTCATTGAATTCTACCCGCTCAACACCAGTTTCATGTACAACAGTAAAGAGAAGACTCAGGGGTGCAGGCCTTATGGGAAGAATCGTAAAGAAAAAGACACTTTTGAAACAGAAAAACAAAAAGAAAAGGTTCGAGTGGGCAAAGAAACACAGACATTGGACAACAGATAATTGGAAAAGAGTGTTATGGATCTTAACCCCATTGAGCTTTTGTGGGATCAGCAAGACTGTAAGGTGCGTGAGAAGTGCCCGACAAGACAGACACATCTATGGCAAGTGCTACAGGAAGTGTGGGGTGAAATGTCACCTGAGTATCTGGACAAACTGACAGCTAGAATAACAAGAATCTGCAAAGCTGTCATTGCTGCACGTGGAGGATTTTTTGATGAGAACTCTTTGAAGTAGTTTAAGAAGTTCTGAACATTGTTTTCAAATTGTAATAGTCATTTTTCACATTATTAATGTCCTGACTATACATTGTGATCAGTTGAATGCCACTTTGGTGAATAAAAGTACCAACTTCTTTCCATAAGAGCAAAATCTGTACATTATTCCAAACATTTAGCCGCCAGTGTGTGTGTGTGTGTGTGTGTGTATATAATTATGGCAAAGCAAACAACTATTTTTTATTGAAGTTTTCTTAAAGATATAGTAAAATAATGATAAAAATGATGTTCCTCATTTGTTTTTTTTTTTGTTTTTTTACTTTATTATTTCCTGACTTTAACCTTTTTAACAGATAGACACACAAACACACACACATTACACATGTCATTTTAATTCAGAACTCAGAAGAGGTGTATTAAATTAAAAAAAGAGGTGTATTACAACCATTTTCACGTGACTATTTTTCTGCATTTCCAGACAAAATAAATGAGTGTCATCACTGATCACATAAAAATACCTGAAAGTTTTAAAGATTTAATGGAAATGTTTTCCAGCAGCATTTTAGCGACACATTCAGCACCGGCAGATTGAAGATTATTATTGGACAGATCCTGAAGAGATCAAAGTCACATTTCAATGTTTTGCTTCCCTCTAGTGGACAAATAACAGTCATGTTGTGCAGACACTGTCATTACATTGATCATTGATGAATAATTTCTTCAGGGGGCAAAAACACTTAATCACGAAAATATAAACTCTGACAAAACATACAAGATTCTGAATGGTGAAATTGGCCTTCAGCATCTGCATGAGATATTTGGCTCCTTCAGCCAACAAACAGTTATCTGCCAGCTCCAGGGTTGAGGTGTGCATGTCTGTCTTAAGACACAGAATATATTGACTCAATATTAGTCAATATCACCACTGCTTGAACATATATTTGACCCGATGGACACAAAAAATGTCTCTTACCACCAGGGCGATTGCCAGAGCTTTTCCTCCCAAAGGACCGAGTCCGTGATGATTGAGGTTCATGGTTTCACAGCTCAGATTCCTGATAAAATATCTGACTGGAACGACACCACACAGTTTACAGGCCTGCAGGTATAATTCAGCAGTGGTCACGTCCTTCTTCATATGTTTTACCACTGACAGATAAAACACAAGTGCTTACAGGTAAGTAACTCAATATGGAAATTCAAAGACTGTGGTGTTTTTAGATCAAAATAAATAAATATTGACATCAAAATTTTTATGTATTGCTTATATAATTAGCCTTTTTCACAAGAATTGGAAACTATGTCACCGCAGGGTAAAGCTACTTCTGCTACGGGTTTGTGGCTAATGCCTAATGGCTAATATAAAATAATATACACAGAAATGATTTATCATCTCTTCCCAACTGATTCGGCTATTCAGGCCGCCGTCTCTTTAGAGTTTATGAGCTCAAATGCAGCGTTGTGATGGTTTCGGCACCAGATTCTGTCATATTCATTCAACCATATCCCTTCTCTCACCACCGTATCACAAGAAATAAATAATAAAAAAAAGATATACTCCCAGCACAGATGCAAAAATACAAATACATTTCAA
This sequence comes from Myxocyprinus asiaticus, assembly GCF_019703515.2. Classification (NCBI taxonomy): domain Eukaryota; kingdom Metazoa; phylum Chordata; class Actinopteri; order Cypriniformes; family Catostomidae; genus Myxocyprinus; species Myxocyprinus asiaticus. Next base: position 46,686,724 of record NC_059363.1, on the reverse strand, counting down.
TATGTCTAGCTGAACCTCATTTGAAACTCCCACCAATATTAAATGCAGTTTTTAAAAGTATAAATCAAATTTAGTAATGAAACCAAGTTATCTTGTCCTGTTTAAAATGTATTTACCTATTTTCATAAATTATATACAATGTACATTAACCCCACCATCCCAGTAAAAGATCAACAGACAGCAATAAGGAACTGTGCAATAAACAATGTATTTATAAGGATGATAAAATGACAATAAAAAAGTCTTATTTTGATATTTGAGTCATGTGCTATAAAAAAAAGGCAGATGTACCTGTATATCGGAGTTGGTTTGGCTTCATGATGTGAAAAGCACAGAGTTTAATGAGTTAATCTAAATAAGAGGTCTGAATCATGTCAGTTAAAATTAAATCAAATTCAGGAATTGAACTGGAATTTAAAAGGCATTCTCAATTCAATTCTGAATGGTGCACAGCCTGAACGCATCATAAATGTAACGGGATTTGTTCATTCTCATGTCCAGTATGTTCAGTATCCAGTCTCACCCTGAGCTTGCAGGTCTGTGTCAAATTCCTCATCCAGGGAGACATCATGTGGATTTTCCTGCTCGGTCAAACTGAGGGAATCCAGAGAGACACTGTAAACATTTGTTTCATCACCGCTCATCTTCTACATACAGTACAATATCTGTCGTATTGATATAGATGGGCATCAGTTCTCTAGTGTTGTCTGATATTGAAGCTGCAGGTTAGTGTCTTAGCAACAGGTGTACATGTGATACCTGCACTACTGCTGGAATCTGTCTGTGTTGTGCAAGTGGAAGAAAAGTCATTAAAAATGGATGTAACACACAGTCATGTACACACTCAAATTCCTACAGGCCGTTTTCAAAGCTGAGGAGAAAAACACACAACATTATTTAATAACTACACATTGAAACAGCAGCAAACACACATGGAAAACAAAAACAAGCAATTAAATAAAGAAAATCATGTAGGCTGTAATCATTTTGTGTATTATTATGCTGTCCTGTCGAGGTCATATCACCTTCCTTTACAAAAACATTACCATGGTGACAATAGTCAGGGTTAAAATGTGCACACTGAAAAAAAAAAAAATTGAAATTGAAATTGAAATGTGTCAATCTTAAAAATAGGCTAAAATATTTTGTTTAGTGTATGTAAAATCCTTATTTTATTTGTTTTACTTGTAAGGTTTATAGCATAACTACAACAATTTTAATATCATCATTTATTTTAGTCATCCAATTTAATTTGTCAAAATAGTGCTTATTGATAACTCATAACACTGCAAACCACAATCATATCCTGTCAAAAAACAAACATTATGAATAGAATACAGTCAAATTAAATAAATGAACAAATTAAAAATAAATTCTTGTAGATATTACATAAAAATCATTAAGCAAAGTCTTCATGTTTTTTTTTTTTTTTTTAAGAAACAACTTAAAACATTATTTCCCAGATATCTCAGTGACAGTTTATTTGTTCTATTGAAAATCACTGACAGCACATCTGTAAATGGAAGACTTTAAGTTTTAAACAATTTTATCTGATTAATGTAATATTTCCCCACTAACATAAACCAAAAATGTCAATTTTCCTTTTTGGGTTTCGGCGTGACATCATTCTGCTGTCTGGGTCTCCTGGAGTGTCGTCCTGCTGGTTACGTCACCTCGAGCTCAGTGTAATGAATAAAGTTTGCTCGCACTCTGACGTCAACCATGGTCGTGACTCTGATGTTTTACACGCTGTATCCACTCACGAGATTCATCAGCCGTGTCTCAGGTAATGACACTGACGTCATATGAGGTTTAAAGTGTTTTGTTTCATGGTTTGTGTGTTTGTTTGTTTGTTTATGTTGCAGTTACTGTTCACGAGCACGTGCATGTGTGCACCAAAATAAAATTGACAACAGCAGCGTGCACATGGACTGAATTTAATGTGACACAACAAGCCATCAAACATCAAAATGGTCACTTAAACATTTAGCATTTAACAATGAAATGTCTGAATGTCGTTGGTAACCATAGAAACATTCACGGCGCTTAGTGGCCACACTTTCTGGCATTTACTTTAATTCTAAGGCCTTTAATGATTATTTTACACGCATAAATTAATGTGACACTAACAAACTACCATATACTGCCATGGCACCATGGTGCAGTAATCCCATGTTTCATGGACATGTACCATGGTCACACCATGGCATTTGTTGAAGTTCATTGGATGTGATTAACACAGTACATGAAAATAGCTATCATACCATGGTATATGTCTAAAAGTACTACCATATGGTACCATCACTGTGCCATGGTACTGCCACAGTGTTTTTGTGTAGGGCAGTAGAGCAGATGTCACAGAATTAGCTGATAAATTCATGAGATATTTCATCTGTGCCTTACAAAACATGTACTGTAGCCATAATACAGTGATGGTAACACTATGGTATTGATATGGGGGAGACCAGGGTTAGTTGTCACAGAGGAAGTTGTCTCAAAAGGCTGTTTCTCAGTAGCTAGTTACACAAATGTGTTTTCTCTAGCAGTGGCTTTGTATGTCAGGTGCAATATAATAATATTTTTCATAATCAGAATCAGCTTTATTGCCAAGTATGATTACACATACAAGGAATTTGTCTTGGTGACAGGAGTTTCCAATGTACAACAATACAAAAACAATACAAAAACAGCAGCAAGACATAGATAATAATAAAACATAAAAAATAATTGTACACATACATACAGACACACACATACATACACATACACATGGGTAGTGCAAATCTAAACAATCTGTTATGTGCAGGGCAAATGTATTTTTGTTTTTTTTTCCAGAGAAATTAAATGGCAGAAGAGGTTGGATGTGTTGGATAAATATAAAAAAAGACTAAACTGTGTATTGCACATAGTTATTGCTCAGTGGGGCAATTTATCTGTTCATGAGATGGATAGCCTGAGGGGAAAAACTGTTCCTGTGCCTTACGGTTCTGGTGCTCAGAGCTCTGAAGTGTCAGCCGGAAGGCAACAGTTCAAAAATGTAGTGGGCAGGGTGAGTGGGGTCCAGAGTGATTTTTCCAGCCTTTTTCCTCACTCTGGAAGTGTATAGTTTTTGAGGGGAGGGCAGGGGGCAACCAATAATCCTCTCAGCAGTCCGAACTGTCCTATGTAGTCTTCTGATGTCTGATTTTGTAGCTGAACCAAACCAGACAGTTATTGAAGTGCAGAGGACAGACTCAATGACTGCTGAGTAGAACTGTACCAGCAGCGCCTGTGGCAGTTTGAACTTCCTCAGCTGGCAAAGGAAGTACAACCTCTGCTGGGCCTTTTTCACAGTGGAGTCAATGTGTGTCTCCCACTTCAGGTCCTATGAGATGGTAGTGCCCAGGAACCTGAATGACTCCACTGCTGCCACGGTGCTGTTTAGAATGGTGAGGGGGGTCAGTGTTGGGGTGTTTCTCCTAAAGTCCACAATGATCTCCACCGTTTTGAGCATGTTCAGCTCAAGGTTGTTTTGACTGCACCAGACAATCAGCTGTTCAACCTCCCTTCTGTATGCAGATTCATCGTCATCTCGGATGAGGCCGATGACAGTGGTGTCATCTGCAAACTTCAGGAGCTTGACAGAGGAGTCCTTGGCAATGCAGTCATTGGTGTAGCAGGGAGTAGCAGGAGGGGGGTTGCAGGAGGTGTTGGTGTTTGTGTGAAGTGAAGGTCAGAGTGGGTGTGGGGTGTGAGATTGGGCCTTTCAAATCTGCAGTAGAACACATTCAGGTCATCAGCCAGTTGTTGGTCCACCACAGGGTTGGGGGTAGGAGTCCTGTAATTTGTGAGTTGTTTCATGCCACTCCACACCGATGCAGGGTCGTTAGCTGAAAACTTGTTTTTCAGCTTCTCAGAGTATCTCCTTTTAGTCACTCTGATTTCCCTGTTCAGTGTGTTCCTGGCCTGATTGTACAATACTTTATCCCCACCCCTGTAAGCATCCTCTTTGGCCTGACAAAGCTGCCTGAACTCTGCTGTAAACCACGGTTTGTCATTGTTGAACTTTAAATAAGTCCTAGTAGGAATGCACATATCCTCACAGAAACTGATATATGATGTTACAGTATCTGTGAGCTCATCCAGGTCTGTGGCTGCAGCCTCAAAAACACTCCAATCAGTGCAGTCAAAGCAGGTTTGTAGTTCCCGCTCTGCTTCATTGGTCCACATCTTTACAGTCCTTACTACTGGCTTGGTTGATTTTAATTTCTGCCTGTAGGTTGGATGAAGATGCACCAGACAGTGATCAGAGAGTCCCAAAGCTGCTCTAGGGACAAAGCGATATGCATCCTTTATTGTTATGCAACAATGATCCAGTATGTTCCTGTCTCTGGTGGGGCATGTGCTGTGCTGTTTGTATTTGGGCAGTTCATGTGTGAGATTTTCTTTGTTAAAATCCCCAAGAATAATAATATCTGAGTCTGGGTATTGTTGTTCCATGTCTGTGATTTGATCAGCCAGCTGTTGCAGCGCTGTGTTCAAACACGCGTTTGGTGCGATATACACACTCACCAGAATAAACGAGGAAAACACCCGCGGCGAGTAGAAAGGCTTACAGTTAATAAAGAGCACTTCCAAATTAGGACAGCACATCCGCTCTGAACAGCTGGAAGCCCGGAAGATGTAACGCGCTGTCCGGAATGGCTTCACTCAGCCAGGTTTTTGTGAAGCACAAGGCAGCAGAGGTTGAAAAGTCCTTGTTTGTGCGGGTGAGATGTAGTTCGTCCGTTTTGTTAGGAAGAGAGCGGAGATTCGCTAAATGAATACTCGTCAGCGCTGTTCGAAATCTGTGCCGAGAGAGTTTGACCAGCGCACCGACTCGTCTCCCTCGCCTGTGTCTCTTGAACAACAAAGCCGTGCCTCCAACTAAAATATCTAGCAAAATGTATGAATATTCAAAAACCGGGAAAAGATTGTCTGGTACATGCTGTCGAATGTTCAGCAGTTCGTCTCTGTTAAAACTGACTGGAAAAAGATTACTAAACACAGGACAAACAAACAAAAACAACAAAAGAACTGAGGAGCTCCACACCGAGGCGGCCATCTGCGGCACCATCATGATGTTTCAATGAATTATATCATTATGAAGGTTCATTATATCGTAGTATAAGATCACTGTTCTATGTCTAGTACATCATAGTGGACAATAATGGTTCTTGTTTGTCTGCCTTGCAGGTCACATTGTGAGCATTTTTGTAATATCTGTAAAAAAATAAACTCTATAATACCACACTGTGACATTACGTAAAATAAGTTCTAATAAGTTCTCATATTTGTGAGTTATGTAAAAAAAAAAAAAAAAATGATCAAAATTTTTGACTGCTAAAGCAATGTTTCAATATTTTTGTATTGTTACTGTTTACATTTTTGCTCTTTCATGAATTGTTTTGTATTTCATAATTGTTTCATTGTTTAAATATTTCTGAAAATCCTTTAATTGGAAGTTTGATGGTGACAACTTATGCCTGTGACAACACAAAATTATCTGTTTCTTTTTTCCTGTGAAATAACAATGGAAATGTTCAGTAGCTTTTTTTGTTGTCAAGACTTTATGGTTTGTGTCAATAGAAGTTTAGTAAAGGTGGGACATCTAGCCCCACTCTCCTATATCAGGGTACTGAATGATTACCATATCGTATAAGTATGTACTCTCCAAGGTCATTCAAATAATACCATGATGCATGTCCAAAAAACATGGTGTTGACATGGTACATGACAGTCCGTCTTATGTCTACTTGAATTGGCATGTGGGAGAGGGGGTGTGTCTTAAAACAAAAAGTTAATTGGTTGCTCTCATGGTTGAACTGTAAAAGATCATCTGTGAATTGGCTTTTTTTTTTAACTCAGTTGGCAAATGAATACAGAAAAGCCACTGGCAAATGCTTTTTTTGAAATACAATTAAAAAATGATATATTAATTTATTATTTTGTTATATTTACCTACATTTTAAAACATTAATTAAATAAACCGTTTTAAATACAGTATGTCTATTTTTTGTCAATTTAAAAATGATTTAATTTACAATTTTATATTTACCTACATTTTAAAACATCGATTAAATAAACAGTTTTAAATGTATATTTATTTGTCGATTTAAAAATGATTTAATTTATAATTTTATGTATTTACCTACTGTCACACCTCCCTCGGGCTTTCCACATCCCTCAGTGTTCCACTCCTCTTCTCCCAACTTCTAATTCATCACACCTTCACACAATCAGCTCACTCATCAAGGACTGCTTAAATAAGTCACCTTCACTTCAGTTCACTGTCAATTTTCACTAAGGACTATAGTTTGACTGCGCTGCTCCCATGCAGTGTAACTTTATTGAAGTTTGAAGATTTACCTTGTTGTTTGTTTATGGTTACCAAGTTTCTCTGCCTGATTTTTCTTAAATTCTGTGGACAATATCACCTGGATACTCACCTTGCTGATCCTTCATCTTCCTGAGAAGTCTACTTACCGTAACTTACCTGTTTACTTGCCTGTGTCATCCCATCTGTGTTTTGATCTCACCATGTATTTCCTGTAAACCTTTTGCGTTCTCATTAAATGCTCTTGCACCTGATTCCAAAAAAACTAAACTTGTGTGGATTGAATCCCTAACGCCTACACTTTAACATGAATTAAATAAACCGTTTTAAATGTCTTTTTATGGGAGCCTGGGTAGCTTGGCATGTTAACATGCTGACTACCACACCTGGAGTTGTAAGTTCGAATCCAGGGCGTGCTATATGACTCCAGTCAGGTATCCTAAGCAACCATTTGGCCCGGTTGCTAGGGTGGGTAGTTTCACATTGGGTTAACCTCCTCGTGGTCACCATAATGTGGTTCTCACTCTCTGTGGAGTGCGTGGTGAGTTGTGCATGGATGCCTCAGAGAATAGCGTGAAGCCTCTACAAGCTCTAGGTCTCCACGGTAATGTGTTCAACAAGCCGCATAAGATGCGTGGATTGACGGTCTCGGACGCAGAGGCAACTGAGATTCATCCTCCGCCACATGGATTGAGGCAAGTCACTATGCCACCAGGAGGACTTGAGCGCATTGGGAACTGGGCATTCCAAATTGGGGAGGGGAAAAAAGTCAGTTTTAAATGTATGATTTTATATTTAACTACTTAAAAACATTAAACTGTTAAATATGCCTATTTGTCAATTTAAAAATGGTTTAATTTTATATTTGGCTAAATTTTAAAACATGAATCAAAGGAGTCACATGACCCCATGCGAGGTTCAGACGTGTGAATGGCGAGCTCCATGCACTTTGCTAGTTTTAATACTTTTCATGTCATGTCCCTATTTTTTATTTTTTTTTTACTGATTCATCAGTGAACACAAAAAATACTAATATATATATATATACATATATATGAATCAAACACTTTAAACATTAAACCCCACTATATCCCCTCCCCCTACCAAACTCTCAACCCACCCTGACCCCCCACCCCCCCATGAACACCCCTGTGGTCAATAGAATATAGACACACAAACAGAGAGAGAAAAAAAACAAAAACAAAACTAAAACAATAAAATAAAATGCAATCAAGTATAATAAAAAAAAACTAAACTCTACCTTACTCCCTCCACCGCCCCTCCTCGAGATTCCCTAAAAAATGCTAAATAATTGCCCAATTTCTTATTGTAAGAATCCCTAACCCCCATCCTTTATACTCGACCCCTCCTCGAAGGCAGCCACCCTCCCCATCTCCGCACACCACTCCGGGAATGAGGGTGCTCCATCCAACTTCCAACTCCTCAAAATAACCTGCCGACTCAAGATGGCGCCGAGTATGGCTGCTGCGTTGCGAGCTCCGACACAACATAGCAATGTTTTGTTTGTTTTGTTTACAATTCTTATGTTTTTTGTCTTGGATGTTGTCTGCCTTATTGTCTACGACAGACAAACACTTTTGGACATTGGTTCAGCGATCTCACACCGAAAACCGGACTTCACATTCCTCAATGCTGACCCGCTGTTTACAAACACGCAAGCGGAGCCCTTTGTCTGGGCAGCACGGCCGCGGAAACGCAGGAGGAAAATGGGAAACAGAGCCGGCGTTCTCATCAGAGTAAGACGCCGCGCAAATCGACCCCCGCTACCCACTATTCTACTGGCAAATGTTCAGTCTCTGGATAACAAGCTCTGCGAGCTGAAAGCGCGGATCTCTTTCCAACGAGATACAAGGGACTGCTGTATTATCTGCCTTACGGAAACTTGGATGTCTGTGGAGATTCCAGACTCAGCCATTGAACCCACGGGGTTCTCCGTGCACCGAGCGGACAGAGCGAAAGACCTCTCAGGTAAAACTAGAGGTTGTGGTGCATGTTTTATGATCAACAAATCCTGGTGTGATCAGAGGAACGTTCATTCTATCAAGTCTTTCTGCTCTCCTGATCTGGAATTTCTTATGCTTCTGTGTCAACCATTCTGGCTACTGAGGGAATTCACAGCGGTCATTATCACTGCTGTGTACATCCCGCCACAAGCCGACACAGACCGGGCACTCAAGGAACTGTATGGGATTATAAGTGAGCAGGAAACCGTGCACCCTGAGGCCGCGTTCATTGTGACCGGGGACTTTAATAAAGCCAGTTTAAAATCAGTCGCACCAAAATATCACCAGCACATTAGTTTCAACACAGGAGGGGACCGGGTTTTGGATCATTGCTACTCTCCGTTCCGGGATGGCTACAAATCCCTCCCCTGCCCACCATTTGGCAAATCAGACCACTCTTCCATTCTGCTTCTGCCCGCTTACAGGCAGAAATTGAAACAGGAAGCACCCACCCTCAGAACGATCCAGTGCTGGTCGGACCAATCAGATTCTACGCTACAAGACTGTTTTGATAACACGGACTGGGAGATGTTCCGGTCCGCTTCTGATGACGACATCGAGCTTTACGCTGATAGCGTAATGTGTTTCATCAGAACGTGCGTAGAGGAAGTGATTCCGACCAGAACTGTACGAATCTATCCGAATCAGAAGCCGTGGATCAATAGCGATGTTCGCGCGGCACTAATGTGCGGACCTCCGCTTTTAATTCCGGGAACGCGGAGGAGCATAAACAAGCCAGTTATGCCCTCCGAAAACTATCAAAACAGCAAAACGCCAGTACAGGAGCAAGATTGAAGGACAGTTTAACACCACCAACTCTAGAAGCATGTGGCAGGGAATTAACATCATCACGGACTTTAAAGGGAATAAAAACTCCGCCATGAACACCGCTGCCTCTCTACCGGATGAGCTAAATACTTTTTATGCTCGTTTCGAGGGAAATAACACCGCCCTCGCGGAGAGAGCTCTCACGGCCAAAGCTACAGAGGTTAGTTCACTCTCCGTCTCTGTAGCGGATGTAACCTGATCCTTCCGACGGGTGAATATCCGCAAAGCCGCGGGTCCAGACGGCATTCCGGGCCGCGTCATCAGAGCGTGCGCGAACCAGCTGGCTGGTGTTTTTACGGACATTTTCAACCTTTCCCTCTCTTTGTCTGTAGTCCCCACATGCTTTAAAACATCCACCATTGTGCCTGTTCCAAAACAATCATAAATAACTTGTTTAAATGACTGGCGTCCTGTTGCTCTGAACCCCATCATCAGCAAATGCTTTGAGAGACTAATCAGAGATTACATCTGCTCTGTCTTGCCACTCAATCTTGACCCGCTGCAGTTTGCTTACCGCAACAACCGCTCCACTGATGATGCCATTGCATCTACAATACACACTGCTCTCTCCCACCTGGAAAAAAAGAACACTTATGTGAGAATGTTGTTTGTAGACTACAGCTCAGCATTCAACACCATAGTGCCCTCCAAGCTAGATGAGAAACTCCGGGCTCTGGGCTTAAACAGCTCGCTGTGCAGCTGGATCCTGGACTTCCTGTCAAGCAGACGCCAGGTGGTTAGAATAGGCAGCAACATCTCCTCATCACTAACCCTCAACACTGGAGCCCCGCAGGGCTGTGTTCTCAGCCCACTACTGTATTCCTTGTACACACATGACTGTGTGGCAACACATTGCTCCAATGCCATCATTAAGTTTGCTGATGACACGACGGTGGTAGGTCTGATCACTGACAATGATGAAACAGCCTACAGAGAGGAGGTGCACACTCTGACACACTGGTGTCAGGAGCACAACCTCTCCCTCAATGTCAGTAAGACAAAGGAGCTTGTGGTGGACTTCAGAAGAAAAGACAGAGAACACAGTCCCATCACCATCAATGGAGCACCAGTGGAGAGAGTCAGCAGCTTCAAGTTCCTGGGTGTCCACATCACTGAGGAACTCACGTGGTCCGTCCACACTGAAGTCGTTGTGAAGAAGGCTCATCAGCGCCTCTTCTTCCTGAGACGGCTAAGGAAGTTTGGAATGAACCGCCACATCCTCACACGGTTCTACACCTGCACTGTAGAGAGCATCCTGACTGGCTGTATCTCCGCCTGGTACGGCAATAGCACCGCCCACAACCGCAAAGCACTGCAAAGGGTGGTGTGAACTGCCAAACACATCATCGGAGGTGAGCTTCCCTCCCTCCAGGAAATATATACAAGGCGGTGTGTGAAAAAAGCTCGGAGGATCATCAGAGACTCCAGCCACCCTTGCCATGGGCTGTTCTCACTGCTACCATCAGGTAGGCGGTATCGCAGCATCAGGACCCGCACCAGCCGACTCCATGATAGCTTCTTCCCCCAAGCAATCAGACTTTTGAACTTTTGATCTCCCACGATCAAAATACATCAGCCCTGCACTTTATTACTCTTTTATCTCACACCGGACTGTCATAAATTATATTACTATTATTATATTATGTCTCTCTTAACAACTGACTATCAACCGACAGCCTGAATGTCAATACAGTACAATACTGTACATTCTATATATATATATATATATATATATATATATATATATATATATATATATATATATATACTTTTATTTTTTATATATATATTTTAATTTTTAATTTTTATTGAATAATGTGTATCTATATAGTAAAAACAAAAAAACAAAAAACAAAAACAAAAACAGCATATTGTATACTGTACAGTGTATGTTATTATTTGTATATTGTTGAGTGTAATTATGTGTATAACAGATGTTTAAATTGTGTTGTGTTAATTTGATGTTTTAAGTTGAGTGTAATTATGTATAACAGATGTTTAAATTGTGCTGTGTTAATTTGATGTTATTGTAAATTGGTACTGTCTCATCACTGTCACGACTGCTATGTTGATCGGAACTGCACCCAAGAATTTCACACACCATTGCACTTGTGTATATGGTTGTGTGACAATAAAGTGATTTGATTTGATTTGATTTGATTTGATTACTAATCATCACACTGGTCAAAACCCAGTCCTCCTTGTACTTATCTACCAAATCCATGACCTCCCTTTTTCCCAAGAATACAGAGTCTGGGGCAGAACGAGACCTGAGTGCCCAACACATCACACACAAAACTTTGCACCTTCAGCCAAAATTCTTGGATCTTAAGGCACCCCCAAAAAACATGGATGGTGTCTCCACCTTCAGTATGGCATCGCCAGCAGATGGGTGTGTCCTTAAGACCAAGCCTATACAATCTACAGGGGGTCCAATAAAATCTATGTAAAATCTTAAATTGCATAAGGCGAACCCTTGCATCTCTAGATGCAGACTTTGTTTTTTAGAATCCTTGCCCACACCCCCTCCTCCAATAACAAATTTATGGCCATTTGTTGGTTTAGCCATTATTGCACATTGTTGCAATTTTCTTTTGTGTAGTTGTTGTTTATACTTATGAAAATATTTTCACAGTAAATACTTTTGCACCGTAATAAACACTTCTTGGGATCCACCATTTATTACCAGCACATCATTTTTACTCTGACCGTCAGGCCACTTAACAGTTAGACTCCCAAATATTACTTTTGCAAATAGAAAAGATTAGAATAGAAGAACAGGGAGCCCTGCAACAGATGTCATGGCTAATTTCAGATTATTTTACTCTGGATAGGGGCACCTGGCAGGGTTGCCCTCTGTCCCCATTATTGTTTTGTCTTGTCCTGGAACCATTAGCAGCCGCAATAAGAAAGGAAGATGATTTTCCAGGGGTGGTGGCGGGAGGTATGGTGCATAAGCTTTTGCTCTCTGCAGATTATATTTTATTATTCATCTCCGACCCCACCAGATCTGTGCCTTGCCTCCACAGAATTATTAATTCCTTTTCTAAGTTCTCAGGATACAGAGTAAATTTGTCTAAATCCAAAGCTTTGGCTCTGACAGCATTCTGCCCAGCGACGACTTTTCAGCTGGGCGTCTTCCAGTGGCCCAAACAGGGTATGAAGTATTTGGGCATTTTATTCCCAGCAAATTTGTGTGATTTAGTTAGAGTTAATTTTGACCTCTTAATAAAAGATGTTTGAGCGATGTGGGCAGGTGGGCTTCATTACATTTATCTATGATTGGAAAGGTTAATGTTATTAAAATGAATTGTATTCCAAAATTCAACTACCTGCTACAATCTCTCCCTGTAGATGTCCCCCTCTCTTATTTCAAGCAATTTGATAGAATAGCGAAGTCCTTCATTTGGAATGGTAAGCGTCCCATATTACATTTCAATAAATTACATAAGACGATTGACAAAGGAGGGCTAGGCCTACCCAAGATTTTGTTTTATTATTATGCATTCGGTCTCAGTCATTTGGCTCATTGGTCGATTCCACCTGAGAGAGCCACTCTCTGATTTTGTATTGAACAGGAAGTTCTTGGCCCTATTTCGCCATTGCAAAGCCTTTCTATCAAACTAATTAGAGAAGTTACACCCCATTATCTCACATTTTCACTCGGTATGGACAAAAGTGTCCAGAGTGTTTAATTCGGACATTTATTTAAATGTTGCCTCGAGCATATAGCTGAACCCAAAGTTATGTAATAATAAGTCCCCTTTCTGCTGGACAGAGTGGATTGTGACCTATATGAGAGTGGAGTGTTGAGATCCTTTTAAAATATGGTTCAACATTTTAGGATTCCCAGATACAGTTACTAATATTTTGTATTTTAAATACGTAATCCCGTTACATGTATTCCGTTACTCCCCAACCCTGGAAGCAACCAATGAGCCAATTGTCTGAGACTGAATGCATAATAATAAAACAAAATTTTCACGTTTGACAGTCGGCCTATGCAATTTACTGAAATGTAATCTGGGATGTTTACCATTCCAAATGAAGGATTTCGCTATGCTATCAAATTGCTTGAAATAAGAGAGGGGGACATCTATAGGGAGAGATTGTAGCAGGTAGTTGAATTTTGGAATACAATTCATTTTAATAACATTAACCTTCCCAATTATAGATAAATGTAATGAAGCCCACCTGCCCACATCGCTCAAACCATTTTATTAGAGGGTCAGAATTAACTAACTAAATCACAAAAATTTGCTGGGAATAAAATACCCAAATACTTAATGCCCTGTTTGGGCCACTGGAAGGCACCCGGCTGAAAAGCCGTTACCAGGCAGTATGCTGTCAGAGCCAAAGCTTCGGATTTAGACCAATTAGCTCTGTATCCTGAGAACTTAGAAAAGGAATTAATAATTCTGTGGAGGCAAGGCACAGATCTAGTAGGGTTGGAGATGAATAATAAAATATAATCTGCGTAAAGCAAAAGCTTATGTGCCACACCTCCCACCACCACCCCTGGAAAATCATCTTCCTTATTTATTGTGGCTGCGAATGGTTCCAGGGCAAGACAGAACAATAATGGGAAAGAGGGCAACCTTACCGGGTGCCCCTATCCAGAGTAAAATTATCTGAAATTAATCCAATCATTTGTACTGCTGCTACTGGGTGTCTATAAAGTAACTTAATCCAACCAATAAAAGTATTCCCAAACCCATACATTTCCAAAATCTTAAAAAGATAATCCTATTCTACCATATCAAACGCCTTTTCAGCGTCAAGTGAGATGGCAGCGACCGGAGTTTGAACATTCGCCACTGACCACATGATATTATTGAAACTCCTGATGTTATCAGAAAAGCTACGGCCCTGAATAAACCCACCTGATCTATATGTATAAAAGATGTCATAGCTTTACTTAATCGGTTAGCAAAACAATTTTGACAATATTTTAACGTCTAGCTTGATCAGGGAAATTGGACGGTAACTCTTATTCTCACTAGGATCTTTGTCCTTTTTAAGAATCAGACTGATCCGGGCTTGCGTCATGGTTGGCAGAAGTTTTCCATTCTTTAATTATTCCGTATAAACTTCTAACAAAAGGGGAGTCGCGTGGTGCCATGCGAGGGTCGGACGTGTGAACAGCGAGCTCTGCGCACTTTGCTAGTTTTAATACTTTTTAAGTCATAAACCGGTGAGATTCGGTACACTCTGATTCTTGATTGTTCACAGAAGACAACATGTCAAAGAATTCAAAATCCTCGGGCTCTGGAGACATTAAAAGACACTTACATTCTCAAGCTGATACCCCTGGCAGGGTCGCAGACTGGGCACTTGGACGGTGCGGTGGGAGAGATTCAGCGTCAACTGTCGAGCATATCGGCAATACTGGCGAAGGTTGTTACTGACTTAGAGGATCTTGCAGTAATACGTCAATCGATTACTGCCATGGAGATGAAATTCACTGAGATGGTTACAAGAGTGTCGGATGTTGAGAAACGGATCGATTATCTGGAGTCATCGGAGAGAGAATTAGCTGCTAATCCACTAGCGACCAAGACAGACTTTGAGCGTGTTTGGGAAAAGTTGGAAGACCTTGAGAATTGTAACCGCGAAACATTTACATTTCATTTATGCATTTGGCAGATGCTTTTATCCAAAGTGACTTACAGTGCACTTATACAGGGACAATCCCCCCAGAGCAACCTGGAGTTAAGTGCATTGCTCAAGGACACAATGGTGGTGGCTGTGGGGATTGAACCAGCAACCTTCTGATTACCAGTTTTGTGCTTTAGCCCACTACACCACCACCACTCAGAAACAACATCTGAATTGTTGGAATCCCTGAGGACGAGGAAGGCCGAGATATGATGAAATTCCTAGATGGGCTATTCCCAAGTCTGCTCGACATAACAGGCCGTAATCTGGAAATCGAGTGAGCTCACAGAGTTCTGGCTCTGAGATCCACGGAGGGAGACAGGCCCTGATCAATTCTGGCCAAATTTCTGAGATCATCCGATAAAGATCTCGTGTTACACGAGGCGAGGAGTAAAGGAAGGCTTTCTTGGAAGAACCACAACATTTTCTTGTTCCCAGACTTTGCGAATTTGACAAGAGAGAAACGTGATCGATTCAAGGATTGCAAGAAACTCTTACATCAACGGAAAGTTGCTTTTGCACTTATGTTCCCGGCCAAATTGAGAATAGATACTAAGGATGGCCGCAAAATATTTACATGCCCACGGCAAGCAATGTCCTTCATAAAGTCAATGGAATGAGTAAGTCATTGTCTGATACTCTCTATGCAGCCGAGTGGGCCTGACTCACTGAATATTCACTTGAATGTCCGAGGAAACTGAGCGCCTTATGTGCTTCTTTTTGTGCTGGTTCCGCCTAGCGGCTGGAGTATGTTTTGTGGAGTAACACTCCTTTGGGACAGTTAAGTGGATGAATCTACACATCTTTGGGTTTATCCCGCCTATTGGCTGGAGTTTGTTTTATAGATTATTTTCTGTTGTGTAATTCTGTCACAAAATTTGTATAGAAGCACCGGACTTGAGCAATCCGACGGCAAATTTGTCGTGGGGACTCTCGTAGGTGTATATGGACTGTTTGAGTTTAGAGGGATGGATGCCAGTTGGCTCTGTCATGCGCGGGGTTAATGTGCACGTTTTTCTTTTTTCTGTTTGTTTGGTTTGGGGGGAAGTTCGGGGTTTGATTGTTGCACTAGTGTTGGAAGGTGGTCTTTATAATTTTATTTTTGACACAATCTATTTTTTCTAATATGTCAAAATGTCAAATGTTAATATGAGTGGATTGTCTCTCTTCACGTGGAATGTGAATGGGTTGGGGCACCCCATAAAAAGAATGAAGGTTATTTCTTTTTTAAATGTAAGAAATATGATATTGTGTTTCTTCAAGAAACGCATCTTTCCCCGCAAGAAGCTGAAAAATTTGGGAAGATATGGGGTGGACATGTTTTTTTAGTGCTGGCTCAAGGAAGAGCAGGGGAGTCATTATATTGATAAGTAAGCATCTACAATTCAAATGTCTCAAACAGATTAATGATAAATTAGAAGAGTCATTATTGTTTTAGCAGAAATTCAGGGGCAAAGGTTGATTTTGGCTAATATTTACACACCTAATGCTGATGATCAGGGCTTCTTTATAGATCTTGAAAGGATGTTGCAAGCCGCTGGCACCCCTCATGATATAATATTGGGAGGAGACTTTAATCTTTTGATGGACTCAGTCTTTGATCATAGTGAAGCAAAAGTGCGTGAGCCCCCTAGAGCAACACTGACACTTCACAGGATGTATAAAAATCTTGGTCTTATATTTGGAGACTTTTGAACCCATCTGGTAGGGACTATACATTTTTTTCATCAGTCCATAAGATTTATTCTAGAATAGATTTTTTTATATATATCTAAGTCCCTCATTTCATCTGTTGTTGATTGCTCAATTGGAAACATCTTAGTCTCAGATCACGCCCTGGTGTGTTTAGAGGTGTTGCCACATATGGAGAAAAAGATATCATATAGTTGGCACTTTAATGTATCCCTTTTGCAAAATCCTGAATTCCAACAAATGTTAAAGGCTGAAATCAGTGTTTATATGGAAACCAATTGGTCATCAGCATCCTCTGTGGGCGTGGCTTGGGAGGCACTTAAGGCCTTTAGGGGTCGGATCATGCAGTATGCCTCATTAGCTTTTGGCTAGATATATAAAGTAGAGAGAGTCTTTTTCTACTATTCCCTCAGTGAAATCTGCTGGTGGTGAAATATTTACCTCGGCCATTGATATTAATAATGCTTTTAAAAAATTCTATCTTGATCTCTATAGTTCCACATCTTCGTCTACTGATGAAGATATTAGAAACTTTGTGGAACCATTAGAACTCCCTAAACTGACGACTGAGCGAAAAAATTCTCTTGATTCTGAGATAAACTTGGAGGAGCTTGGCGAGGTAATTAAGGCCTCGGCTCCGGGGCCAGATAGCTTTTCCGCTAAATTTTTTAGATCTTATGCTACAGAACTGGCTCCAATTATGTTAGAAGTTTATACGGAAGCATTAAAGAATGGAAAGTTTCTGCCAACCATGACACAAGCTCAGATCAGCCTGATTCTTAAAAAGGACAAAGATCCAAGCGAGCGTAAGAGTTACCTTCCAATTTCCCTGATCCAGCTAGACGTTAAGATATTGTCAAAAACTTTGGCTAACCGATTAAGTAAAGTTATGACATCTCTTATACATATAGATCAGGTAGGGTTTTTTCGGGGCTTCAGCTCTTCTGATAATATCAGGCTTCTCATCAATATCATGTGGTCAGTGGCAAATGATCAGACTCCGGTCGCTGCCATCTCACTTGATGCCGAAAAGGCTTTTGATATGGTTGAATGGGATTATCTTTTTAAGATTTTGGAAATATACGGGTTCGGGAACACTTTTATTGGATGGATTAAGTTACTTTATAGACACCAGGTAGCGGCAGTACAAACAAATGGATTAATTTTAGATTATTTTACTCTGGACAGGGGCACCCAGCAGGGTTTCCCTCTTTCCCCATTATTGTTCTGTCTTGCCCTGAAACCATTAGCAGCCGCGATAAGAAAAGAAGATGATTTTCCAGGGGTGGTGGCGGGAGGAATGGCACATAAGCTTTTGCTTTACGCAGATGATATTTTATTATTCTTCTCTGATCCCACTAGATCTATGCCTTGCCTCCACAGAATTATTAATTCCTTTTCTAAGTTCTTGGGATACAGAGTCAATTGGTCTAAATCCGAAGCGACGGCTTTCCAGCCGGGCGCCTTCCAGTAGCCCAAACAGGGCATTGAGTATTTGGGTATTTTATTCCCAGCAAATTTGTGTGATTTAGTTAGTTTATTTTGTCCCCTTAATAAAAAGGTTTTCAAGCGATGTGGGCTTCATTACATTTATCTATGATTGGAAAGGTTAATGTTATTAAAATGAATTGTATTCCAAAATTCAACTACCTGCTACAGACTGTCCCTGTAGATGTCCCCCTCTCTTATTTCAAGCAATTTTATAGCATAGTGAAATCCTTCATTTGGAATGGTAAGCATCCATGATTACATTTCAATAAGTGACATAGGCCGATTGACAAAGGTGGGCTAGGCCTACCCAAGATGTTGTTTTATTATTATGCATTCAGTCTCAGACATTTGGCTCATTGGTCGCTTCCACCTGAGAGAGCCCCTCTCTGCTTTTGTATTGAACAGGAAGTTCTTGCCCCTATTTTGCAATTGCAATGCCTTTCTATTAAACTAACCGGAGAAGTTAAGTCACACCCTGCTATCTCGCATTTGCACGTGGTATGGACAAAAGTGTCCAGAGTATTTAATTCAGACATTTATTTAAATGTTTTCTCAAGCATATGGATGAACCCAAAATTATGTATTCATAAGTCCCCTTTCTGCTGGTCAGAGTGGATTGTGAGGGAGATTAATACGCTCGGTGACCTATATGTGAGTGGAGTGTTGAGATCCTTTTAAAATATGGTTCAACATTTTAGGATTCCCAGATCTCCATTCTTTAGGTATTTACAGCTTTGCCATCTGCTCTGTACTGTTTTTGGGGGTAGCATACACCCCCCTAAAGCGGCAGATACTCTGGAAGTGGTGATCACTGCCTTTGGAAAAGTTCATGAGGCATCAGTGTATTATTCCTTGTTAATTCAGAGTCTGTGGAATGGAGCTTCAACTTTTCTCAAGAGATTATGGGAGAAAGATTTAAACTTTGTATTGGAGGAGGGAGTGTGGGCTAGGATTCTAAAAAATTTCAAATCTACATCTAGGGTTCGTCTGATGCAATTTAAGATTTCACACCGATTTTATTGGACCCCCTCTAGATTGTATAGACTTGGTCCCAGAGACACACCCACCTGCTGGCGATGCTAACCAGAAGACAGGGACACAACCCATGTTTTTTGGTGGTGTGTTATGATCCAAGAATTTTGGTTGAGGGTTAAGAATTGTATGTGTGGTGTATTGGGTATTCAAATTTAATTTTGTATTCTAGGTGATGGGACAGTTATTAATAAAGGGGATGGGTTCATAAAGAATTGGGTCCTGGCTGGTGTCATGATTGGAAGACAGGTCATCCTTAGGGGATGGAAGTCAGCTGGAGTGCTCTCGTTTCGGGAGTGGTGCACAGAATTGGGCAGGGTGGCGACATTTGAGGGGATGATATAAAGAAGGCTGGGCAACATGGGTATATTTAATAAAAAATTGGTTTTTTTGGAGGACAGTGGAGGGAGATAGTCAATGTTAAATGTGTGTGTGCATTCTTATTGTTTTTTTTTTGTTTGTTTGTTTGTTTCTAAATACTTTGTTGATTTATTGTTTGTATGTGTCATTATTAATTTACTATCAGACCACTGAGGTTCGTGTTTGTGTCGGGTGGGGGGGTTTAAGTTCATATAATTTGATTCCGTATTTTCTGTCACGTTTATTTAATCTGTCACTGGAATCAATAAAAATTGTTAATAACAAATAACTTCTAGCAAAAGTGGAGCCAATTCTGTAGCATAAGATCTAAAAAACTCAGCGGCAAAGCCATGTAGGCAAGGCCTTAATTACCTTGTCAAGCTCCTCCAAGGTTATCTCAGAATCAAGAGAATTTAGGAAGTTCTAATGGTTCCTCAGAATCAGTTTAGGAAGTTCTAATGGTTCCACAAAGTTTCTAATATCTTCATCAGTAGACAAAGACGTGGAACTATAGAGATCAAGAAAGAATTCTTTAAAAGCATTATTATTATCAATGGCTTTGACCACCAGTAGATTTCACTGAGGGAATGGTAGAAAAAGACTCTCTCTGCTTTATATATTTAGCCAAAAGCTTCCCTTCCTTGTCCCCAACTCAAAGTAAGACTGTCTTGCCCTGAATAGCCAAAACTCCACCTTCTGTGACAAAATCTGTATTATATCTGTATTTCAATCGGGTCAATTTTCTGAGGTCATCAGATGACATTCAGCACTTCAGCTCTGCCTCTGCACTTTTAATATTCCCATCCAATTCCACGAGTTCTTGTTCTTTGGATTTTTTGGTGAATGAGGCATACTGTATAATCCGGCCCCTAAGAACCACCTTGAGTGCCTCCCAAGCCATGCCCACAGATGATAATGAGGACCAGTTGGTCTCCATATAAACATTGATTTCAGCCTTTAACATTTGTTGGAATTCAGGATTTTGCAAAAGGGATACATTAAAGTGGCAACTATATGATTTCCTTTTCTCCATATGTGGCAACACCTCTAAACTCACCAGTGCGTGATCTGAGACTAAAATGTTTCCAACTGAGCAATCAACAACAGATGAGTAAATCTAGAGTAAATTTATGGACTGATGAAAATAATTTATAGTCCCAACCAGATGGGTTCAAAAGTCTCCAAATATCTGTAAGACCAAGATTTTTACACATCCTGTGAATCGTCAATGTTGCTTTAAGGGGCTTGCACACTTTTGCTTCACTATGATCAAGGACTGAGTCCATCAAAAGTCTCCTCCCAATATTATATTATGAGCGGTGCCAGCGGCTTGCAACATCCCTTCAAGATCTATAAAAAAGCCATAATCATCAATGTTAGGTGCGTAAATATTAACCAAAATAAGACTTTGCCCCTGAATTTCTGCTAAAACAATAATGACTCTTCCTAATTTTTCTTTAATCTGTTTGAGACATTTGAATTGTAGATGCTTACTTATCAATATAATGACTCCCCTGCTCTTACTTGAGCCAGCACTAAAGAAAACATGTCCACCCCATATCTTCACAAATTTTTCAGCTTCCTGCTGGGAAAGATGCGTTTCTTGAAGAAACACTATATCATATTTCTTACGTTTAAGAAAATAAATAACCTTCCTTCTTTTTATGGGGTGCCCCAACCCCTTCACATGCCACATGGAGAGAGATAATCCACTCATATTAACATTTGACATTTTGACATATAAGAGAAAAAAGATTGTGTGTCAAAAACAAAGTTATAAAGACCACATTCCAACATTAGTGCAACAATCAAACCCCAAACTTCCCCCAGAACCAAACAAACAGAAAAAAGAAAAACATGCACATTAACGTCGCGCACGATAGTGCCAACTAGCGTCTGTCCCTCTAAACTCAAACAGTCCATATATGCCGTCGGATTGCTCAAGTCCAGTGTTTCTATACAAATTTTGTTAGACAGAATTACACAACAAAAGATAATCTATAAAACAAACTCCAGCCAATAGGCAGAATAAACACAAAGAGCACGTAGATTCATTCACAAAACTGTCCCGAGGTGTGTTACTCCACAAAACAAACTCCAGCCACTAGGCAGAACCAGCACAAAAAAGGCACTCGGTTTCCTCGGACATTCAAACGAATGTTCAGTGAGCCGGCCCACTCGGCTGCTACATGAGTGCAACAAATTACCTATTCACTCCAATGTCATGCAAGAAATACTCCACAAAACATTCTCCAGCCAATATGAGGCATAAGCACAAAGAGTGCGCAGATTCATCCACAAAACTGTCCAGAAGGAGTGTTACTCCACAAAACAAACTCCAGCCACTAGGCGGAACCAGCACAAAAAGAAAAAAAAAAGCTCGAATAGTCAAGTGAATGTTCAGTGAGTCGGTCCACTCGGCTGCAGCATGAGTACCACAAGATAACTTACTCCATTGACTTTATGAAGAACATCGCATGCTGTGGACATGTGAATGTTTTATGGCCAAATTTAGCATCTATTCTCAATTTGGCCGGGAATATCAGTGCAAAAGCGACCTTCCGTTGATGTAAAAGTTTCTTGCATTCCATGAATCGATCACGTTTCTCTCGTCGAATTCGCAAAGTCTGGGTACAAGAAAATGCTGCCTTCCTTTACTCCTTGCCTCGCGTAACACGAGATCTTTATCAGATGATCTCAGAAATTTGGCCAGAATTAATCGGGGCCTCCCCCCTCGCAGCTCGCCAAGAAGGAACCCTGTGAGCTCGCTCGATTTCCAGCTTATGGCCTGTTATGTCAAGCAGATGTGGAAAGAGCCCGTCCAAGCATTTCACCATATCCTGACCCACTTTGGCCTCAGGAATGCCATCAATATGGACATTATTCCACCGGCTATGGTTCTCCATGTCCTCCAACTTCTCCCAGACACGCTCCAAATCCACCTTGGTCGCTAGCGGATTAGCAAATAATTCCCTCTCCGCTGACTCCAGATAATCGATCCGTTTCTTAACATCCCCCACTCTTGTAACCACCTCTGGCAGTGATCGATCAAACGTATCACTGCAAGATCCTCCATGTCAGCAACAACCACGTAAGTGTCTTTTAATGTCTCCAGAGCCCGAGGATTTTTGACTCCTGGAACAGTTATGGATCAGAGTGTATCGAATCTCACCAGTTTATGTCATTAAAAGTGCAAAAACTAGCAAAGTGGGCAGAGCTTGCCATTCACATGACTGATCCTCATATGGTGTCACGTGACCTCCCCCATTTGTACTATTTTAATGATACTTATGACAGTAGTGGTTACAAAGAGTTGGGAAAAGAGCTGAATTAATATTTCTCCTTTTGTGTATCATTGAAAAAATAACAGCAGATGGGCTTTGAACAACAAGAGGGTGAGTAAATAATGAGAGAATTTTAATTTTTGGGTGAAATATTCCACATACTTTCCTTTTAAAATTAGTGGATTAACCTGAAGAGCTACTGTTTTATAACATCTTACAATTAAAGGAATGTTCCAGATTCATAATGGCCATTAATCACAGATAATAATTTTGACTCGTCCCTCAGTTTTTGTATTTATAAAGCAAAAGCCGCAGTTACAGTAATACACTTACAGTGGAAGTAAACTGTGCCAATTTTGATCACCATTAGAATCCAGTTGATAGTGTTTTTTTAACTCAGGTTACATCTGCATCTACAAACGGCGCACAGACACTAAAACCGCCGGCTGTGCAGTGTGTTACCACAGCAACCGCTTCACCCAGCTGTCTGTCAACTTGCTCGAGTTTTACAGATCTGACTGCGAGCTACTTAATCGTGACAACATTGGCATTGTGCTGCTTCTCCAGCCAATCACAGAGCAGGACACAGCACTCCGCCCTATATGTGTGGCCAACACACACCTGGTGTTTAACCCGCAGAGAGGCGACGTGAAGCTCGCACAGCTCGCCATTCTATTGGCTGAAATTGACATGATGATGAAGTGTAAGAGTGAAGGACGAAGCTGTGAGGTGATCTTATGTGGAGATTTTAACTGTTTACCCAACACACTCATCACCAGTGGACAGCTCTACTACCACGGCTTACCTGCCTGGATGGTGAGTGGCACATTACATCATATATGACATACAAATGGGTGTTTTTTTCAACTTCTGACACTTTCATGTCCCAGGGGTTGATTTTTATTTATATGAAAGTCTCATTAAAACTAAACTGGAAACTTTTTACCAGGACTTCATCATTTATTTTTGGTACTGTTTAAATATCATATTATTGCTTTGTCCATTGCATGCCACGTGTTTACTATAGCTTCTTCCGTTAGCAGTGAGGGATTCACATGTGATAAATATAAGGAATTAGTCAGGTTGACAGAGAAGGTTAATGAGTTAGAGACACGCAACCAAATGCTAGTGGAGGTTAGTGAGAAAGAGAAGCCGGAAGATACTGTTTCAGATGTGGGTAATACAGCGAGCAACACACACACTTTGGTTCCGGCTGTAGAGCCCCTGCCGCAGGAAGTTTGGGTGACATCTCGGTGGCATACTCATAGGGTAAAGTGACACCACTCTCCCATTCCTGTTTGGATTTCCAATCAATTCTCCCCACTCAGTGATGCACCCACTGAGAATCATGTTGAAAGGGCCCTTGTTATTGGTGACTCTATTGTAAGGAACGTGGAAATAGAGACTCCAGCCACTATTATTAAATGCATCTCGGGTGCCAGAACATCTGACATTAGATCAAATTTACAAGTGCTGGCTAATGGTAAATGTAGATGTTCTAAGATTGTTGTTCATGTCTGCACTAACGATGTCCAGCTTCGCCAGTCGGAGATCACTAAAGATAATGTTAAAGAGGTGTGTGAACTTGCAAAAATGATGTCAGACACTGTAATATGCTCTGGCCCCCTCCCTGCTCATCATGGTGATGAGGCTTATAGTAGTCTGGATATCCAGTCACTGAATGGCTGGATGTCCAGAGAATAGCATAGGATTTATAGACAATTGGAAGAGTTTTGGGGGAAGACCTGACCTGCTAAAGAGAGACGGACTCCATCCATCCAGGGAAGGTGCCACTCTCCTCTCTAGTAATATGGCTTATAGTCTTAATAGTGATAGTATTTGACAAACTGGGGCCCAGGTCAGGAAGCAGACAAACTGGCTAATCAGAACATCTGCTAGCTGCCTTGAGACATCACACAGGTCACAAACTACAACACATAAAGAATGAATCAACTATATATCATATAGAGACTGTGTCTGTTCCCTGAACTACCAAACACAAAACCGTCATTAAGTCATTTAAAAAATGTTTTTTATTAATGTCAAACATGAAAATAACAAAAAAAAAAAAAAAAAAAACTGAAGATAAACATCATATAAAGGTAGGGCTACTAAACATTAGACCACTTTAATCCAAATCACTAATTGTAAATTAAATTATTACAGATCATAGTTTGGATTCACTCTGTTTGACTGAAACGTGGATTAAAACAGATGAATATATTAGTTTAAATGAGTCTACTCCCTCAGGTTATTGTTATAAACATGAGCCTCATCTGCAAGGTCGAGGAGGAGGTGTTGCTACAATTTACAGTGATATTTTCAGTGTTACTCAAAGGTCTGGATATAAGTTTAATTCTTTTGAACTGATAATGCTTAATGTCAGATATAAATAAAAAATCTTTGTCATCTTTTGCTCTTGCAACAGTATATAGATCACCAGAGCTATATTCTGAATTCCTTCAAGAATTTTCTGATTTTCTGTGAGATCTAGTGGTTGCTGTGGATAGAGCTTTAATCGTCGGTGACTTCAGCATCCACATAGATAACGAAAATGATACACTGGGATTAGCATATATCGATATTCTCAACCCTTTTGGGGTTAGAAAAAATGTGACAGCTCCAACCCATCACCAGAGTCAAACACTAGATCTAATTTTGTCATATGGAATTGATGTTGATAAAATAGAAATTCTGCCGCAGAGCAATGATATCTCAGATCATTACCTTGTCTCTTGTATGCTGTGCTACGCAAAGGTATCTCAATCTATGCAATGTTATCGTTCATGTAGAACTATTCTTTCAACTACTAAAGATAGCTTCACTAATAATCTTCCAGACTTGTCTCAAATACTAAGGATGCCACAAAGTTCTGAAGAACTTGATGTTGTCACAGAAAATATTGATACAGTCTTCTCTAGCACTCTAGATAGTGTCGCCCCCCTTCGATTAAACAAAGTTAAAGAGAAAAATCCTGGACCATGGTACAATGGTCACACTCATGCTCTCAAGAAAGTAGCTCGGAAAATGGAGCGTAAGTGGAAGAATCCAAAATTAGAGGTATTTTGCCTTGAAGGATAGTGTCTCTAAACACAGACAGGCACTATAAACTGCCAGGTCTGCATATTTGAGTAAACTCATAGAAAATAACTACAACAATCTTAGGTGTTTATTCAGTACTGTGTCTAAATTGGTTGGGAATAAAACTTCCATTGAACCAGATATTCCATCGCAGCATAGAAGTAATGACTTTATGAATTTCTTTACTGATAAAATTGAAATCATCAGAATCAAAATTGGAATTATGCATACGCCTGCCACAAGACCCCAGAAGACTAAAATTATTCCTTACGAGCAACTTAAATCCTTCGCTGTTATAGATCAGGAAGAGCTATCAAAAATGATCAAAACATCAAAATCAGCAACATGAATGTTAGATCCAATACTGATTAAACTCCTAAAAGAGGTGTTTCCTATAATCTCAGAACCTCTTCTTAATATTATTAACTCCTCATTATCCTTAGCGCATGTCCCAAGAAACTTTAAACTGGCAGTTATCAAACCGCTTATCAAGAAACCAAAGCTTGATACAGGAGAATTGGCTGATTATAGACCGATTTCAAATCTCCCATTTATGTCGAAAATACTAGAAAATGTAGTGTCCTCTGAACTATGTTCATTTTTACAGAGAAATGGTATATATGAAGAATTTCAGTCAGGATTTAGGCCCCATTATTGCACAGAGACTGCACTTATCAGAGTTACAAATGACTTGCTCTTATCATCTGATCGCGGCTGCATTTCACTTCTAGTGCTTTTAGATCTTAGTGCTGCCTTTGACATCATAGATCATGACATTCTCTTGGATAGGCTTGAGAATTATGTTGGCATTTGTGGACAGGCATTAGCTTGGTTTAAGTCCTATCTCTCTGACCGTTACCACTTTGTCTGTGTAAATCAGATCAAATTAAAGAATGGAGTGCCACAGTTTTAGGGCCTCTACTTTTCTCCCTATATATGTTCCCCCTGAGAGCCATTATCAGGAACCATGGAATTTGTTTTCACTGCTATGCCGACGATACCCATCTTTATATTTCTCCGAAACCCAACAAAATTTCACAATTTTCCAAATTAATAGTGTATAATTTATATACAAAAGTGGATGGCTAGACATTTCCTGGAACAAAAACCTAAAAAATGGATGTACTGTAGCATCAACTCCTACAGCCAAAAATGTAGGTGTTATATTTGATAGCATTCCTTAAAAACCTTTGAAAAACAAATTTCCAATATTTGTAGAACTGCATTGTTCCACCTCAGAAATATTGCTAAATCACGACATATGCTAATAATTCATGCGTTCATGACCTCAAGATTAGATTATTGTAATGCATTACTAGGTGGATGTCCTGCAGGTTTAATAAATAAACTTCAGTTGGTTCAAAATGCAGCAGCGAGAGTGCTAACTAGAACCAAGAAATACAATCATATCAGCTCCATTTTATCATTGTTACATTGACTACCTGGTAAGTTTTGTATTCATTTTAAAATTCTGTTAATTACTTACAAAGCTTTGAATGGTATGGCTCCAAAGTACTTAAGTGACCTTAAGTAAGATATCACGCTATAATCCATTGCGCTCACTACGATCGCAAACCTCTGGCCTGTTAACAATACAGAGAATATCAAAATCCACAAAAGGAGGGATATCATTTTCATATTTGGCTCCTAAACCATGGAATTGTCTTCCTAGTAGGGTTCAGAGCTCAGACACACTCTCTCAGTTTTAGTCTAGACTAAAGACTTATCTATTCAGCCAGGTATGCACCTAATTTACCCCTCAATTCATAGTTATGCTGCTTTAATTATGTCTGCCAGAACCAAAAACACTTATTTTATTATTTAACCCTGCTTTAAAGTGAATGGCATCTATGTTAATTTTATTCTATTTCTTTCCCTGTCTAAACCTCGGGATTATATGTGTTAATTGTATGTGCCAGTCAGACTTCACTTCAGTCTACTAAGACAGACTTCACAGAGGACGAATTGATGCAAACTCAAAGACATGAGATTCTTCATGAGCCACTGTCTGAAACACCAAAAATTACCTGCCATAAGCTTCCAGCTGGACAGTGATGCTCCTCACCGAATGATACCTATATCAACTTGGTCAAAGGAGGGGCAACACTCTCTTAAACTGCATAGAAAATGAATTAACCACTAACAAAAGTCTTCATCTGCCAAAATCAAAGGACAATGCATCTACGTGTATTTCCTCAGTTAATTCGGGATGACTTCAAGGAATTCAACACCAAAACTTATAGTTCATACAAAATCATTTTGTTTAATCATTGACCCACAACACTTACAGTAGTTTAATAATTTTAACCACTGATAGTTCTTAACATAAATAACTAATATTGGCATTATATTCATTTATTTTCTGTAATAGCATAATTTCATGTACAGCTGCTTTGAAACCATGCCTGTTGTGAAAAGTGCTATACAAATAAACTTGACTTGGCTTGAATTGTCTTGCCTTTTATGTATAGATTTGACTGTTTCAGTCTTGTCCCAGACTTTCAATATTAAACTATGAAAATCCATTCGAAAAATTCAAATTATTGTTTAAAAATCATAAAGAGTGAAATAATCACAAACCATTTCAGTGTGTGAAAATTATTTCTATCAATTGTGTCCCACAATTGTAGCTTCATTTCCAGCACATCAAACCATTTTCCCCCTCATAAAGTTTGTTCAGAAGTTAGCGTACTTGTTAACCAAGTGGACAAAAGTGTGAGTGAAGAGCATGCTTGAGATGAAATATGAGACAAAACAAAGAAAAATCAGACAAATTATAACTTTTTATTGGCCATCATTTCCAATCAAGCTGAAATTTTGCCAAATTATGCAAAATGAGTGAAAATATTATTTAATTGTGTATAATTAGAACACATAAAATGTTTGCAATGGAATTAGCCTTAGCAAGACAAAAGAGTCGGCTATTTTATTTTTAAAAAGCATTATAAAATCCACCAGAATAATTTCCATCACAGAATTCTGTTAAACACAATACAGAATTTGAGATGTGCTGGAAATGAATTTTCATGACTTGAATGATATAAATCTCCTGTGATGCATGAACACACACTGTTAAAGGAATATTCCGGGTTCAATACAAGTTAAGCTCAATCAGCAGCATTTGTGGAATAATGTTGAGTACCACAAAAATTAATTTTGACTCGTTCCTCCTTTTCTTTAAAATAAGCAAAAATCTGAGTTTCAGTGAGACACTTACAATGGAAGTCAATGGGGCCAATCTGTAAACATTAAAATACTGTTTCAAAAGTATAGACACAAGACATAAACAATATGTGTGTTAACATGATTTTACTGTGATCTGTGAAAAGTTATAGACAATTTTACATCTTTGTTACCATGACAATGTCAACAAACCCTAAACCCCTAAACAACTTTACAGCTCAAATAATACATGAGTTTCAACAGAAGAATTAATGTAAGTGCTTTTTATAAAATTATAATCTTCACATTTCTGCCTTTAAACCTCCAAAAATGTACCCCATTGACTTCCATTGTAAGTGTCTCACTGAACACAGATTTGTGCTTTTATTAAAGAAAAGGAGGGACGAGACGAAATACATTTTTGTGGTAATCAACATTATGCCACAAATGCTGTTGACTGAGATTAACTAGTACTGAACTTGGAATATTCCTTTAATAGTCACATAAAAAAGAAAAATGGTGAGAATATGAAATTCACTCATTTTAAGATTTCAGGATTTACGCATTTCAGTTTCATGACAAATTTTAATCTAATTGAATTGAATAATCTTTAAAAAAATTATATTTAAAAAATTATATTTTAAGTTTTAATAATTACATTTTGTTAAAGATTAAATAATTCTTGGTAAATCCTAAAAATAGACTGAAATATTTTTTGAGTGTTTTTTAACATCACTTAATTTTCTAGAAGTCCACAGTGCTAAACGTGGCCAAAGTTAAAGAAACACTCATTATCAGAGCAACAATAGTTATACTAAATGTGTGAACCAGTAGAGATTCTGCTGTACTGTTTATACCATGGTAGATATACAGTGGAGTCCAAAAGTCTGAGACCACAATGAAAATCTGACATTCAAAATCTAATTTAAATCTAGACATAAGTGTATTTTTTAGGATTTTTAAACGTTTAAATCATAGGAATGTTATAGCATAAAATGACATATTTAAGATTCTGCACTTTTTCTAGGTGAGTAATCAAATGTTAGTATGTAAATTATAGAGGTCGACCGAAACTGGATTTTGACGATACTGTAACTAAGGTGGTAGGAAAGGCCGATATCCGATTAATTGGCCTATTGATTTATAGAATGTAAAATATATATATATTTTCTATGGCGGGCACAGAAAAAGAGTCTAAAATGAATAAAATCCTAGATGCAGTTTATTGTTCAACCAAGATTTCGTGCATAACGCGGGATTTTTAAGTATCAACAAACCCAAAACACACCAGGGACTCTTATTTTGAAATGACAAAATGCTGAAAAATGATTAGCAACTATCGCCATAGATTTCTGCAGATATCCGATAGCTCCAAAAAGCAGCTATCGGCACCGATTAATCAGTAAAACTGATATTTTGGTCTAACTCTAGTAAATTACTGACATTGATCAAGTGAACTCTTTGTACAGACAACATTAATTGGAGTTTGTATTGTTAATGATTTCAGAGCAACTACATAACTTGCAATACAGAATAATTAATACAGAATTCAACTGTTGTTACAGGTGTGTGTATCTGTTTAATAATATCAGTTTGACTGTTGACTGACTTTAGTTTTTAACTCGTGTTACATGATGTAACTTATTCATGTTATAAATAATCTTATGTTATGGTTTGTGTCCCTAATGTTCCAATAAGAAGAGAAGTAATCAAATGAAATGATGTACCTTTTAGTTGTAAAGTGTATTTCAGTGTTCACTGGCTTATCCAAAAAATAGCATTGCTACAGTACATGGTTATTTAATAAATAAGCCATTTATTGTTAAATTTCCAGCAAAAATAACTTGTGATTATATATATATATATATATATATATATATATATATATATATATATATATATATATTACACCTTGATTTAAGAATTGTGCCATACCGCTCATCCCTATTGTGACACACAGCAGACTTACCATAAAAAATAAAAAAATAAAAATAAATGTGCATTTGTTATTTTCATTTGCAGATTTCAGGACAGTTGGATTGTTTTTGTTCTCATTCACTGAGATGTGTGTGTCTCTTCTCCAGGAGCTGTACTATAAAATCACAGAAACAGAGGTATGTGTCTGGACTCATTTTGACAGCAGTCTGTCTTTTTCTACTGTTGTTTCTCCCATCAGTCCGGTGCTCTCGGGAAAACACATCTTTTCATTACAATCCAGAGAGAGTACGCTGTTGAAAACAGCAGATTAAATAACAAAAACACAACATGGCATCTCTGTTGATGCTTGTTTATTAAAAATTGCAGGCTGTTGTGGTGTTGTTACATCTCTTGTTGCATGTATGTCTTTAATAATAATTATGATTTTTTAACCAATCTTTAAGGGTTTATAAAATCACAAACACACCAGGTTTGAATGTGCAGAAATGTGGTTGTGATTTAAGAACTTGAGCAATATTTTAAGAAAAAATATTTTGAATATTATTTGTATATTTATAGAATAGTAAAATATTAAATAAAGTATAATATTTAAAATATTTTATATTTTACACACACACACAGTTGAAGCCAGAAGTTTACATTCACTTAGGTTGAAGTCATTAAAACTCATTTTTTAACCACTCCACAGATTTAATATTAGCAAACTATAGTTTTGGCAAGTCGTTTAGGACATCTACTTTGTGCATAACATGAGTAATTTTTCCAACAATTGTTTACAGACAGATTGTTTCACTTTTAATTGACTAAATCACAATTCCAGTGTATCAGAAGTTTACATACACTAAGTTAACTGTGCCTTTATGCAGTTTGGAAAATTCCAGAAAATGATGTCAAGACTTTAGACAATTAGCTTCTGAAAGGAGGTGTACTAAATTGGAGGTGTACCTGTGGATGTATTTTAAGGTCTACCTTCAAACTCATTGCCTCTTTGCCTGACATCATGGGAAAATCAAAAGAAATATGGACCTCCACAAGTCTGGTTCATCCTTGGGAGCAATTTTCAAATGCCTGAAGGTACCACGTTCATCTGTACAATCAATAGTACGCAAGTATAAACACCATGGGACCACGCAGCCATCATACCGCTCAGGAAGGAGACACATTCTGTCTCCTAGAGATGAACGTAGTTTGGTGCGAAAAATGCAAATCAATCCCAGAACAGCAGCAAAGGACCTTGTGAAGATGCAGGAGGAAACAGGTAGACAAGTATCTATATCCACAGTAAAATGAGTCCTATATCGTCATAACCTGAATGGCTGCTCAGCAAGGAAGAAGCCACTGCTCCAAAACCACCATAAAAAAGCCAGACTACAGTTTGCAAGTGCACATGGGGACAAAGATCTTACTTTTTGGAGAAATGTCCTCTGGTCTGATGAAACAAAAATTTTTGAACTGTTTGGCCATAATAACCATCATTATGTTTGGAGGAAAAATGGTGAGGCTTGCAAGCCGAAGAACACCATCCCAACCGTGAAGCATGGGGGTGGCAGCATCATATTGTGGGGGTGCTTTGCTGCAGGAGCGACTGGTGTACTTCACAAAATAGATGGCATCATGAGGAAGGAACATTATGTGGATACATTAAAGCAATCTCAAGACATCAACCAGGAAGTTAAAGCTCGGTCGCAAATGGGTCTTCCAAATGGACAATGACCCCAAGCATACCTCCAAAGTTGTGGTAAAATGGCTTAAAGACAACAAAGTCAAGGTATTGTAGTGGCCATCACAAAGCCCTGACCTCAATCCAATAGAAAATTTGTGGGCAGAACTGAAAAAGCGTGTGCGAGCAAGGAGGCCTACAAACCTGACTCAGTTACACCAGTTCTGTCCGGAGGAATGGGCCAAAATTTCAGCAACTTATTGTGAGAAGCTTGTGGAAGGCTACCCAAAAAGTTTGACCCAAGTTCAACAATTTAAAGGCAATGCTACCAAAGTGTATGTAAACTTCTGACCCACTGGGAATGTGATGAAAGAAATAAAAGCTGAAATAAATCATTCTCTCTACTGTTATTCTGACATTTCACATTCTTAAAATAAAGTAGTGATCCTAATTGACCTAAGACAGGGAATGTTTTCTACGATTAAATGTCAGGAATTGTTTAAATGTATTTGGCTGAGATGTATGTAAACTTTTGACTTCAACTGAATATAGATTTAATAATAGAAAATATCATTAAAAGACCCTGAAAATGCTTTAAAAGTGTTCTTCATTTTGACCAAAGACCTACCCAAATAGACTTTCAGTTATGCAGTCAAATATGGTTTTACATTAGTGATAACAGTTTTTAAATTAATAATTAAATGTGCATGAATAAATATGCATTTAATTTTGTGCATACATGCATTTCTCCTGTAAGTAAACTACAATACAGTCATGATTTTCTCTGTCAGTTGCGTTGTGAGGCAGCGTGTGTGCGGCCACCAGACCTGGAGTTCATACCTGGAGTCACTGACAATAAACCAGGTGACTCATTTACTCTCAAAAACTTACTGTGTGTAACTGTTGAAGATCATGAGCCTGAGTTCACAATCATGTTTAGATCTTTAAATGTGCTCTTTTCAATACAGACCCTGAAGAAATCCAAATGTTCAGTCCAAGGTGAATATTATTCACTTTTACACACTGTTCCTGCACACTAAACTATTTATAATGGAAAATCTGAAAAATATCAGTACATATTTAACTAGACACATGATGACAATAGAGTGCAACAGTCAAGTCATTTTTATTTGTATAGCACTTTTCACAGCACACATCGTTTCAAAGCAGCTTTACAGAAAATTATGCTTTAACAGAAAATGAAACTGTAATATCTATAAAGTCTTAGAGTGATCATTGTGTATTTTGATTAAATATGATTGTAAATTGAGTATAAAATTAAATAATTAAATAATATTTGTATTTAGAACCCCAGTGAGCAAGCTGAAGGTGACTGTGGCAAGGAACACAAAACTCCATAAGATGCTGATTAATGGAGAAAAATAACCTTGGGAGAAACCAGACTCACTGTGGGGGCCAGTTCCCCTCTGACTAAATGAATATAATGCAAATATTAGTTATTTATGTGCAGTGCAAGTCATTACTGTGGAAGAACTACATTACCCATAAGCAAGATCCACCAGTCAGAGAATTTGCTAATAAAAGGAATGGAATTTGTTTCGTCAGGT
Source organism: Myxocyprinus asiaticus (assembly GCF_019703515.2). Taxonomy (NCBI): domain Eukaryota; kingdom Metazoa; phylum Chordata; class Actinopteri; order Cypriniformes; family Catostomidae; genus Myxocyprinus; species Myxocyprinus asiaticus. The sequence goes on along the minus strand of NC_059363.1, from coordinate 46,652,591 downwards.
TCCGATACAGTTTATATCACTCTCTGTGTCTGACGTCAGTGTACAGTCACATCCACCCCGACACTCAGAACAGTGCTGTGACGACTCTTAACTCTGAGGGCAGAGCCATGGTTGACTACATCTTTTACTCCACACAGACAAACTGTTGTGGTGGATGTACAGGTAATGCACAGAGATTTCTGTTTTACACTGCTCAAGATGGAATTAAATTAACCAGGTTTAATAGCAGTTGTCAGATAATCTGTAACTAGTCTGCTTGTAAAATGTTTTTCTCCTGGCACTTTCATGAAATTGCAGCCTTATCTCATTATTATACGTAGCTATTCATACGTTAATAATTGTGACACTTTAACATGTATTTGTTTACATTTAGATAGACACTAAAACAAGAGATACTCATATACAGTACTGTGCAAACGTTTTAGGCACTTAAGATGTTTCACAAAAACATTTGTCTTAAGATGGTTATTTATAGCTTCAGCTTTAGTGTGTCAATAGGAATAATACATTTTAGACTCCCAAAAATTATTTTTGTAAATAGAAAAGATTAGAATAGAAGAACAGGGTGTTCTGCAAGAGATGGCAGGCTGCTCCGGAAAAAGACGGTGTGGTTGTTTCAAGGAGCACAATACTTGTTGACCCCTCTCCAAACATAGAGCTTATGGTTGTGACCATAAAGCTCTATTTTGGTCTCGTCATTCCAAATTACAGTGTGCCAGAAGCTGTGAGGCATGTCATTCGTGTTGTCGGGCATATTGTAACCAGGCTTATTGTGGCATTGGCGCAGTAAAGACTTCTTTCTGGCAACTCAACCATGCAGCTAATTTTTGTTCAAGTATTGTTGTATTGTGCTCCTTGAAACAACCACACCGTCTTTTTCCAGAGCAGCCTGTATTTCTCCTGAGGTTACCTGTGGGTTTTTCCTTGTATCCCGAACAATTCTTCTGGCAGTTGTGTCTGAAATCTTTCTTGGTCTACCTGAATGTGGCTTGGTATCAAGAGATCCCTGAATTTTCCGCTTCTTAATAAGTGATTGAACAGTACTGACTGGCATTTTCAAGGCTTTGGATATCTTTTTATATCCTTTTTCATCTTTATAAAGTTCCATTACCTTGTTACACAGGTCTTTTAACAGTTCTTTTCTGCTCCCCATGGCTCAGTATCTAGCTTGCTCAGTGCATCCACGTGAGAGCTAATAAACTCATTGACTATTTATACACAGACACTAATTGCAATTTAAAAAGCCACAGGTGTGGGAAATTAACCTTTAATTGCCATTTAAACCTGTGTGTGTCACCTTGTGTGTCTGAAACAATGCCAAACATTCAAGGGTATGTAAACTTTTGATCAGGGCCATTTGGGTGATTTCCATTATCATTATGATTTAAAAAGGAACCAAACAACTATGTGATAATAAATGGCTTCATATGATCACTATCCTTAAATAAATACAGCATGATCAGTCATATTTTCAACCTCTGCAGTTCTATAATAGGAGAGAGCGTAATGGTGTTAGCGGATACCATACAAATAAGTGGGGAGAGCCATAAACTGACATCTACCTGTCGCAAAATTGTCCGTGACTTCTCTTATAAAACAGCCATTTATTTTAGTAAACTCCACACATCCTTTCAAAAAGAATGACCTCTTGTCTCCTCGGCAGTGTACCGCCAATTGAATGTCTATGGGAGCACCACTTTATGCAATTTCAGGCTAAGCTTGCAAGCTCCCCATTAGAAGGGTTCTGCTAAAATTTACCAAATGGACGTTTTAAACACATCTAACACGTAAACATTTTTGCATATTTACAGCTTTAGAAATGTAAAATATTTACAAATACATTACATATACATTTGGACACTCTAATCCATTACAAATATATTTGTATAAAGTATTTATATATTGAAAAAGTAATTTTTTTTTATTTTTTATATTAGATTCCTTAACCCTAACCCAACCCCTAAACAAACTTTTCAACCACATAAAAAGATGTAACAGGCAGATTAATGTACAGTGACAATAATTTGTTATAATATATACATTTATATATATTTTACAGCTGCTAATCCCACCCTAACCATAGCCATTTCTAAACCATATAAAAAACGTAACAGGTAGATAAATGTAATCACTATAATTTATTCAGAAAAATAAAAACTGCATCTGATGCGCTCGCTGGCGGCATACAATAGCTTTGTTTGAGGTAGAGAGTGGAATTTAAATTATTAATAGTTTCATTCAAACCTAACCATGACGGAACATATGTCGCAATTAGGCACGAGACACGCGAGAGCTAATGAGCATTAGAAATCGCTGCCGTAAAACCTGTCATAATGCTTCTTGAGGCGGCAATTTTTTAATTATGTAAACTAAACCAGTGCGAGTTGACGGTTATGGAAAGCGGAGATGGAGATCGCTGAATAAAGGCTTGAATCTGGGTTTATTCCTCACACAAAGCTACCTGAAGATTTGGAACACTGCGAAGAAATAAAATTGTTTACTTTTTTTTTTTGGTACTTTTTTGGTTTATTTTGTTTATTTTTATTATTTGTTTTAGCATATTCTGAAAACTCCATTTGTGTCCCAAAATAAATAACTAAAAAATAATAATTAAATGCTTAATGAATGAATAAACGGTTGCAGAATTGTTATTCATTTAAACATTTTAAAGTTTAGTCTTGACTAAAGTGATATAATCCTTTAAAACGTTGAATAGGGCAGCAGAAATCACATCCCAATGAAACCGTTATAATGTCAAAAATGCATCAACTGCGTTAAATAAATGTGATGGCATTTAACATTTAACGAATCTCATTGATTATAAATGCAATGAAATTTACTGGTTTTTCCATAAATTCAATGGTCATCAATTTAATCAGTATACGTAAACATTTGTACGTTTCTAAAGGTGTTAATACATAAAATGACTTTTTGGATGCTGTCAATACATCAATATTCTTCATTTTGGTATCTATGCAAACATAAGAAAATTTAGTGTTTACTAGAACAAAACTTTACGCTAGAATACACACAAGTTCATGTTGGAATATGGTACACTTTGTTTGCCCATTACTTTTTTATAAAGCATTAGAGGCACAAATCATGTTTTTTGTCGTGAGAACTATTAGATACCGGATGTAATATAAACTATTATCTGACTTAAAATGAACATTGCATGAACATTAATTTTAAACACATCAAAAGTCTGAAATACCCCCTTAAAATGGTGATTTTGTTCTTACCTCAGAGGTGATGACCTTCTTGACTGCCTGCAATAATTAAAGTCATACAACCATGTAAACAACAGTATTTTTGACACAAACTGTTCAATTGATATTAAATTCACAGAGTTTTTTTTTTTTTTTTTTAAAGTAAAATCTATTCTTTAATTTATGGGATAAAGTTTATCAATAATTAAATACCAATGAAATTAAGCTAAATCTAAAAGCCTGTTACCCGCGACTATGTAACATATTCTGGCATAGTGTTTCATTTATTTTTTATTTTTATTAAGATGGGTTTAGTGCTAGAAAATTCGCACATCTGTGTTTTAAACTTTATTTACAGATTTTTGTTTACTACTAGAAAATTTACTCAAATCTGTTTTAAACTGTATTAACGGATGTTTGTTTTGTGCTAGAAAATTCACTCAAATCAGTGTTTTAAACTTTTTATTTACTGATGTTTGTTTAGCACTGGAAAATTTGCTTAGTGTTCTCTTTCAAGTCGGTCTCTCGATGCTGCATCACAAAGCTGATGTCAGGGGTTGCTCCTTGTAGCCCCAATCTCCCTGAATACTATAAAATCACACCAATCCTACTGGCAGATTATGCATGAAGCTCCGCCCCCGGAGCATGCTCTCAAAAGCAAGTGTATAAATAGGAGCTGCATGCATCATCCCCTCAAAATACTCTTTCAGAGTCTATACGGATCTCTCTTAGATACACGCCTACTTTTTGTCGCAAAATTGTTGCACCTGTTTAAACGGACAGAACTGCACCTGAGCCCAACTTGGGTTTTGGATGTGCACACCTACTTGACAATTTTTTCAGCGGACAGAACTGCCTTTTCTGCTCCTGCTGTTCTCATTTGAGGATTTTCCTGCTTCGCAGCTGCATGGGCTCAGTGAGAAGAGGAATTCTGTTCCCCTGCATGCTCGATGGAACGTATCCTTTCACTGTGTGTTATTGTGTTGTACAGTGTACTAAAAGAGCACAATTGCGACTCAACGTCTTTATCAAAATGGATTTCACAAATGCTTTCCACCTTGCGAGAGGCACATCTCGCCACCCGATGGCAGCACTCGGTGAGGCAGACTGTACTCATTAGGTTTGCGGCTAGCCTTCTTTTTGAAAGGCGAAGCTGGTCCCTCAACCTCTCACAATGCCCCTTCTGTGTCTCCTGATGGAACACGAGGGTGGTGCGCGAGGCCCGGATATCGAGGGTGCAGATTTCTAGGAGGGTTTACCTCCAGCACATGCTTTGCGGACCTCCTGCTCTCCTTATACAGTGTCTTTGCCCACAGAATACACTAGCAATGATCTCAGTCCCTCCGCAAGGCGCACATCATGATCTCGTTTGCTGTTTCCCCGGACGAGGATGTGATGTCTCTCATGGCATCAGAAGGTGAGGCTTGGTCTTTTTTGGTGGATGATTTAGCCGACTGCCTCTCGAGCAAGGCAGCTGAGCAGATTAAAAAATCTGATGCACTTGGGTTGAGAAGTCTTCACCCAGTTGACTTTCAGGCCCAACTACTGCATATGTGCGAGCAGAATGTCTCTGTGTTCGCAAATTTGAGCCTCCGACTGCGCTAAAAGCAGCCAGTAGTCGAGGTAATTCAAAATGTGGCCGCCACGCAGCTTGGGAGGGGTGAGCCATTCCCCTGCTGCTGTCAGCACCCACATCTGCCACAGTCAATGAGCCAGTGCCCACACCTGCCACGGTCAATGAGCCAGCACCCACGCTTGCCATGGTCAACGAGCCAGCGCCTGAAGCCTCGTCCGTCCCAGAGCCAGCGCCTGAAGCCTCGTCCGTCCCAGAGCCAGCACCTGAAGCCTTGTCTGTCTCAGAACTAGCGCCTGAAGCCTCGGGCCGTCCCAGTGCTAGCGTCCTCAGTCATGACGGCCGCCCCCACGGCAGTGCTCCCGGCTGCCGGAAGAGGAGGAGGAGGAGGAGAAGGGCTTCTTCCAGGCCATCAGACCCCGCCTCCAAACTGAGGCCCCCTCCAAAGCCACCAGACCCCGCCTCCTCCCAGGCCGCCAGACCCCGCCCCTCGCCCTGAGGTCTCCCCCCAGGCCGCCAGACCCTGCCTCCACCCTGAGGCCTCCACCCAGATTGCTGGACCCCACCTCTTTCCTTAAGTTCCCTCCCTGGTTTCCCTCCCTTCCCTCCCTTTCTGTTGTATTTTCTGTTTTATGTTAGTGCTCGTTTTGTCTGTCTTGTGTATTGTTTAATGTTCCCGTTTTGGGACGCCGGGAGGGGGGTACTGTCACAGTCCTGTCTCTGTCAGTCTGGGTTTTGGTATGACAGGATCGTGGCATCGTCTTCCCATGTCTTGTGTTTCATTGTGTGTCTTTGTGTGAGTGTGCGGTTTCGGTTGTATTCCCTGCCGTGCACTCTTCAGTCCATCTTGTTTCATTTCGGGAGCACGGTGTCTGGATCCTGACTTCCTGTCTGGTTCGGTTTTGGTCTGTGTTGGGATCTGGACACTCAAGCTCCATGTCTGTCTGTTATTGATGTGGGTGCATCGCATTTGTCATCTTGGCAGCATGCACTCGCGTCAATAGTTTGTCTCTCGCGAACACAGGTGCCCCTCACGTCACGTTGCTCACCTGGGCCGCGAGCTGTCTTCATGTTGTGCTGGGTCTAAGGTCACTTCAGTCTAAGGTGTCGAGTGTGTGTGGCCGAACTCTTGCACAGGTGTCCTGTCTTGTTTTTGTCATCTGTTGTGTGCATCGTGTGGCATTTGCCTCTCGATGTACGCTCAGGTTTCGTTTAGTGTGAGAATGCGTGGCATCGCTTTGTTTGGCGTTGCTATGCATTCTCTCATCTTGTTTGTCAGTTGGCATGGGCGTATATTGCCTTAGCGAAGTGCGCTCCCATTTAGGTGCTTTGTCTTGTGAGAGCACGTGGCTTTGTTTTGTGGCTTTGTTTTGTTTCTGTATCACCGCATCTTTCTGTCATACCCCGCCTCCTTGTTTGCTTATTATTAGTTCATTTGTCTCACCTGTCCTCTGTTAACCTGGTAATTTCTCTCCCTATTTTGGTATCCTCATGTTTGTTGTCCAGTGCCAGTTCGTCTTGTTTCCAGTCTTGTGTGTATTCCAGTTGGACAAGTCGGTTGATCCTGTTTTTTATATATTCGTCCCTGTTCGGTCCTGTTTTCTGCTGCATTCTGCCCTAGCCCTGGATTAGCTTTTTCCCATACAGGGTTGTTTATGTTTGTTTTCCCCCTTGTGGGAGTTTTGGTTGAGTTTTTTCCCTTTATTTTGTATTTAATAAATTCCCTTTTATTTCTTCAGCTCTGCGCCTGGATCCTGTCTCTGCATTCTCTGACAGGTTTAGTGCTAGAAAATCTGTAATTGTTATAACCACCGACCACAATAGTGGCACGCAGCTATATATATATATATATATATATATATATATATTTGCCTTTGTTATTGGAGTCGGATCTCTGGTCACTCAAGGGACTTCCCAACAAAACATTTCCCTCCGATCACCTCAGTCTGCTGGTCCGATTTCAGTTCTGTAGAGTTTTTCATGGTAAAATAAGAACAGGTGCTACTTGTCATTTATAATACACTTCTTTTACAGATATCTTTTATTAAAACTGAGTTCCGAGATGTGCTACTTTGTTTAGGGTTAGGATTGTTTTTCATTTTAACTATCGACGCATTAAGTAGTTAAAAGACATTTGACATTTATGGCCAGATGAATATATTTAGTTCCCTATCTGTCACTCACTCGACGTTGGTGTCGATGTAGTGACACTAGGGGTCACTCTTGGGAGCCCGAGACACCTCTGGTCTTTGATAAAAGGCCAATGAAAATTGGCGAGTGGTATTTGCATGCCACTCCCCCGAACATACGGGTATAAAAGGAGCTGGTATGCAACCACTCATTCAGATTTTCTCTTCGGAGCCGAACGGTCATGCTCATTGAGCTGAATAGCACTGTTCATTCACCTCTGCTGGATCTGACGGCGCATTTCAGAGGCTTCTCCCTCCTCTGCACTGGTGCACTGCAGAGAACGCCCCTGGGCACTTCGGCAGAAAAACTAGAGAGTACATTTTCTGAAAGAGCATTTTTCCCCTCTAAAAGAGTATATTTCTCTAAAAGAGCGCACACACGGAACATCTTTTTAAAGACGCGTCTTTCTAAAGATGCCTTTCCGTTCGTGTGTTATTCCTGGTTGCGGTCGTTTTCTCTCAACTTCAGATGGTCATGATCGCTGTCTCTCGTGTCTGGGCGCGACCCACACGGAGGCAGCGTTTATGAATGGCTCATGTTCTCACTGCGAGAACATGACCATGGCAACGTTGCGATCGCAGCTTGCTTTCGTAAGAATTTGAAGGTGCTGCTTCAAAGAAATCGTAAGATTTGGGGACCTCAATGGGATCGCCTCCGCCGGGTATCCCCCCGCGGACCTCCCATTCCCCAGCACGCTCGTCTGCCCCAATCGGGCTTCCAGATGAGTTCGCCGGCTCGTCGCACGGCGAGTCTGGCTTCTTGTTCGAGGCCCGCGAAGATGATGAGCTTTCGAGCGCAGCATCGGAGAGCGGGCTTGTCCAGTTGGACACAGAAGCCTCAGCTGGGCTTCCCCCTTCGGGGACGGTCGTACAGGCCGACGCTGAAATGACGGACATGCTTTCCCGGGCAGCCGCGAGCGTTGGGCTAGAGTGGAACCTCCGCTCTCCCCTGAACCCTCGTGGCTTGATGATTGGTTTCTGGGCTCGCGGCGCCACTCAGACCAGCCGCGCCCCGCTCCAGTGCCATTCTTCCCGGAGGTGCATGAGGAGCTGACGAAGTCATGGGAGGCACCTTTTACTGCCCGACCCCGACTCCGCAGTTCCCCCGCTCTCACTACCCTCGATGGCGGGGCGGCCAGGGGCTATACGGCGATTCCCCCAGTGGATAAGGCGCTCGCAGTGCACTTATGCCCGCAGAGCGCCGCCACCTGGCGTGGACGCCCTAAGCTCCCCTCCAAGCCCTGTAGGCTCACGTCGTCCCTGACGGCCAAGGCCTACAGTGCTGCTGGACAAGCCGCCTCTGCCCTGCACACCAGTGCTCTCCTGCAGGTCCACCAAGCCAAGGCACTGAAAGAACTGCACGAGGGTAGTTCCGCCCCAGATTTGATGCAGGAACTGCGCTCGGCGACCGACCTCGCCCTCCGGGCGACGAAGGTCACAGCGCGGTCTCTCGGGCGGACGATGGCCACACTAGTGGTCCAGGAGCGCCACCTGTGGCTCAACCTGGTAGAGATGGGCGAGGCCGACGAGACACGGTTCCTTGCTGCCCCCATTTCCCAGGTGGGCCTATTCAGCGACACCGTTGAGGACTTTGCCCAGCAGTTCTCGACGGTAAAGCAGCAGATGGAGGCAATCCGGCACATCCTGTCCCGGCGCGGCTCAAGACCCCGCACCCCGTCTGCTCGTCGCCAAGGGCGTCCCCCTGCGGTGACTGCACCAGCTCCACCGCAGCACGCCCCTCCGGCCCGGCCCCGGCGAGAAGCCCACCGCAGGAATCCGACGCCACCCATCTCACAGCCGGCACCGAAGAACCCATGGAGGTCTTCGAAGTGCCCCTGAGACGGGCAACCCAGGGACGAGGGAACCCACTCACCTGGAGCTGGTAGAAAGACCACTCCATCCCCCGGTGGAGGGCCGGGTGGAAAATCTTTTTGCCTTTTTGTTTGATTTCGCAGCACGCCCAAGTGGCTGCGGTACCCAACAGTTCAACAAAAGAGCGGCTTCCTTCCTCCCTGGGTCACATACCCGGTGTGTACGGTCGTCACCATGACTACCGTCCACGGCCTTTATCTTGCAGGATTGGTGCTCCAGCGGTGCCCTTTTTGCCCCTGAGCACCCAACTGTGGCACAAATCCACCCCCGATGTGACAGCCTCCATGGGTCACGAGGACAGGCCTCTTCCTCCCCCTTCCCAGGCTGTTCCGGGGGTGGTCACAAGGAGCCAGGTAAGTGCTTTGATGCTGTGGCACCTCACGCTCCGCCCCGCTGCGAGGCCCCACCTGCCGGTACGTCCGACGACGTTGTCCCCTTGGTCCCCCTCGCACGGAATTTGGATGCATGGCTTGCGCTTCCCAATCCATTGCGGTGGTTGATCCGGACCGTCCGACTCGGCTACGCGATTCATTTCGCCAGGCGCCCGCCCAGGTTCAGCGGTATTCACTTCACCTTCGTCAAGGGCGAAAACGCTGTTACTCTGCGCGCGGAAATCGCTACCCTCCTACGGAAGGGCGCGATAGAACCTGTCCCTCCAGCCGAGGTGAAGAAAGGGTTTTACAGCCACTACTTCATCGTACCAAAGAAAGGCGGTGGGTTGCGGCCAATCTTGGACCTGCGAGTACTGAACCGGGCTTTACACAGACTCCCGTTCAAGATGCTGACGCAAAGAAAAATTTTAGCGAGCGTCCGGCATCAAGATTGGTTCGCGGTGGTAGACCTGAAGGACGCGTACTTTCACGTCTCGATCCTTCCTCGACACAGACCCTTCCTGTGGTTCGCATTCGAGGGTCGGGTGTATCAGTACAAAGTCCTCCCTTTCGGCCTGTCCCTGTCTCCTCGCGTCTTTACGAAGATCGCAGAGGCTGCCCTTGCCCCGTTAAGGGAGGTAGGCATTCGCATTCTCAACTATCTCGACAACTGGCTAATCTTAGCTCACTCTCGAGACGTGTTATGCGCACACAGGGACCTGGTGCTCTCGCACCTCAGCCGACTAGGGCTTCGGGTCAACTAGGAAAAGAGCAAGCTCCTCCCGGTTCAGAGCATCTCTTTTCTCGGTTTGGAGTTGGACTCGGTCTCCCTGACGGCGCACCTTACGAACGAGCGCGCCCAGTCGGTGCTGACCTGTTTGAAGGCATTCAAACAGAAAACAGCGGTTCCACTGAAACTTTTTCAGAGGCTCCTGGGGCATATGGCATCCTCGGCAGTGGCCAGCCCGCTCGGGTTGATCCATATGAGGCCGCTTCAGCACTGGCTCCAGACTCGAGTCCCGAGACGGGCATGGCGCCACGGGACACACCGCGTGGCCATAACGCCGGTCTGTCACCGTCTTTTCAGCCCTTGGACCGACCTCTCGTTTCTACGAGCAGGTGTTCCCCTAGAACTGGTCTCCAGGCGCGTCGTAGTCACGACAGAAGCCTCCAAGACGGGCTGGGGTGCTGTTTGCAACGGGCACGCATTCACCGGCCTCTGGACGGGTCCGTGGCTGCGTTGGCACATCAACTGCCTCAAGTTACTGGCAATTCTGCTCGCCCTGCGGAGGTTCCGGCCGTTGATCCAGGGCAAGCACGTGCTAGTTCGGACAGACAGCACGGCAGCGATAGCATATGTCAACCGCCAAGGCGGTCTGCACTCCCGCTGTATGTCACAACTCGCCTGCCGTCTCCTCCTCCGGAGTCAGCAGCACCTCAAGTCGCTGCTAGCCACTCATATCCTGGGCAACCTCAATGCTACAGCGGACGCGCTGTCACGGCAGGTTCCCCACAGGGGAGAGTGGAGACTCCACCCCCAGGTGGTCCAGCTGATTTGGAGTCGATTCGGTCAGGCTCAGGTGGACCTGTTCGCCTCCCAAGAATCCTCCCACTGCCCGCTCTGGTACGCCCTCACCGAGGCTCCTCTCGGCATAGACGCGCTGGCACACAGCTGGCCCCCTGGCATTCGCAAATACGCATTTCCCCCAGTGAGCCTACTTGCACAGACACTGTGCAAAGTCAGGGAGGACGAGGAGCAGGTCGTCCTGGTAGCACCCTACTGGCCCACCCAGACATGGTTCTCAGACCTCACGCTCCTCGCGACAGCTCCCCCCTGGCAAATTCCCCTGAGGAAGGACCTTCTTTCTCAGGGACGGGGCACCCTCTGGCACCCGCGCCCAGACCTCCATGTCTGGCCCCTGGACGGGACGTGGAAGACCTAGGTGGCCTACCACCCGCGGTGGTAGACACGATCACTCAGGCTAGGGTCCCCTCTACGAGGCGCCTGTATGCCTTGAAGTGGTCTCTGTTCGCTAAGTGGTGTTCTTCTCAACACGAAGACCCCCAGAGATGCGCAGTCGGATCAATGCTTTCCTTCCTGCAGGAGAGGTTGGAAGGGAGGCTGTCCCCTTCCACCTTGAAGGTGTATGTTGCTGCCATAGCAGCACACCACAACGCAGTTGACGGTAAGTCCTTAAGGAAGCACGACCTGATCATCAGGTTCCTAAGAGGCACTAGGAGGCTGAATCCCTCCAGACCGCCCTTCGTTCCCTCATGGGATCTCTCCATAGTTCTTCAGGGCCTACAGAGTGCCCTCTTTGAGCCTTTGCAGTCAGTCGAGCTTAAGGCACTCTCCCTGAAGACTGCCCTCCTGACTGTGCTCACTTCCATCAAGAGGGTAGGTGACCTGCAAGCGTTCTCTGTCAGCGAAACGTGCCTAGAGTTCGGTCCGGGCTATTCTCACGTGACCCTGAGACCCCGACCGGGCTATGTGCCCAAGGTTCCCACCACTCCTTTTAGGGACCAGGTGGTGAACCTGCAAGCGCTGCCCCAGGAGGAGGCAGACCCAGCCCTGGCGTTGCTGTGTCCGGTGCGCGCTTTGCACATCTATTTGGATCGCACGCAGAGCTTTAGACTCTCTGAGCAGCTCTTTGTCTGCTTCGGTGCACAGCGGAAAGGAAGCGCTGTCTCCAAGCAGAGGATCGCCCACTGGCTCGTTGATGCCATATCTATGGCATATCTTGCCCAAGACATGCCGCCCCCGGTAGGGCTACGAGCCCATTCTACCCGTGGTGTAGCGGCTTCTTGGGCCCTGGCCAGAGGTGCCTCTCTAACAGACATTTGTAGAGCAGCGGGCTGGGCAACACCCAACACCTTTGCAAGGTTCTACAACCTCCGGGTGGAACCGGTTTCATCCCAGGTAGTGGCACGCAACACAAGCGGATAAGCCCGGGATAGCCAGCCGGGTGTATCGCTTGCACATAGCGCCTTCCACCTCCTTTTGAGCTGAAGACGTGCACTGTTAATTCCCAGTAGTGTTCACAAAAGTTGTTCCCTGGTTGACTTCCTCCGAGCCCTGTGGCAGTCGAGTCTTCGGAGAAACTCACTGCCGGCCCAGTACACGCGCTAGCTAAGAGCCCGGTTCTGGGGTAGGTGCTCCGCATGTGGCGGTTCCCTGTAAGGCTAACCCCATGCGATCTATATCTTCCGCTAACTCGTTTCCCTGCTGGCAAACTGCGTCTTCCTTGGGCAGAGCCCCTCTGCCTCAGTCTCCATGTTGTAGTACCTCCTCCCCCATTGGGCAGGATCTACCTTGAAGGCTCTCCACATGGTTGGAAAGACCATGTGACGTATTTTTCCACTTAAATATCCCCCCCTCTCAGGGGTGAGGTGTGGTTTCCGCGGTGTCCTCCCCTTGGGAGGGACACCCCCCGACTAGACCTGGCGGCCCAGTCGGATAATCCCCCTTCTTTTTTTAGGGAGTGGAAAAAGAGAAGGGGAAAAGAGGCCACGACTGGGTTAAGCCCGTCTCTATCTTTGGGTAGTCGACTTGTCCCCAAAGAGGGCCGTTCGACACTCATAACTGTGTTTGGGGAGGTTACGTGTCGACCTGGTGTGCTGGCTATGAGGCACACAGCAAGTCTGCCCACCACACACCGCCAGTTCACGTAACACAGTTCAGCCTTGTGGCATTTTGTATAGGGACCCCTAGTGTCACTACATCGACACCAACGTCGAGTGAGTGACAGATAGGGAATGTCATGGTTACTGGTGTAACCTCCGTTCCCTGATGGACGGAACGAGACGTTGGTCCCTCCTGCCACAACGCTGAACTACCTGCTGAAATGGCCGGACCTTATATCGGCTCCTCAGCATAAAACCTGAATGAGTGGTTGCATACCAGCTCCTTTTATACCCGTATGTTCGGGGGAGTGGCATGCAAATATCACTCGCCAATTTTCATTGGCCTTTTATCAAAGACCAGAGGTGTCTCGGGCTCCCAAGAGTGACCCCTAGTGTCACTACATCGACACCAACGTCTCGTTCCCGCCATCAGGGAACGGAGGTTACACCAGTAACCATGACGTTTTTTGGTTTTCAATAACAAAACAGGTGTTTGACTCTGAGTGAACTGTGACGTTGACTTGAGCCAAAATATTCTGCAGTATGTCATTTAATGCAGGGAAATAAGCTACATTGCTTTTGGTTGACAAAAGTTTATCAAAATGCAATTGTATGCATTTATAATACACCTTATACTTTATGTATATATCATTTGTGTTTTGGTTTTGAATTTCTATTTTGAATGAAGCAAAATAACCTGATGTGTTGAGCATAAGATCCCGTTTTTTTCACTGGATTCTCTAGATTCAATCAGCATGCAGTTCAATGTCATTAAAAGTGAATCCTGAAAGGAACAAGATGTTTCTTATTTGAAAATAAAAAAATATATATAAATAATAATAAAATTATACAAGGCAATAATCATACATTTTATTTCAAGTGTCAAAAAGTGGCTAGTAATAGTAACAATGACATTACATTGCTGTGACATCACAGATCAACTCTACATTTGCTCTCAGAAATAAAAAAAAAAAAAAAAAAAACAGAATAGAGTGATTTCTGCTTCACGTCACTGATCAACAACATGGCCAAAAGACAGAGGTGACAAACAAACAAGAGCATTGAACAGCACCATTCACTTTTGTGATTCTCCGGATATTTGCACTTGTAGTGATTCATACTCGTGTAGAGAGTGTACACAGATGTGTACTTCATTGTGTCCCACACCAAGTATGTATGGCTTTATGCAAACCATTATGTAAATGTACCTACAGTCTACATTTCAGTGTTTAGTGTCTTTATAAAAATATAATCTAATATTTAAGATGTAACTAGAAAAACAAATTGCTATTCCTAAAAATCTATTAGCCAAATTCCACATCTAGATCAGGAAACTCTTAAAGTCAACATGAAACAGCTTTTGCAACCCATTTTGCTTCTGTAATGTGACATATTTCAGTGAAACAGGATTTTCAAAGAGAAGAAATGTAGGGTGGGACTTGATTTCACAAATGATGAATTGATTAGATGGTGTTAAGTGTCTCTAGATGACAGGTGGCTGAAGAATTAGAGGGCTTGGTGACGTGATGAAAAGGAACATTTTTTTTTTTTGTTTGTTTGTTTTTTTAATTGGGTCCCTTTTGATTTCATGTTGACTTTAAATATTAAATATGTATAATAATGTGTAGGGCAACATGCAAAATATTTTTAAAATAATGTCAACGAATCAAATGTGTGTTGTTGGGTTAAGGGCTGCATTCACTATGTATAATGACTAAACCCTGTATATATTTAATTGCAACACCAATCACATACATTAATATTTTTAAAGGTGCCCATTTTAACAGTTTCTTGAAAACATAACCCTATTTCAGTGCTTTATACCCTGCTGCTCACATTACAACCAAACATTTCCAAGATTTAGGAATTTCCACCTGATGATTGTCTCTTATTATTATTCTAATAATGCAAAGTTTTCTTTTAGGTGTAGAGTTTGGATTAGTCTAGTTATTATAATTAGTTTTATATAAAACAATATGGTATGTCCCCATTAATATAAGTAAACATGCATGTGTGTGTGTGTGTGTGTGTGTGTGTGTGTGTGAAAACAAAGTTTATAAAAAGGCACCCAATAAATGGATTGCAAACTAGCCTCTACAAAAGCCTAGTTAGTTTCTAGTAGAGTTAAGGATAATAATGGGGTATTTACATATTAAATGTGAAAAGTGAATATTAAAATGAATATAAATAGTGCGGTTATTGAACATTCTTAAATAAAAACCCATTGTGACCACATTCCCTGTGAAGTGTGATTCTTTTCATTAGAGGTGAACACAATACTCCTGAGTTTCAGTCTGTTTCTTGTTGTGTCTTCTGTATTTTGTCCATCTTTCAGAGTTTGGCTGACCAGTTAATCTTTGATTTGAAAGTCATCCAGAAATCTGATCACCCACATCACACTCTGATCTGGTATCCATTCACATCAGCAGCAGGTCCGGTCTGCACCAGTTTCTTCTCTACTGACGCCCTGTGAAAATACACACACTGAATGATTATGAAAATATTATTCCAAGCTAAAAGAAATGAGACATTTAATAGTTTCCAGATCTTTTGACTTTGGTTCCGATTTACTAAAGTTTTGTGTGAATAAAAACATTTGCACAAAAAAAAAAAAAAAAAGGTCCGAGCTGATCTACTAATATAGACTGCATATTTCAGATGCATAAAATAGCATGTCTTGGCAATTTTTGCGTGTTTCCCCCGAAATGAATATGAATACATTATAAAGGGTGGTGTAGATACATATTAATCAAATTGCACCCGCTAAGTGATTTATCAAGTCTGAAAGTCATTTCAGAATCTGACATTTCGAGCAAATCAATACGAATTAAAAAATGATTTGCACTGTGCATCATGCTGTCATTGCGACAAAAAGGAGACTTGGAGAACAGATAATATGTTGAACACCCTTTGACACACATTAATGTGAAATTAAATTAATACTCATGAAAAAAAACTTTAATTTGATTATTTTAAAACTCGATATCTGATAACATCATTAGCCTACTATCAATTTTTGCCCAAATGATGTCGTAATTGATTGTTTTAAACATAGTTTTTAACTGCCGAAATATTGCAAAATATTTTAAGTGGTGGTTCTTTCCAGTATTCGAAGCAGGCCGATACTCACCTGAATGCTGAACAGGTTTAGTCTTGATCCCGTGAAACGAGCAGAGAGTGCAAGCTTCCCGTGTCTCTCTCGTACGCATCTAACTTTACCACATGCAAAAGCCTCCTTTTGGTGGGTGTGTCCAATATATTTGCATGTGTAGTTATTTGTGCAATTTTTCTTAGTAAATCACCCGCAGAACGCTCACGACGCACACACACTATTTCATAGATTGCACAAGCAAATTAACACCCGTTATTTGAGATCTTAGTAAATTGGGCCTTTGAAGTTAAAATTCAGCTAATTCAACACACAGACAACAGATGTTCATTTCATAATGCACATTGTTTTAAATTCTGCATTACAGAATGGATATCTGCAGTCTGTGGCTTGAATTCTGTTTTTTCGACAATGCTTGTGCTTCAATATTAGAGTTACTGTATGAATGAATCTGTTGCATTTATTTGAGGACAACACCAATGTCTGAGTTTACCGTCTGTCTTTGTTCTTGCGCATAGGGCTCCCGGGGTTCCTCAGAGGAGAACCGACATCCTTCCTCCTGTCTTTAGTGGGTGATGGAGGAGCAGTTTTACCAATCTGAAACACAAACAGCTCATTTAGTCCACTGTCAATCAATAAAACAATATATCTATATATTACAGCTGTCAAAATTAATTTAACACATTTAACAATTTTGACGTTAGACTCTGACATTTTATTCAGCTGTGTGTGAGTTCATTGGTTAGAACAGGGCAGAAGCTTTGTGATGTGTCTGGGGTCATTACCCTGATGCACACACACACAACAGCGATTCCATGTGAATGATCAAGTGATGGATAAAAGAACTTTTACAAAACAAATTACTTTGCATCCTTTGTAATTTAATTACCACAGAAGCATGTCAAGTCTAAACTATTAGTTAAAAGCCAACCGTATGGTGGCCTGGGTAGCTCAGCGAGTATTGACGCTGACTATCACCCCTGGAGTCACGAGTTCGAATCCAGGGTGTGCTGAGTGACTCCAGCCAGGTCTCCTAAGCAACCAAATTGGCCCGGTTGCTAGGGAGGGTAGAGTCACATGGGGTAACCTCCTTGTGGTTGTGATTAGTGGTTCTCGCTCTCAATGGGGCGTGTGGTAAGTTGTGCGTGGATTGTGGAGAGTAGCATGAGCCTCCACATGCTGTGAGTCTCCGCGGTGTCATGCACAGTGAGTCACGTGATAAGATACACTGATTGACTGTCTCAGAAGCGGAGGCAACAGAGACTTGTCCTCCACCACCCAGATTGAGGTGAGTAACCGCACCACCACGAGGACCTACTAAGTAGTGGGAATTGAGCATTCCAAATTGGGAGAAAAAGGGGATAAATAAAAAAGCCAACCACACAATACATGGCATTGATGAGGGACCATGTATGGTCTGTCAATGTGCTATTCAAAGTTCAAACAATTTCAATTTTGACCCAGATAGCGCTGACCATTCGAAGCATCAGCTAATGATTACCAGATAATTCAGATGAAGAATCGTCATGTGGGCAGTGCCAGTGCTAAAAAGCAGAACAAGACATTGGCAGTGTTCGGCATGGCATACTACCAATACTACTCTTACTATTTCTGCCATACATAGATATGATAGAAGTAGTAAAAGTGTAGTAGTATGGGTAGTATGCCATTCCGAACTCGGCCATTCTCCGCAGTGCTTTTTGTGTGCAGCTTAAAGCAGCGCTTGATGCTGGGGTTAAACAGTGCATTGACGCCCTCGCAAATCATGTGAGCCTGCCAGCTAACTAATATTGTTGAGGATGAGGGTTTAGATAAGGGATAATATACAGGGATAATGTACAGTCAGCCAGTATGTTATCGTAAAATAAACCCGACAGGGTGTTTACAGTGATCGTGTATCAGCCTGAAGGGGTTTATTTTGTGATAACAACCGGCTGACTGTACATTATCCCACTTATTACACTGCTACTAACCAAATAAATAAATACAAGAACACAAAATATTGATTTGTGTTTAAATAATGTGAGAAGTAATCAATCTATGAAAAGCTGAAATCCACCTTGGGTTTGAGTTCTGTTTGTGTTTATTTTGTAGATAATGACCGTCTGACTCCTCATTATCTAGCTTATTACAAGACTACTTGCCAAATTAATAAATAAATGGACATGAAACATTGATTTGAGTTGAAATAATTGTATTAGCTTACTTGTTGAGATCGCACAGTGATCAGAGTAGTAGTAAAGATGTGCGGTTGTTATTCAGAAATATCATATCGCTAGATGGCGCCATTGACCAATCAGAATGCAGTATTCCAGAGAGCACTGTAATAAGAGCATTTAATGTGCAATGCAACAAATACTCAATCTATAACGGCTAAGTCTTTCAATTTGTCAACCTCCTATTTTGACATGTTTAATGTTACTTAAATCAGTGCTATTTTAGTGCATTTCTATCTTTATAATGTGGATAGCTTTGTTTGTTAAATGTTAATAAAATATTATTTTTACATGTTTTGTTTTCCTTCTTAAAAAGGAAATAAATGCATTTTGAAAGGAAAAGAAGTGTATATATAGAGTTGAATTTCAGCACTTGCTGAAAATCTAACTGCAATAAAATATTTGAACCGACTGACAGCACTATACAGTATATATACATTATACATACACCTATCAGCCACAACATTAAAACCACCTGCCTAATATTGTGTAGGTCCCCCACATGCCGCCAAAACAGCGCCAACCCGCATCTCAGAATAGCATTCAGAGATGATATTCTTCTCACCACAATTGTACTGAGCAGTTATCTGAGTTACCGTAGACTTTGTCAATTCTCTGTTGACCTCTCTCATCAACAAGACATTTCCATCTGCAGAACTTCCGCTCACTGGATGTTTTTGGCACCATTCTGAGTAAATTCTAGAGACTGTTGTGTGTGAAAATCCCAGGAGATCAGCAGTTACAGAAATACTCAAACCAGCCCATCTGGCACCAACAATCATGTCACGGTCCAAATCACTGAGATCACATTTTTTCCCCATTCTGATGGTTGATGTGAACATTAACTGAAGCTCCTGACCCGTATCTACTTGATTATATACATTACACTGCTGGCGCACGACTGGTTTATTAGATAATCGCATGAATAAGTAGATGTACAGGTGTACATAATAACGTGGCCGGTGAGTGTATAAATATATATATATATATTAAAAGTCAGCAGCTGTAATCTGATTACAAGGATTTAAATGTAATGTTTTACACTACTTTTGACTAAAGTTATTTGATTTCAGTTACTAATTACTTTGTAATCAGATTACATCCAACACATGTCAGAACGATGCATGTTTTGGTATTGTCAGTAGTAATATGGAATTGTAAGCGTCTCGTGCATTACCTTTAGTCTCATATCGCGAGTGTGTCTCTCCAGCTCTTTCTTCAGCTCTTCTCTGGACAGTTTGTCCACGTCCAGCACAGAATGCTTCCACTCGATCTGCTCCACGCTGTGAGGGTCATGTGACACATAATGACCGATCTTCACCTTGCTCAGCATGTGCCAGTAGCCCTGATAGGCCACGCGGAACTCCTGCACGAGGTCAGTAAGGGTTTTATACTCCAGCGGTTTGTACATCAGTTCTTCGCGGCGGCTGATTCCGAGAGCGCCGAAGCGCCCGCCGCTGTGCACGCCCAGCACGATGTGATGGAAATGACTCCCTGAGAACTGCGTCTTAAAGCTGAGAGGAAACCGCTCAACCGCCGGCATGCTGTTAGTGAGGTAACTGACCGGTTACTGGGGTTAAGGGTCAAAAGTCATATATTCAACTCACTGGCATCTATTTTTCCAACCAATGGAAGATGGGAGGAGTGTTCTGGTAAACAGTTTGAAAACAGAAATTATATTTTTCACCTTTAAAGTCAACAAAATTGATCCTATTTACTTTCGTAGTGCACGTTCTATGTTCCAAAGAAAGAAAGAGTTTGATAATCTTTTATCAAAATGTAATAACTTGCTCCGCCTCTGAAACAACTTTCCTTTTTAGCAGATGTCACAAATCCGTCTAATTTTAGGCCCCCCATAAAAACCATCTTTGCAAGTATTGAATTGTTGTTGTTGTTATTATTAGCCTATAATTGCTACATTTCCACATGCAGTTTATTGTGCAAAAAAGTACCAAAAACAGCCATACAAATTATTTAAAGTATTCAAGTAGAAAGAAACAACTATTTACACAAACAAACAGAAAAAAGCATAAACAGCTTTAAAAAACGCTTTGCTTCTCTGGCTGGTCACAAACAGGTGGTGAAACATTTCTCTCTTTTAATCATTTACAAAATATCAGTTTTGATCAACTTCACTTTAAAAAACAAAACAAAACTTAATGATCATTTTAACATTTTAAGGCCATTGTTTACAAATTATGGTAACTGAAGAGAAATACAGTTCTGTGAAAAAGTATTTGCCCCCTTCCTGATTTCTTCTATTTTTGTGTATTTTTTTTTTGTGTAGTATTTATTTACTAAATTGTTTTAGAACTTCAAATGAGATATAACATAAAACAAAGGCACCTGTGTAAACACAAAATACAGTTTTCAGATATATTTATTTTTTTATTGAAGCAAAATAGTTATCCAACACCTATATCACCCATGTGAAAAACTAACTGCCCCCTTAAACTTAATAGCTGGTTGTGTCACCTTTAGCAGCAACAGCTGCAACCAAACACTTCTGATAACTGGAGATCAGTCTTTCACAACGCTGTGGGGGACTTTTATCCCACTCTTCTCTGCAGAATTGCTTTAGTTCAGCCACATTGGAGGGTTTGAGCATGAACTGACCATTAAGGTTCTGCCACAGCATCTCAATTGGGTTCAAGTCAGGACTTTGACTAGGCCACTCCAAAACTTTAATTTTACTCCTATGCTTTGGATCATTGTCTTGCTGCATAGTTGCGCTTGAGCTTCAATTTACGGACTGATTACCAGACGTTCTCCTTTAGGATTTTCTGTTAGAGAGCAGAATTTATGTTTCCCTCAATTATTGCAAGTCACCCTGAAGCAGCAAAGCATCCCCACACCATCACACTACAATCACCATGCTTCACCGTAGGTACGATGCTCTTTTTGTGGAATTCTGTGTTTGATTTACGCCAGATGTAACGGGACCCCTGTCCAAACAGTTCCACTTTCAACTCGGAAGTCCACAGAACATTCTCCCAAAAGGTTTGAGGATCATCAAGGTGTTTTGGCAAAATTCAGACAGGCCTTAATGTTCTTCTGTGTTAGCAGTGGTTTTCGCCTCACCGCTCTTCCTTGGATGCCATTATTAGCCAGTGTCTTTCTTATAGTGGAGTCATGAACAGTGACATTTATTGATGCGAGAGAGGCCTGCAGTTCCTTGGATGTTGTCCCTGGCTTTTTTGTGACTTCCTGGATGAGTCGTCGCTGTGCTCTTGGAGGAATTTTGGAAGATAGGCCACTTTTGGGAAGGTTCACTACTGTGCCATGTTTTCTCCATTTGGAGATAATGGCTCTCACTGTGGTTCTTTGGAGTCCCAGAGCCTTTTAAATAGCTTTGTAACCCTTCCCAGACTGATGTATTTCAATCACTTTTCTCATAATGTCTGGAATTTCTTTTGACCTTAGCATAGTGTGCTATTGGGTGAGACCATTTAGCCAACTTCATGCTGCTGAAAAGTTCTATTTAAGTGTTGATTTGATTTGATTGAACAGGGCTGGCAGTAATCAGGTCTGGGTGTGTCTAGTCCAGATGAACCCCATTATGAATGCAGATTGGACTCCGAGTATAGCTGCTGCGTTGCGAGCTCCGAAACAACATTGTAGTTTTTTTGTTTGTTTTGTTTACAATTCTTATGTTTCTTGTCTTGGATGTTGTCTGCCTTATTGTCTACGACAGACAAACACTTTTGGACATTGGTTCTGCAATTACACACCATAAACCGGACTTCAAATTCCTCAATGCCGACCCGCTGTTTACAAACACGCCAGCAGATCCCTTTGTCTGGGCTGCCCGGACGCGGAAACGCAGGAGGAAAAGGGGAAACAGAGCCGGCGTTCTCATCAGAGTAAGACGTCGCACAAATACACCCCCGCTACCCAGTATTCTACTGGCAAATGTTCAGTCTCTGGACAACAAGCTCTGCGAGCTGAGAGCGCGGATCTCTTTCCAATGAGAGACGAGGGTCTGCTGCATTATCTGCCTTACAGAAACTTGGATGTCTGTGGAGATTCCAAACTCAGACCTGCGGGGTTCTCCGTGCACCGAGCGGACAGAGCGAAAACCTCTCAGGTAAAAGCAGAGGTGGTGGTGTATGTTTTATGATCAACAAATCCTGGTGTGATCAGAGGAACGTACATTCTATCAAGTCTTTCTGCTCTCCTGATCTGGAATTTCTCATGCTTCTGTGTCAACCATTCTGGCTACCGAGGGAATTCACAGCAGTCATTATCACAGCTGTGTACATCCCCCCACAAGCCAACACAGACTGGGCACTCAAGGAACTGTACGGGATTATAAGCGAGCAGGAAACCGCGCACCCTGAGGCCGCGTTCCTTGTAACCGGGGACTTTAACAAAGCCAATTTTAAATCAACTGCACCAAAATACCACCACCAACCAGGTTTTGGACCACTGCTACTCTCCTTTCTGGGATGGCTACAGATCCCTCCCCTGCCCACCATTTGGCAAATCGGACCACTCTTCCATTCTGCTTCTGCCCGCATACAGGCAGAAACTGAAACGGGAAGCACCCACCCTCAGAATGATCCAGTGTTGGTCGGACCAATCAGACTCTATGCTACAAGACTGTTTTGATCACGCAGACTGGGAGATGTCCTGGTCCGCCTCTGATGACGACATCAAGGTTTACGCTGATAGCGTAACCTGTTTCATCAGAAAGTGCATAGAGGATGTTGTTCCATCCAAAACAATACGGATCTACCCGAACCAGAAACCTTGGATTAATAGCAATGTTCGCGCGGCACTTAATGCCAGTTAAACAATCCAGTTATGCCCTATCAGAGCACCAAAACGCCAGTTCAGGAACAAGATTGAAGGACAGTTTAACACCACCAACTCTAGAAGCATGTGGCAGGGAATTAATATCATCATGGACTTTAAAGGGAATAAAAACTCCGCCGTGAACACCGCTGCCTCTCTCCCAGATAAGCTAAATACTTTTTATGCACGGTTCGAAGGAAATAACACAGCCCTCGCAGAGAGAGCTCTCGTGGCCGAAGCTACAGAGGTTAGTTCACTCTCCGTCTCTGTAGCAGATGTAACCCAATCCTTCCGACGGGTGACTATCCGTAAAGCCGCGGGTCCAGACGGCATTTCGGGCCGCGTCATCAGAGCGTGCGCGAACCAACTGGCTGGTGTTTTTACGGACATTTTCAACCTTTCCCTCTCCTTATCTGTAGTCCCCACATGCTTTAAAACGTCCACCATTGTGCCTGTACCAAAGCAATCCAAAATCACTTGCTTAAATGACTGGCGTCCTGTTGATCTGACCCCCATCATTAGCAAATGCTTTGAGAGACTAATCAGAGATTACATCTGCTCTGTGCTGCCTCCATCACTGGACTCACTGCAGTTTGCTTACCGCAACAACCTCTCCACTGATGATGCCATTGCATCTACAATACACACTGCTCTCTCCCACCTGGAAAAAAAGAACACTTATGTGAGAATGCTGTTTGTAGACTACAGCTCAGCATTCAACACCACAATGCCCTCCAAGCTTGATGAGAAACTCTGGGCTCTGGGCTTAAACAGCTCGCTGTGCAGCTGGATCCTGGACTTCCTGTCAAGCAGACGCCAGGTGGTTAGAATGGGCAATAACATCTCCTCATCACTGACCCTCAATACTGGAGTCCTGCAGGCCTGTGTTCTTAGCCCACTCCTGTATTCCCTGTACACACATGACTGTGTGGCAACACATAGCTCCAGTGCCATCATTAAGTTTGCTGATGATACGATGGTGGTAGGTCTGATCACTGACAATGATGAAACAGCCTACAGAGAGGACACACTGGTGTCAGGAACACAACCTCTCCCTCAATGTCAGTAAGACAAAGGAGCTTGTGGTGGACTTCAGGAGAAGAGATAGAGAACACAGCCACATCACCATCAATGGAGCACCAGTGGAGAGAGTCAGCAGCTTCAAGTTCCTGGGTGTCCACATCACTGAGGAACTCACATGGTCCATCCACACTGAGGCTGTTGTGAAGAAGGCTCATCAGCGCCTCTTCTTCCTGAGACGGCTAAGGAAGTTTGGAATGAACCGCCACATCCTCACACGGTTCTACACCAGCACTGTAGAGAGCATCCTGACTGGCTGCATCTCCGCCTGGTATGGCAATAGCACCGCCCACAAATGCAAAGCCCTGCAATGGGTGGTGCAAACTGCCAGACACATCATCGGAGGTGAGCTTCCCTCCCTCCAGGACATATATACCAGGCGGTGTGTGAAAAAAGCTCGGAGGATCATCAGAGACTCCAGCCACCCGAGCCATGGGCTGTTCTCACTGCTACCATCAGGCAGGCGGTATCGCAGCATCAGAACCCGCACCAGCCGACTCCATGACAGCTTCTTCCCCCAAGCAATCAGACTTTTGAACTCTTGATCTCTCACGATCAATATACATCAGCACTGCACTTTATTAATCTTATTATCTCACACCGGACTGTCATAAATTATATTCTCTTAACAACACACTGGCAACTGACTATCAACCGACAGCCTGAATGTCAATACAGTACAATACAACCTACTGTACAGTTTATATGTACTATTTTTTTATTGTATAATGTGTACCCTTTATTCTGTGTATTGTATACTGTACATTGTATGTTATTATTTGTATATTGTGTTGTGTGTAATTATGTTTATATTAGACTTTAAATTGTGTTGTGTAAATCTGATGTTTATTGTAGATTGGTATATGTCTCATCACTGTCACGACTGCTATGTTGCTCGGAACTGCACCCAAGAATTTCACACACTATTGCAATTTTGTGTATATGGTTGTGTGACAATAGAAGTGATTTTGATTTGATTTGTTTCATAGATTTGGGGATTTAGTAACTAAGGGGGCAAATTGTTTTTCACACAGGTACAGTTGGTATTGGACATTTTTTGGTTCAATAAATAACATTATCATTTAAAAACTGTATTTTGTGTTTACTCAGATTGCCTTTGTTTTTTGTTAGATTTTGTCTGAATTTTTGAAACAGTTTAGTATGAGATATACACAAAAACAGAAGAAATCAGGATGGGGGCAAATGCTTTTTCATAGCACTGTATTCATATTTGCTAAAGCCCTCTCACAATATCTACCCACATATGAAAACAATGGGCATTTAGGACTGTCATTTTAAGAATACATTAAAATGCAATTTTCTTTTTTGAAAAAAAAAAAAAAAAAAGAAAAGAAAAAATGTATATTCCCCCTTTTCTCTTTTATACAATCCCATTCTGTGAGGAAAAAATTGGTCCTGCAAATATTGTGAATTTGCACACAATAGCCAGTGCAGTAGCTAGATATTTGTGTAGGTAATCATTGGCAAAAGAAGAACAGAGTTGATGTTGTTCGTGATTGAGAGGGCTGATTCACAGCTGTATATAGAACCAAATTTAATCAGGATATTTTCCGGTTCAGTTTCACATTATCACTTTTTTTATATGCACAACAGACCCTGAACAGATGAGACACGTCCGTTTAACACTTCAAGA
The DNA here is from genome assembly GCF_019703515.2 of Myxocyprinus asiaticus. Classification (NCBI taxonomy): domain Eukaryota; kingdom Metazoa; phylum Chordata; class Actinopteri; order Cypriniformes; family Catostomidae; genus Myxocyprinus; species Myxocyprinus asiaticus. The sequence goes on along the minus strand of NC_059363.1, from coordinate 46,626,897 downwards.
ATAGTGAATAAATGATGATGGCTGAATGCTGTTGCATGAGAGAGCATTTCAGACTGCGAGGCAATTTTACCAAAAATCAGTCGGAAGGCCAGATGAGTAATAACGATGTAAAGAGAAAACCATAGAAGATTTTATTTTGTGGCTGTCCCTGTGCAAAGCGTTAATGGGCTGGGTCAAGTGCAATCTAATTTGGAGGTTTTTCTTCAGTTATGGCAGGATTTGCATCCTATTATATAGTCCATTCCAGCGATATAAACAAAGACAGCACATTCATTGGAAGTCGGCAGTTTAAATGGACTGTATAGTGGAGAATAAAAAATATGGACATGCTCCTTTTATAAGCTTAGAAAATGTGATTCTCGTCAGGATTTGGATGTACACTCAGTTAAATTATAGGGAATGTAATTTTTAATACTTTTCATCTACTGACACACAAATCATGGCTAGAATTAACAGTGATTGTATCAGCACGCACTTCACTTCTACCGGTCAATTGTGATTTTGAAAAATTACATTCATTTATTGAAATACAAAAGAAATGTACCAAAAATATTTCTAAATTCAAATTACACTTTGAACGAAATGAAAATGTAATCAAAATAACAAGGTGGTGAAAAAAATCATACCAAATCAAGACATTTTACTCTCTCCAACTTCTTCCACCAGCCTCTTTTGCAGTGACTTAAAAATCACTCTTCGACAGGAGGAAAAATCCCATTATAAAGTAGATCATAAATACACTTGTAAATATAAACATAATAATTGAAAATAAACCATGACCTATAGATAGTTTAACACAAATCTCATAAATGTTTGTTTCATAAAACATCAACAACAGTGATTGTCTGGGACATAATTTGATGTTCCACCATATTTTCAGAGTTTGGACATGAACTTTATTACCACCTGCTGGTGGAATCTCCAAACTGCAAATGCAGGAACTGAGTTTAAACTTTGTGCTGAAAACAGACCTGCTGCTGAAACGTCTTAAAACAATGAACTATTTCTCTGGAAAATAGCAAATTATGCTTTGTGCCACTTCATTAACATTCAATACACCCATAGTTTGTGCACATACACCCACAGATAGTGCAAACACAAACACCCACAGCCACTTGTGCTATGCGCTGGCACAAAAATGCACTTAAAATGAGCTCTCTCACGGAAATTGGATAAGACGTAGCACACTGTCGTTGTGCGTAACGCTGTGCTTTGCGCACTCATGAAAATAGAGCCCAAAATCTCACTCGTATCCAAGAAAGTCAGCATAAGAACTCTCACAAAGTTACCTTCTCTATCTCAAGCATCACAATCCACTGAGTGTTAATTGCTTCATTGTTGTCCTTCCACATCTGTTCCCTCTCCTCTCTCCTTCACTCCATTCTCTTTAGACTCAAATCACTTAGAATGACTGAATGAAAATAGAATGTTCTTTGTGAATACAAGGGATTTTAACATTCATGTTTGGTATCATTTAAAAGTTCTCAATGTGACTGATACAATGGTCTCATTCTCACAGCAGTAGAATATCTGGTAACACAGTTTTGAGAACTTGTAGAACTTCTGTCTGCTGCTGGGGACGGGCCCCTCCCCTTGGTCTTTCATCTAACTTACCTCATTTATGCAGAAAAGGTGCAACCCCCGAGACATCAAGACCCATTCGTTCATCCGTTCAATTCAAAAGTATAGAATTAACTAGAATAATCAATTATCCAAATCAAGATCGAATCTCAAATAATGAACAATAATAATTGGAATCTAAACCTAAATTCAAGGTCTAATACAATTTGAGTCAGATCAAATCAATAATGGAGTCAGATTCGATCTAAACTAAACCAAATAGTTTAGATGCCAAAACCACACGCAACCGAAAAGACGAACGCACAGGACCCTTCACCATTCCGCTGGAGACCGTCCTTGGCCAGTGGGGTGGCCCTTATAATTATGTACATTTTCCATTATTTGTAGAATTAGGTACAGTTCTTTCTGTTCTATTAAGAGGTCTGTGAACTACACAGTCCTTCCAATCTTTGTTACTAAAGGCACAGAATCACAGTGATGACAATTCCTTTATTTATAGGAATCAAACTAAACATAAGACTAATTATTGGAATAAATGGCATCTTTTAATTGTGACCGATGTCTGGTCAGAACACAACAGTCATTAAGCTTCACAAATCTGTCTAAGCCCTTAATACTGGACTTCACCAGGACACCCACAGTTCCACAAACATCATTAGAACATTCTTGAAACTGAACTGGGTTCTGGATTTGATTTAAACACTATTAGCAACATACACAAGAACTTACATTCATGTCAAATTCATCATTCACGATTAACAGTTTAAAATCAGGATCTCTGAAGTGAAGGATACATTCCGAGGATTACGGCTTCCAAACATTTGATTGGTAGAGATTCTCTCGTCATTTCCTTGGCAATGTCCATTAATCTGAAAAACAAATCAAAGGAAATGATCAAATGAGTGGATATGAGATCATGTATGTGCTGATGACAGATCATTTCAGCAAAACATTCATGGGTGTTTCTTCAACTTTGGAGGTTGATTTTTATTTCTTTCTTATTAAACCTGACTTTTCACCATGTCTTCATTTATCATTCATTTGGTACTTTTCAAATGTCTTTTATGAATAGATTTCACAGTTTTCGCCTTGTCCCAGACCCAGACTTTCAATATTAAACTATGAAAATCCACTATAAGAATTCAAATGATTATATGTTTAAATATCTACAACCATTTCAAAATTTGTGTGAAAATGATTTCTATCAATTTGTCAAAAATGGTGTCATTTCCAGCACACCAAACAATTTTGCCCTTAATAAAGTTGTTCAGAAGTTAGCGTACTTGTTAACCAAGTGGACAAAAGTGTGAGTGAAGAGCATGCTTGAGATGAAATATGAGACAAAGAAAAATCAAGAGAAATATCACTTTTTATCAGCCATCATATCCAATCATTGCCAAATTATGATTTAATTGTATGTATTTATGAAATTAACCTTAGCAAGACACCCGGAGTCGAGTATTTAATTTCAAAAACGTTAAAAATGTTATTTCCACCAAAATATAGTCTAACTACCTTAAGTTCGCATACAATTTGTGCATTTTGGTTTATTGTTGGTCAATGTACATGTGTCAGATGGACATCTGAGATGCATCCAATTAAAAATATTTTTTAAAGAATATTTTGTTCCATTTCTTTGCGATCTGTCTGGCTGTTATTGAATGTGTCCTGTGTAAACAGCCCATGTTTTCAAAATGTGATTTGCTTTGTCATGATTCAAGTGACATCATACTCATCTGTTTCCTGTTTTTCTTTGTGTTCAAATGCAGTTCACAGGATACAGCATCATTCTGAGAGTTAAAGATGAAACTCTTAAAACATGAAATAAAACGTGTGGATTGGTCTTACGCTGTAAGTGGCCTGGTTTTCTTAATCTCAAAAAACTGCGTTCCAGTGTGATTGTATCTGAGAAACACTGTTAAGTACACAACACAAATAATGTCATACATAACGTCAATCGCCACACTAATCGGCAAAACAACTGAGAAAAAAAGTGAGAAACATTCCAATACCAGTCAGAAGTTTAGACGCACCAACTCATTCTTTATTACTAATGTTCACATTTTAGAATAATATTAAAGTCATCAAAATAATGATGATGAATACCAACTAAGACAAATCAAAACTCTCTTATATTTGACCATGCTTGTCTAGATTACTGAGCTTCACCATTTTCACCATCACTCATTCATTACAAAAAATAATAATAATCAAGAAATAAATATAAATGTATATCTAGACACAATTTGTATTTGTCTACAAAACAAATTTCAATTATTCACGCAAAAGCTTTCAACTGTAACCGGTGGGAAACTACAGGTAAATAAAATAAAAATAAAAAGTAAATAAAATAATGTAATATTTTTTCTAACATGCAATTGTGAGGAAAAGGGTAATAATATCCAAATATTAATTGCATATTTCTTTAAAATTTTACTGTTTCATTTATTGTAACAATATTTTAAAATTTGCAATTTTATAATGGGCCTCAATGAGCTACTTATTAAAAATGAGGCACATCTGTGACCGCTTACATGTTTACATGTCCTTTGAACATGATTGTCATAAGCCAGAACAAACTTAGTAATGCTATCAATTGTAAACCTTTTAAATATTTTATGTACCAAATGTTGTATTTGTTTGTGTATGATGACACGTTTTACTTGCTTTTTTTTACTGACTTTTAACACATCATCATTCAGAGTGGCAAAGTGGAATTAAATGAGTAAACGATGACAAAAGGATCATTTCTGGATGAACTGTTCCTTTCAGCTGATACATTTACCAGGCTTTATCATGGACCGCAGTGTTGTCTCATTTAAACTCTTTAAAGTCCATATAGGATGCAATAACTGTGCAAATTCCTGCAGACTGAATAACATTGACTGAAACTGAGTATATTGAGCATGATCAGTGTAAAAGGATACTGCAAGTCCCTGATGTATCTCTGTATGGCTTCCAGGCGCTGGGGAATACTGGCATTCGGCAGGAATGTAGGCACACTTGGTGTTGGAATCTGTGGAGTTCAAGAAGTGTTAGACTGATATATCAGCCAGAACAATTAATCAGCAGATATTTCGATTTCTATACTTAGATTTCCTCTAAAGTGTTGATCAACCAATAAATATGTTTGGAATATTCCTGGTTCAATACAAGTTAAGTTCAATCAACAGCATTTGTGACATAATGTTGATTACCACAAAAATGTATTTTGAAAATCTGTGTTCAGTGAGACACTTACAATGGAAGTCAATGGGGTACATTTTTGGAGGTTTAAAGGCAGAAATATGAAGATTATAATTTTATAAAAGACTTACATTAATTCTTCTGTTGAAACTCGTGTATTATTTGAGCTGTAAAGTTGTTTTAATTGTCATTTTTACAGTCATTTTAGGGTTTGTTGACATTACATCGTCATGGTAATGAAGTTGTATATTGTCTATAACTTTCCACAGATGCGGTTAATAAGTGATTTAATCACAGTAAAATCATGTTTACACACATATTGTTTATGTCTTGTGTCTATACTTTTGAAACAGTGAGTATTTGAATGTTTACAGATTGACTCCATTGACTTCCATTGTAAGTGTCTCACTGAACACAGATTTGTGCTTTTTTAAAGAAAAGGAGTAATCAACATTATGACACAAATACTGCTGATTGAGATTAACTTGTATTGATGGAATAATTCAATCAAAAAGAAAAAAAAACTGTTATTATGTACCAACCCTCATTCTGTTCCAAACCTGTATGTAACCTGTGATATTTTCTGTGAAAGACAAAAATAATATTTTCCATACAACAACAGTTCTTATTACACAGCTCTCTGGAATACCTGATCCTGATTGGTCAACCACGGCATCAAACAGATTTCGCTGGTCATCCTGGTATTGTGTCATCTTTCCTACTTCTCGTCTTACTAATAAAATAAGCTAAAAAAATAATTTAAACCGATTTATTTGGCAAGTAGTCTTGTAATAAGTGGGATAGTGAGCAGTTAGACTGTCATTTTATGAAGATATTAATATTAAAATATTAAACAATAATACATTAATAATTTAAATAAAAACAAATATGGTTAATTATTAATAAACCTATTTAATTATTTAAAATAATAAATCAAATGCTCCACATCCGTGATGACCAACAACACCCCCCCCGCCCCCCCCAAAAAAACAATAATAAAAGTATCCTTAAAGTACTTTGTATGACTCGTGTGCTATATTCCAAGTCTCCTGAAGTCTTTGTGTAAGGAACTTAAATTTGATGTCAATTTGCATCTTCCAAATCTCATTTTCTATTACACATGTATGAACAGGCATGCCACATATGGTTGCAACACACACGAAAACCAATGCCGCTTGGCGTCAAACCAGGTGCAACGTGTTTTAAAAGCCAAATCTGTATTGAACATGACCACAAATGAGACCCGAGACCTTTGACGGAAAGACTTTTAGTGAATAACGACTTCAATTGGGGTCTGCTCCTCACACAGAGCTATCGTATGACTTGAGAAGACTCGGAATACAGCGCATGAGTCACATGCACTACTTTTATGGTGTTTTTGGTCCTTTTTGGAGCTTGACAGTTGTAGTCACTATGAATTGTTGTTGTATGGAAAAGAGCTGCGTGAAAAGTCTTCAAACTTTCTCCTTTTGTGTTCAGTGGAAGAAAGTCATTCTGGTTTGGAACGGAGAGTAAATGAAGGCAGAATTTTTTGGGGGGTGAATTATTCCTTCAAATAAAGGGGTTAAAGGCAGAACTCAGTAGTCATACTTTGGGCAGCTCACAGATTCCTCGTATCCTCTTCCCCACTGCCTCTCCATCTGGATGGATCCGGGCAACGTGCCTCCACATCTGCTCCCACGTCTCCTCATTCACAGGCAGACCACCTCGATTAATGATGAAGGGAATCCCACCATCCCTCAGATCTTCACCTTCATCCTCTGGTTCCTCATCTCTCTCCTCCACTCCCTCCAAACTCACAGCAGTCTGCAGCATCCTGAACCCTACAGATGATGAACTGGCACACGGCTGATTCAGACAAGTCCTGATGCCTGAACTCTGGACGATTCTCCTCGGAGAGGAACAATGATGGAGAGACGTCCCACAGCAGGACATGGACATGGACACGTAAAAACACACAACCACAGGAGTTCCTCCAGCTCAGCTGGTAAAGCATGGCAAGATCAGGGGTTCGAATCCCAGGGAACACATTCTGATTAAAACAATAATCATTCTAATAATAATGTAACTTGAATGTACGGTTAGTTGCTTAAAAGTGTCTCCGACTGTAAAATATCAACACACAGTCTCTATGGGTGGCTGGGTGTCCAAACACACACTGACCCCCAGCCAGAACTCTGTCAATATAAATGAACCAGCATTGTAGATTGGACAGTAAATATAAAAGAGAAAATTCAAATGCTTTAGCAGCACAGAATCACCTCATTATGGCATTTCTATAGTATAAGACGCTGAGATTCTTTGGTAATATCACAGCTGGTCATTCCAGTAACACATCAAACTAATTCTGATCTATTTTATACACACGCCGCCGTTCTACATTACAAACAAACAGCACTTCATCTTCGACTAAAGATTTAACTGTAGCATTCGCTCAAAGAGACGCGTTAAATCGAGGACATCACAATTACAGTAAAGACGCACAGATGGACGCTCCTCTGACGTCAGCATGCCGCTGTCGAGCGTCTTTTACGCGCATGTAGTTAAATACAATAAAACGCTGTACATTAGTTTTCCAGATCCAGCTCCATTGTGTGGGTTTTCGGTCAGAGCCATCGCCCATTCAGATCAAACTCACAGACCCGTTATATGACGCTGAATGTGATGTCCGAATCCAGAACGAATCGTTTGTGAGCCGAGTCCTTTGAACGATTCAGCCGAAACGAATCGCAAAGCGTTTAAAAATGACTCGACTTCAGGGTTGGGAGGTTACTATTAAAATGTATTCCACTACAGATTACAGAATACATGTTGTTAAATGTAATTTGTGACGTATTCCGTTAGATTACTCAAGGTAACGTAATCTATATACTTTGGATCACTTCTTCAGAACTGATTGTTTTCACATGTTTTGACTATAAAGAAGTGAAAAAAATCTGTACACTAAGACAAAAGTACACTTAGACAAAAACACTTAATACATTCTCTGAAAAAAAAAACATACAGTATATAATATATAAAGGGGAAGTTTCTCAATAACGTCATATTTTATTTAAAATAAATATACATAAAAGCAATATTAGTAAATCTAAACCATGTTTTAAGGTTTTAACAACTGTTTTTTTAAGTCAAGTATTAATATTTAAAAATCAAGTAATGCTATTTAATTTGTGAAAGAGTTTTTGTTTGTTCTGATTTCCAACTGTACTGTAGTGGAATACAGTTGCTAATATTTTGTATTTTAAATACGTAATCCCGTTACATGTATTTCATTACACAGCAACCTGTGAGTTATTTTATTTAGGAGCAAAACTGACTGTCAGATATTTTTGAAATGTTGGGAATAATTCACATTGTTAATAACTGATATTATTAATAATGGTATCAAACACTTTTGTGAACAATAATACTGGAACAATAAACAACACATTTGTCACAATCTACAATATATAACCCAACAGTGAAAACATTATAAACTTCTTTAATTGCAAATTATTTAATTACATTCAGCAGAAATTCCGCATGAGAACACATTTGTGTGATGATTCTGTTGTGAATCGGTTAATTTAAATGAACTGTCCGAACGAACCGATTGGTTAAAATGATTCGGACTTTCCAACGCCCAAACACGCTTGACGCTCTCGAATCCCTGCTAGCTGCGCATGTGCAAAACGAACAGACTATTGTAGGGTATGTAGACGATGATCAAGTTTACAGAAATGCCAAAATCACGTTTTCTATGTCTCGTTCTTATTTACCGACCGAGCGTCAGACTGTGTGTATGAGGCTCTGGGTTTATGTAACTAATGCAGTTCGTGATCTGTTAAACATACAAAGCTCAATAGAAAAAGAATTGCTTAATTCTGGTCAGTGTTTTAAATTTTCTTACTGTGTTGGCTACAGAATACATAATCAAATGATTTCTTGCACACAGTGTCTAGAGTTTATGCAAATTCAGTTATTATCCAATAAAATGTTGCAAATAGCATCACAATTTTAAGAAAAGCCACTGCAAAGTCATTTTGGGCCGCAGTAATCTGAAGAAAAGTTTTGTAAGATCGTGGTGTGACTCATAGACTGTTTAGTGTTGTTTTTAGCTAAATTTAAGCAATTATGAAACAATTAATGGAACATCAAAATAAAAAGGGTTAATAAATTTCAAACTCCATTATATTGGCCATTTGTGTGTGTGTGTGTGTGTGTGTGTGTGTGTATATAAAGAATATTAAAATAAAATAATATAATATCAACAACAAATACAACACGTGACACTGCCCCAACCAAACATATTTTATTACAAATCTGCATCATTCAGTGTCTGAATAAAGAATAAAAAACGAGTCTCGTAATTATGTGATATGTAGTTTCAAAGAATAGGAAATGGGGGGAACAGCTTAAAAAGGTGACAGATGTGCAACCAACAAAGAAAAACACTGTAAAACTATCCTTAATACTGATGTTAAAGACAAATATAAAGGCACTTTTGGGAATCTGCTTGACAGTCCTATTATAAAAGAGCCATTTAGACTCATTTAAAAAACATACTATAGTAAAACAATATTGTCTTCAATGATTTTTAAAGACAAAAGTCTGATAAAAGGCATTCTGAGCAATCCTGCAGAATGTGGACTAAAACGACTGTTTATTGCACTTCTATTATATTCATCATGTAGGGATCGTTTCATGTGAAGCGCTTACCAACCTAGTCTCATAGAACGAACGTTACTATAACTACATGTTTGCAAACTGACTTTTACATGCCAAATTCTAAGTTTCTTCATTTCCTGCTGAAATGAACACTAGAGGCGCTACAACAACTGTGTGTTTTATTCACTTTCACACAAATCACGAGTACAACAGCTGATTATGACTTTATAAAACGTATTATTCGCGCTGTTACTCGCACACAACTATGTCATGATATCAAAACACTTTTCCTATAAAGCATCATTTGAAAAACGACACATTTTAACACTTTATTACAGACTCATCTACATTTACGCACTTATTTAAGTGTGATTAGCTTGCGCGGTAGCTCACCTGATAGAGTGTTGGACTCACTTTGGACTCTGAAGATCGAGTTTCGAGCCCAGCCAAGCACAAGAGTTGACATGTGAGATGAAAGTATCATAGAAGTGACATGAAATGATGTGGTTGCTTCAGAAAATGTCTGATTAAGACACCATTTCACTCACTTTTGCCTGCCTTGTTTCACTGGGAAACTGCAGCCAAACATGTAATGAAGCACCTAATTTCATTTAGCGGAAATGTTGCCATGGTCACATAATGTTCATGAGATCAGGCTGGTGCTTAAACGTGCTGTAGGTATCCAAAATAATAATAATACAGCACTGAAATATAAGTAGAAATGCTTTGGCTTGACATCAGCAGCATGAACCTTGTGATACACTCTTTGGTTTCAAAAGGCACTAAATGATTTTGGCAGCTGAATAAAGCAATAAGTCACAAGAGGCTGTGTGTTACAGTGATTTTACCACGGTTAAGAAGTGTTTGTAGGCACCACGTGGCTCAAACGTGCCTCGTCCAACCAGAATTTAGAGTCATGACTAACATACTCACCGTTACCACCGATAACCATAATTTAAAGTTCCTTTCTGAGGAGCACTGAGATTTGATCTGGATCACATGTGGATCTCTCACTAGCCTTCGTGATTGGAGTGGTGATTTTTACTGATGTTGTGACGATCAGCTCCAGCTCTGATGCTCTCAATGGCTCGCCACAGTCTCTCGTTCTCTTTCAGCTGATCATTGAACTGAAGATGAAAGGAGAACTAATTTAATAACAATTTATCAAACCAAATCTCTTTAAGAAAGTTTGAAAGATATGTGGAATATTAAGACAGAAAATTTGAGTTGTTTTGTTGCTCCTTGGTCTTCATATTGATGTTTGTTTAAAAACTTTCTCTACCAAATTCTGGGGTATTCCAGAAAAAGGTGTACTGAGACAAAGTCTTTCTAGCAAGTCAGTCCACTGTCGGCCATCTTTAGAACGCTCTCAGGAGGTTATTTCCAGTCATGCCAGTGCAGCTCTTATCTACTTGAATGGCGAAAAACCAAAATCTCGGTTGGTCAAGATTACGATCAAAGAACATATTTCAATTCAGCAATAAAATCTGACAATACTGGAATCATAAATTGCACATTTTTACCTCATTTTACACAAACAGGCAATTTTCCCGGATTGTAAAGCTAAAGCGCATGTGCGTTCTAGAGTTGACTGACAGGCGATGTCTGTATCTAAAAGGTGATTGGCTCTTTTAACTGTAAGGCGGGACTTCCTATCTACATCCGTTGACCGTTGGGTGCAAGTTTCTTGGTTGGACATAACACTTTCTCCCATTCATTTAAATAGAAGTGACCCGTCTCTGCTAAATAGTCTCTGACTGAGAAAATGTGACACTTCAATTGCACATTGGTGCATATTTATATTTTATATAAATATATATTAAAATATTACATTTAATGAATAAATGTCTGCAAAACATGTTTTGTAAATCAAATAATAACAATCCTAATAAAATCCATTTTAGTGCCAGGTGGTAACACTTCAAACTGTGGCAAGGGTAGTTAATACATACAAAAACAGCTATCTATATAAAAGTGTTATAACAGTTATATACAGTTCTTGTAAGTCTATAGAGCATTAATCATACAGCATCTTTGAACCTGCAGTTAGATTGAACTCACCTGTTTCTGTAACAGCTGAATTTGGGTTTCCTGGAAGTTAACTGTTACTCTGAGCTGAAAATCACAACAGAACTTTATGAATTCATCATTTCAGATTCAATAACTTCAGCTCCACAGTTTATAGAGGAAAACTCCATGAAGACGTTAAAATCGTACGTGTTCCAGCTCGGCGCTCGCTCCACAGCAACTCTGCTCAGATTGTCCCGTCTCAACCCCGTTCACACGCTCATAATCCACACATGTTGTCGGCTGCAAATCAAACACAACAGAAAAGTTTGTTCTTTATCTGTGAAGAAATCATGTGACTAGAATTACAGCTACTCTGTTCAGGAAGTGGTCCTTCTAATTCTGTTTCCCCTTCAGTTACTGGAGCAGAAACAGTCCATGTACCTGTGCAGTGTTAACTGCATCATTATTAACAAAGAAACTCTGTCAACTCTGTATTTCTTTAATATTTATCACATTTTGGTAGAGACCCTCTATAAGGGCATTTCATTTTATACAGCAACATAAAAACATAGAAATGCAAAATGTACACTTTAAAAAGTAATTGTTGAATAAAGTAAAAAAAGAAAAATCAAGGCAACATGATGCAGAAGGATTCCTAATAACATTTCTCAGTAACTTTGCTTTGTTTAGTCAATTTGAGTTTGTTTGTTCACTAATGCCATCTTTTTGAGAACTACTAATTTCTTGTTCAGCCACCTATTCATTCGCTACACGGGAACATTCATTTTGTCACCATTTCAATCTTACATATGGATGTGAAAGACTCCACAACACTAGGGAAGGAGGACACAGGGAAGCATAAGGTAAGGCTTTTAATTGCCACTTCAATGCTTTACAACTTTCACAGACTCAACAGTTTCAGAGGCACGTAGACAATCAAACTCATTTAGCTTCACAAGCATCGTAGGCTTCCTTGTGCCAGACTCTCTCTGCCTCTGCTGGTGGCATGGCCGTTTATATGCCGCTCTCCCCATGCTCACTGGAATTAGAGACAGGTGTTAGACATAATCTAGCTCAGGTGTAAGCACCCTTACCGCTTTCCCTCACTCCGGACGGACGCTTGACCACGCCCCCGCTGCCATATATCCCCATATTATCTCATCTTACTTATCCTTGACAAAAATCAAAAAAACCTTTTGTATTGTCTCATCAATGCTTTACTCATCTGCAACAATACCGTAATGTATGGTAATGATCTGAATAATTACATACAGTATATGTGTAATTATTTAAATATATTTCCTTATATTCATTATATATTTAATTATTTTTTATTTGGGGGCCTTTCTCAGCAAATATTGACATATGCAGTAAATTAATTAAATGGCATATCATGTAATTAATTTGATTAACAAATGCACATACAGTACTATCTCTGGATTATTTCAATCAATTCTTTCTAGATTTGTCTTTATCTACTTTTTAAAAAAATAATAATAATAATAAAAAAAAAACACTTGGTGAATTGTCTTCGTTATTAGTGATGAAATCAAAAAACTCTTCGTCAACACATCTTTTCTTCAGCAATTTTTCCGACGAGATTTACTCTGTATAGGATGTAACTTTTATCTTATGAATGAATTAGTGCTGCATATTTTCACACATACTACAACTGACAGCTTCAGTTATTTACGCAAAATCAAGAAACATCTGGAATTGCAGCACTGATCATTCATTTAGCTATGACGTTTTTTTTTTTTTAACTCCACACGGCTGCAGCTTAGTGGGAAAATTAGTAATGTTAGTTGATGGGTAAATAATTCCACACTGCATATTTCCATTAGTGTGCAGCTGATCTCTCACCATCAGGCTTTTTCCAGTGGCTGCAGCGGCTGCAGCTTTGAGCTTGTCGAGCTCGTCATATGGCAGCGTTCGGCTCTCTGTGTATGAGCACATGAGCGGATCGATGGAGTCTCTGGATTCTTTAGGCACTGGGATGAACTCAGCATCTATCAGCTCCTGCAGTCACACCAGAGGAACATGATGAGAAAGTTATGGCTGGTGAGAAGATAACGGCAGATGTTAAAGATTGAATCACCTTCCGCAGCCATGAGGGACATGAGCTCTCGTTGGTCTTGCTATCCATGGAGAATATGGGGGTCTCCAGACCTCGTTCATCCATGTCAGCCTCTACGGTTCCTCCCAACATCCCCTCACGCAGCTCGGATTCTGTCGGTGACTCTGTGTCCAGATCCACACAAGTGGTCGAGCATTGACCTGCACATAAATGTTAAAACATCAGTACACAAATGAAAGTTAGAGGTACGATGGTCCACCCACAGATGCATACTGCCTGGAATGCTACTTGGCCAATCAGATGAGAAGACCAGAATCTAAATATACATACTGTATATAAATCTGTGCTTACCACTTCCAATAGACAGTCCGCTACTGTTTGAACAGATGGTTTTTGAGTTCAGAACTTTTTCTGTAAAAACAATAAAATAAAAGGAATCAGAGAATCATCTTTTATAGGAAACAGTTGCAAGAATAACACTAATAAATGTAGTGTGCTACTAACCCATGGTGAATATGGTGTGCCAGCCTCTGCATGACAGATCAGGCACGTGATGCAGGGAACCAAAAATGGGACGAGGAAGAGCCGGACAAACCTCTGAGCCGAAGCCTTTATTAGGGGGCATTCCCAAACGCCCGTTACCTGCATTTCCCCAAGCAAAGATCTGATTATCTGCAGGAGAAATCATCAGGAAAGGTGTATTAGACACGGTGATGTTAGTTTACACCGGGGTGAATGTGTGTTCCTCTCACCCTCTGTGGCTGCAATAGTGAATCCATCTCCACACGACACCTTAGTGACGACTTTGCCTCCGAAGGCCCCGACGAGAATCTGAACTCCTTGATGCTTCTTCAAGTCTTTCACACCCAATTGTCCAAACTTATTACAGCCGAAGGTCATCAGACGCCTGCGTTCTGCACACATACACAGATGGTGAGTGTCCACTGGGTTAATCCAAACCGTTTACAAGCTGGACACATCTACTCATTCTTTATTATTAATATTTGACATATTTTAGAATAATAGAAGATATGAAAACTACAGTATGATGACTATGATGAACTAGAAGCAGCTTCATGAGGTGCATCCTGACATACCTTTTAAACACTATTGAAGGAGTTTACAAGTTCACTGCTTTTCCTTTACTATTTTCTCCAACTTATCTCCTTAAAAATATTTCCGTACAATTTGTCACCAAAGTGTTTTTCAAAACATTTTTCACTTTCAATCATAAGCCTTCAAATGTTTCTTTCTTTTTTCTTTTTTGTAAATCAGGAGAAATATATATATATATACACTGGTGGCCAAAAGTTTGGAATAATGTACAGATTTTGCTGTTTCAGAAGGAAATTGGTACTTTAATTCACCAAAGTGGCATTCAACTGATCACAAAGTATAGTCAGGACATTACTGATGTAGCCATAAAAGGGAATGTAAATTACGGTATGTGTGCTACATTTTTAAATTGCAGCATAGAGTTTTTATTATAACAGGGCATAGATTTCACAACTCAGTACTCAATACTCACTACTCATGAGTACTTTTAAATGAGTTTTAAAAGTTTTACTCTACTCAAACTAAATTTTTTAAGAAGTAACAGTACTTTTACTTAAGTATTATTTTTCAGTACTCTTTCCACCCCTGGTTACACCACATGAATTTTTTTACTTTAAGCCCCAGAAAAAATATCAAAATGACTTTGAACAGAGAGAAAGAAAGATTTTTTTTGTCAAAGTAGAGGTGTATTCAAGTAACTCTTTTGTGTGAATTGTATTCTTCATGTATTTTTGAATATCTTAATAGATCCAGCTAAAAATGTGTGTGAAGTTACTGACCCGAATACAGTCAAACATGTCCAAACCAGTGACTTGTAGTGTATATACAGCACAGGACAAGTAATGAATCTCAAATATAAGACAATCAACAGCAGAACTAGTAAAAAACCTGAGGTGTGAGTTGTGAATTAAACACATCACCATCTATTGCAGCTGTGTGTGTTTTTCCAGGAGAGATGAACTGGATCTTGAAACGTGACAGTTGTTTGACCAGAGTGAGAGTGGTGGTGTACGGTATCCCCTGATAACCCTACATGAGACACAGCATTACTTTAATAGCAAACCACAGGTGACATGTTCAATTACACTGATGTCATCAATGGCTCTGATCCAAAACCTATTAAGCTACCTAAGCAAGCAGCATTTAACCCTCAAGTTCTGTTCATTCTGGACTAACACTTATACTGTTCTTGGTCAAAATTGACCGGATCAGTCTTTGTGTTACACCTATTTTCCAATATACATAATAATCTAATCAAATCAAATTAACACAAAATAATAACACATTTTGTGTGTCACATCTCTTAACTACTGGCATTATCACAATTTATTTTTGCATTTTGGTGGACTTTATGGATTTAGACCTCAATAAGCTCAAATTACACCATTTAGTTTTTATCCGCTGCATTTTTGGATCTGCATCTGCCAAAAACATGACAATTTCATAGGAATGGCAAATTTAGCCAATAGGTGGCCTCAGTGTTCACTTTATTGTAGCTTGGTCTCTGTAACAGTATCTGTATTGTGGCTGTGTCAGTTCCACCCATTAATTTCTATCTGTCTTCGTGTGTGTGTGTGTGTGTGTGTGTGTGTGTGTGTGTGTGTGTGTGTGGGGGGGAGGGTATGTTCTGAACAGTGGCAGTGTCATAGTCTCACCCATTCATTTCCCCATTCATTTCAATGGTCTGTCAAATTTTATCATGAACAGTACAAGTGTTACTTTTTTCAGAAAACCACTTAAACTAAATGGAATCTTTTCAGGAGTTTTTTTGTGTTTAGATGGCAAAAAGAATAAAAGTCTCACATTTTTATACCTCTGCGATGAATGATATGATTTTTATAAAAAAATAAAAGTTCAAATCGGTCAAAAAGGACCGTAGAGAACTTGAGGGTTAAAGCATCATAGGCACACTACAGATATAAAACTATTTCAAAATGTAGGTACCTCATTTAAGACACCTTCTTTCTGTCAAATTCTAAAATAATAATCAAAGCAAAGCAAAAACAAAAATAATCCAAGATGGCGGATGAAACGAGAAAAATGTTGATTAATATATTTCCTTCAATACCAGAAAGTATCACTAAACATTCAACCTAACAAAAAATTGACTATTTTACCAATAGTTGTGTGTACTGTGTATTGTTATGCTTATTAGAGTATCACACATTTAGCTTTGCAACATACTAACATCAAATATTGAAATCAATCGCAAGTCGAGTGTCTCGTGCACTTCGTGCGAGCAGCGCTATGTGTCGCACCTATGTCGAGTATTCCAAATCAGTCACTTGTGAGGCTCCTTGTGCAGCGAGGAAGCACACTGAATTTTAGACCAGAGCTAATGAATAAAGCAGTAACAGTCCATTATCTTATGAGATCATAAAGTATAACAGAGTATGTTTGTAGAGTGAACGTTCTGCTTATAGTACATACTTCCCCCGGGTGGTTTTTGATGCCAGAGATGCCCTGATTCAGACCCAGTTTGTTCAGTTCATTGTTGCCACATGCTAAAACTTTAGTCCCATCACTACCGCAGAACACGCAGTCAATGAACGCACCTTTAGGAACCTCAACCTACACGTGACACACAACAACAAACAAAAGATATTAAAACAACAACAAAAAAACTACTGATGAATAGGCATTTTCAATAACTGATGCCAAAATCTAGGGATCAAGAGGCCAATATAATCCAGATATATAATAGATAAAACAATTTATACATGACTCTAGAATACTTAATGGGTCGTCAAATATTTCTGTATAATGAGTGCTAAACTGTTAACTGGTTTTCAACAATACTTCATGGATTTTTCTTTCTATAAATGCAAGTTAGAATGGCTAATTGGTGCCATCTATTGACTGCAAATAGCTACTGACTGAAGCAAAAAAGGCATTAAAGTTCCTTGGCCTTTAGACATCAGTATTCGGTATAACACATAAAGTCAGCATAAAATTTATGATAAGATAGCCAGAAGTTCAGGAGCCTCCCGTAAAAGCTAGAAAACAAAACATCGCTAGAAAGAACAACAAAGCTGTAAGAGACACAAAGAGTTAGATAAGAGAGAACTTAAAATAATTGGAGCTAAACATGTTCATAGAAAACCATAAAGCTGCAAGTATAAGATGTCACACTGCAGGACTGTCAACTTTCCACAATCTCTGTTTCCTGATTCCTGAACTATAATAGAGTGTCACTCACTTGCATTGGAGAGGAGAAATCATCCTCACAGTCGAGACCGAGTCGGCCTGCGGAGAGAAAAAATCATGACCGTCACTGATGATGTCATCTTGATTGACAGTACATCAGTGATGTGATCGTGCGAGTGAGCTCACCGTGTTCTCCACATCCCCATGAGAAGATTTCTCCGCTCTGAGTCAAAGCCACCACATGATTATCTCCACACGACACCTGCTTCACCGGACGCTCCTCGAAGAACTCCAGCAAAACCGGCTCCAGAACCTCCATGCCCA
Organism: Myxocyprinus asiaticus; assembly: GCF_019703515.2. NCBI lineage: Eukaryota > Metazoa > Chordata > Actinopteri > Cypriniformes > Catostomidae > Myxocyprinus > Myxocyprinus asiaticus. The sequence goes on along the minus strand of NC_059363.1, from coordinate 46,608,869 downwards.
TCTCGTTCTCCACACCGATGCAGCCGTAGTAGTCTGACCCGAACATATACATCTGATCCTCATCTGACAAAAGAACATGAGAAAACCTCTTCATACAAACACAAACAACAAACTAACTACAAACTAACATTTGATTAGTGAGCTAGAAATGGTGCAGAATCTGAAAAGTTGCACAAACTATTTATTTAGCTAATTGCTAATTTTTTAAACAGAAAGAAATACTAATATAGATTTTGATGATATTAAGACTCTAGATATATCAGAAAAGCTGCTTAATTATGCTTTATAATGTGCTGGACGCACATTCATGACCGCCACCATGATCACATGATCTCTACATTGGATGCTTTCACTTGCAGAATAATTAATCACGACTGACTGCGAAAAGCGCATTTTTACACTGTCATCAGTAACGGAAAACTTCTGTTTTTGCGTGATGCAGCATCTTCGCCTTTAATAATTCTTAATCATTTTACATGGTCATTTTTCTTTGAAATTATTAGGATTTGAAACATTTAAAACAGTTACTTGTAAGTTTAAATTAGACTTTAAATCCCAGATTTATTTGTGGCTGTTTCTTCAACTTCAGGCACTTTGGACTTCTAGAAAGTAAAGCACTCACTATTATTTAATTTGTCTACTAACAGTGTTTAACAGTGTGTGTTGATGCATCACAGGAGATTTATGTCATTCAAGTCATGAAAGTTCATTTCCAGCACATCTCAAATTCTGTATTGTGTTTAACAGAATTCTGTGCTGGAAATGATGCTGATGGAAATGATATTTTTAACGCTATTCAAATGAAATGGCTGGATCATTTTCATAGCTAACATTTTATGTGTCATAAATACACAAAATTAGATCTTATTTTCACACTTTAAGTAATTTTTCAATATTACAGCTTAATAGGAAATGACGGCCAATAAAAAGTGATATTTCCATTGATTTTTCTTTGTTTTGTCTCATATTTCATCTCAAGCATGCTAGTACACTAACTTTAAAATAAAATACATTTCATTTTATTTTCACAATGGTGTGATTGAAATGATTGAGATGTATAGAAATCATTTTCACAATAAATATTGAAATGGTTTGTGTTTATTTCACTCGTTGATTAGATGATCATTGTTTTATACACGTAATAATTTGTATTTTTAACATGGATTTTCATAGTTTAATGTTGAAAGCTAAAACAGTCACATCTTTACACTTTTTTTGCACTGAAAAGTACCAAAAATAAATGATGAAGGCCTGATTAAAAGTTTCCAAGTCAATTTTAATGAGACCTTCACATAACAAAAAGAAAAACATTGAAAATTGTTTGTTTTGATACAAATGAATCCCTGGGACATGAAAGTGCCAGAAGTTAAAGAAACACTCTTCTGTGGTCTCAGATTTTGGACCCCACTGTATATCTCATCTTACAGCACAAAGTCCCATTCAGTGTCTTTAATAATAATAAATTCAACAACTGTTTTCTCAAATGTACACTCCAGCTTTTAGACTCTCTGGCACTGAATAGCGTGTCTTTACTCACCGGTGATGCAGACGGTGAAATCTGCACTGCAGGACACCTGTCTGATGGCTATCCCCTGCAGACGCTCCACACGCCGCAGCTGACGGTACGAGGCCTGATCACCGTGACCCAGCTGACCCACCATCTTCGCCCCTCCCTGAACACTCTACAAACACATGAATGTTCATCTCTGTTTCATTATTTTTCTTACTCTGTCCATTTATTGTATCTCCTTCCACACATGCATGTATAGACTTATGATGAACAACACAGAATGATGGTCAGTTCAGTTGTACTCAATGAGAAAATAAGACACAACACTTACAGCTCAGGTGTACAGCTCTTTCTCTACTGTCACGACTGCGAAATGCATCTCTCCTGCGCACACGTGCTGCGGCTGCTGCCCCCTTTAAACATGTCCAGCTTCTGCGGCGTGAACTTTCCACCACCCCAGAAATACACCTCCCGTGAGCGGGTGGTCACCACAGCAACTGACATCTCTGTCACTGTGCTTAACCTGAAACAAATATAGCCGGAAATGTCATCAACAGGGTTCCAGATGATCCACAGTAAAATGAGCACAACTTGTCATTTAAATGAATAGATCATGCAAATGTTGTGCTACCGCTGTTTGAAAAAAAATGTTTTGACAATGTAATGACGACTGTTTAGTTAAAGTGCCACCCAGCACTGGAAATTGAAGACATTTGGCATTTGTCTTCAAAATGTCATGTGTACAACATAATGTTATCCTTGTGCTCACAAGATACAGGTCAATAAGTCTTTCAAGGCCACGCCAAGGTATTTAATTGGGTCAAATCTGTAAAACAAGCTGACTAATAAAAAATTAAATAATCTTATGCTAACTTTTTTCAGGATGAATGATGGCAAATTTCATGTGAATCGAATAAAATGGCCTTTAATTAAACATCTTGATTTCAAAAACAGATCATACCAGAAAGATTTGTGGATTGTTGGTAATGAAACTTCACTTACTTTGGTTTCTTGATGGCAGAATTGAGCACTGCCACTCTCTCCTCCAGCTCTCTAAACACACAGAAGTCAATCACTGAACATTCATGCCAATAACATTCTACATCCTGCTTAAAAATCTCTCTGCTTAACAGGACAAATAGCTGAATCTCATGCAAACATGTCACATGTATGTATATATATATATATATATATATATATATATATATATATATATATATACACAATATACCTATAGGTATGTATTTTTATATGTGTATGCATATATGCATATATATATATATATATATATATATATATACACATATATACACAATACTGTGCAAAAGTTTTAGGCACTGGTGAAAATTGTTGCTTATTGAGGATGTCTTCAAAAATAATGCCATAAATAGTTTTCATTTATCAATTAATGTCATACAAAGTAATGACATTACTTTTTCCAGTAAACATAAAAAAAAGCTAAATCAATATTCGGTGTGACCACCTTTGCCTTTAAAACAGCACCAGTTCTCCTAGGTACACCTGGACACAGTTTTTCTTGGTTGTTGGCAGATAGGATGTTTCAAGCTTCTTGGAGAATACGCCACAGTTCTCCTATCTATTTAGGCTGTCTCAATTGCTTCTGTCTATTTATGTAATCTCAGACTAACTCGATGTTCAGTAAGGGGTCTGTGGGGGCAATGACATCTGTTGCAGAGCTCCCTGTTCTTCTATTCTAATCTTTTTTATTTGCAAAAGTAATGCTTGGGAGTCTAACATTTATATTTCCTATTGACACACTAAAGCTGAAGATATAAATAACCATCTTTAGACAAATGCTTTTGTGAAACATCTTAAGTGCCTAAACCTTTTGCACAGAACTTTATATATACTATATATACTACAAATACATATATAAATATATACAGTTGTGCTCAAGTTTCCATACCCTGGCAGAAATTGTGAAATTTTGGCATTGATTTTGAAAATATGACTGATCATATAAAGCCATTTATTATCACATAGTTGTTTGGCTCCTTTTTAAATCATAATGGTAACAGAAATCACCCAAATGGTCCTGATCAAAAGTTTACATACCCTTGAATGTTTGGCCTTGTTAGACACACAAGGTGACACACAGGTTTAAATGGCAATTAAAGGTTAATTTCCCACACCTGTGACTTTTTAAATTGCAATTAGTGTCTGTGTATAAATAGTCAATGAGATTGTTAGCTCTCACGTGGATGCACTGAGCAGGCTAGATACTGAGCCATGGGAAGCAGAAAAGAACTGTCAAAAGACCTGTTTAACAAGGTAATGGAAATTTATAAAGATGGAAAAGGATATAAAAAGATATCCAAAGCCTTGAAAATGCCAGTCAGTACAGGGATCTCTTGATACCAAGCCAAGGTCAGGTAGACCAAGAAAGATTTCAGCCACAACTGCCAGAAGAATTGTTCAGGATACAAAGAAAAACCCACAGGTAACCTCAGGAGAAATAGGCTGCTCTGGAAAAAGACAGTGTGGTTGTTTCAAGGAGCACAATACGATGATACTTGAACAAAAATGAACTGCATGGTCTGCATTTCCTGCGCCAATGCCACAAAAAAGCCCGGTTACAATATGCCTGACAACACCTTGACACGCCTCACAGCTTCTGGTACACTGTAATTTGGAGTGACGAGACCAAAATAGAGCTTTATGGTCACAACCATAAGTGCTATGTTTGGAGAGGGGTCAACAAGGCCTATAGTGAAAAGAATACCATCCCCACTGTGAAGCATGGTGGTGGCTCACTGATGTTTTGGGGGTGTGTGAGCTCTAAAGGCCTGGGGAATCTTGTGAAAATTGATGGCAAGATGAATGCAGCATGTTATCAGAAAATACTGGCAGTCAATTTGCATTCTTCTGCATGAAAGCTGTGCATGGGACGTTCTTGGACTTTCCAGCACGACAGTGACCCTAAGCACAAGGCCAAGTTGACCCTTCAGTGGTTACAGCAGAAAAAGGTGAAGGTTCTGGAGTGGCAATCACAGTCTCCTGACCTTAATGTCATCAAGCCACTCTGGGGAGATCTCGAACGTGCAGTTCATGCAAGATGACCAAAGACTTTGCATGACCTGGAGGCATTTTGCCAAGACGAATGGGCAGCTATACCACCTGCAAGAACTTGGGGCTTCATAGACAACTATTACAAAAGACTGCACGCTGTCATTGATGCTAAAGGGGGCAATACACAGTATTAAGAACTAAGGGTATGAAGACTTTTGAACAGGGGTCATTTCATTTTTTTATTTGTTGCCATGTTTTGTTTTATGATTGTGCCATTCTGTTATAAAGAAATAACTGTATGGCTGCTGCGTTGCGAGCTCTGACACAACATGGTAGTGTTTTGTTTGTTTTGTTCACAATTCTTATGTTTTTTTGTCTTGGATGTTGTCTGCCTTATTGTCTACGACAGACAAACACTTTTGGACATTGGTTCAGCAATTACACACCATAAACCGGACTTCAAATTCCTCAATGCCGACCCGCTGTTTACAAACACACAAGCGGAGCTCTTTGTCTGTGCTGCACAGCCGTGGAAATGCAGGAGGAAAAGGGGAAACAGAGCCGGCGTTCTCATCAGAGTAAGACGCCGCGCAAATCGACCCCCGCTACCCACTATTCTACTGGCAAATGTTCAGTCTCTGGATAACAAGCTCTGCGAGCTGAAAGCGCGGATCTCTTTCCAACGAGAGATGAGGGACTGCTGCATTATCTGCCTTACGGAAACTTGGATGTCTGCGGAGATTCCAGACTCAGCCATTGAACCTGCGGGGTTCTCTGTGCACCGAGCGGACAGAGCGAAAGACCTCTCAGGTAAAAGCAGAGGTGGTGGTGTATGTTTTATGATCAACAAATCCTGGTGTGATCAGAGGAACGTACATTCTATCAAGTCTTTCTGCTCTCCTGATCTGGAATTTCTCATGCTTCTGTGTCGACCATTCTGGCTACCGAGGGAATTTACAGCAGTCATTATCACTGCTGTGTACATCCCCCCACAAGCCGACACAGACCGGGCACTCAAGGAACTGTATGGGATTATAAGCAAGCAGGAAACCACACACCCTGAGGCCGTGTTCATTTTGACCGGGGAATTTAACAAATAAGCCAGTTTCAAATAAATCACACAAAAATACCACCAGTACATTAGTTTCAACACACGAGGGGACCGGGTTTTGGACCATTGCTACTCTCCCTTCTGGGATGGCTACAAACCCCTCCCCCGCCCACCATCTGGCAAATCAGACCACTCTTCCATTCTGCTTCTGCCCGCTTACAGGCAGAAACTGAAATAGGAAGCACAAGACTGTTTTGATCACACGGACTGGGAGATGTTCTGGTCTGCCTCTGATAACGACATCGAGCTTTACGTTGATAGCGTAATGTGTTTCATCAGAAAGTGCGTAGAGGACCAGAACAACACGGATCTATCTGAACCAGAAGCCATGGATTAATAGCGATGTTCGCACGGCACTTAATGTGCGGACCTCCACTATTAATTCTGGGAACACGGAGGAGCATAAACAAGCCAGTTATGCCCTCCGATCAGAACGGCAAAATGTCAGTACAGGAACAAGATTGAAGGATAGTTTAACACCACCAACTCTAGAAGCATGTGGCAGGGAATTAACATCATCACAGACTTTAAAGGGAATAAAAACTCCGCCATGAACACCGCTGCCTCTCTCCCGGATGAGCTAAATACTTTTTATGCTCGTTTTGAGGGAAATAACACCGCCCTCGTGGAGAGAGCTCTGTAGCGGCCGAAGCTACAGAGGTTAGTTCACTCTCCGTCTCTGTAGCGGATGTAACCCGATCTTTCCGATGGGTGAATATCCGCAAAGCCGCGGGCCCAGACGGAACGTCATCAGAGCGTGCGCGAACCAGCTGGCTGGTGTTTTTACGGACATTTTCAACCTTTCCCTCTCTTTGTCTGTAGTCCCCACATGCTTTAAAACGTCCACCATTGTGCCTGTTCCATAGCAATCAAAAATCACTTGCTTAAATGACTGGCATCCTGTTGCTCTGAGCCCCATCATCAGCAAATGCTTTGAGAGACTAATCAGAGATTACATCTGCTCTGTGCTGCCTCTCTCTCTAGACCCATTACAGTTTGCTTACTGCAACAACCGCTCCACTGATGATGCCATTGCATCTACAATACACACTGCTCTCTCCCACCTGGAAAAAAAGAACACTTATGAGAGAATGTTGTTTGTAGACTACAGCTCAGCATTCAACACCATAATGCCCTCCAAGCTAGATGAGAAACTCCGGGCTCTGGGATTAAACAGCTTGCTGTGCAGCTGGATCCTGGACTTCCTGTCAAGCAGACGCCAGGTGGTTAGAATAGGCAGCAACATCTCCTCCTCACTGACCCTCAACACTGGAGCCCCACAGGGCTGTGTTCTCAGCCCACTCTTGTATTCCTTGTACACACATGACTGTGTGGCAACACACAGCTCCAATGCCATCATTAAGTTTGCTGATGACACGACGGTGGTAGGTCTGATCACTGACAATGATGAAACAGCCTACAGAGAGGAGGTGCACACTCTGACACACTGGTGTCAGGAGCACAACCTCTCCCTCAACGTCAGTAAGACAAAGGAGCTTGTGGTGGACTTCAGAAGAAAAGTCAGAGAACACAGTCCCATCACCATCAATGTAGCACCAGTGGAGAGAGTCAGCAGCTTCAAGTTCCTGGGTGTCCACATCACTGAGGAACTCACATGGTCCATCCACACTGAGGCCGTTGTGAAGAAGGCTCATCAACGCCTCTTCTTCCTGAGATGGCTGAGGAAGTTTGGAATGAACCGCCACATCCTCACATGGTTCTACACCTGCACTGTAGAGAGCATCCTGACTGGCTGCATCTCCTCCTGATATGGCAATAGCACAGCCCACAACCGCAAAGCACTGCAAAGGGTGGTGCAAACTGCCAGACACGTCATCGGAGGTGAGCTTCCCTCCCCCCAGGACATATATACCAGGCGGTGTGTGAAAAAAGCTCGGAGGATCATCAGAGACTCCAGCCACCCGAGCCATGGGCTGTTCTCACTGCTACCATCAGGCAGGCGGTATCGCAGCATCAGGACCCACACCAGCCGACTCCATGATAGCTTCTTCCCCCAAGCAATCAGACTTTTGAACTCTTGATCTCCCACGATCAAATACATCAGCACTGCACTTTATTACTCTTATATCTTACACCGGACTGTCATAAATTATATTATTATTATATTATATTCTCTCTTAACAACTTACTATCAACCGACAGCCCGAATGTCATTACAGTACAATACAACCAACTGTACATTCTATATATACTGGTATATACTGGTGAATAATGTGTATCTATATTGTGTGTATTGTATACTGTACAGTGTATGTTATTATTTGTATATTGTGTTGTGTGTAATTATGTGTATATTAGACTTTAAATTGTGTTGTGTTAATTTGATGTTATGTAAATTGGTATATGCACCCAAGAATTTCACACACCATTGCACTTGTGTATATGGCTGTGTGACAATAAAAGTGATTTGATTTGATTTTGATTTGATTTATAACCTACAGTTGAATATGAATCCCATAAGAAATAGAAGAAATGTGTTTTGCCTGCTCACTCATGTTTTCTTTAAAAATGGTACATATATTACCAATTCTCCAAGGATATGCAAACTTTTGAGCACAACTATATACAGGTGCATCTCAATAAATTAGAATGTCGTGGAAAAGTTCATTTATTTCAGTAATTCAACTCAAATTGTGAAACTCGTGTATTAAATTAATTCAATGCACACAGACTGAAGTAGTTTAAGTCTTTGGTTCTTTTAATTGTGATGATTTTGGCTCACATTTAACAAAAACCCACCAATTCACTATCTCAAAAAATTAGAATACATCATAAGACCAATAAAAAAAACATTTTTAGTGAATTGTTGGCCTTCTGGAAAGTATGTTCATTTACTGTATATGTACTCAATACTTGGTAGGGGCTCCTTTTGCTTTAATTACTGCCTCAATTAGGCGTGGCATGGAGGTGATCAGTTTGTGGCACTAATGAGGTGGTATGGAAGCCCAGGTTTCTTTGACAGTGGCCTTCAGCTCATCTGCATTTTTTGGTCTCTTGTTTCTCATTTTCCTCTTGACAATACCCCATAGATTCTCTATGGGGTTCAGGTCTGGTGAGTTTGCTGGCCAGTCAAGCACACCAACACCATGGTCATTTAACCAACTTTTGGTGCTTTTGGCAGTGTGGGCAGGTGCCAAATCCTGCTGGAAAATGAAATCAGCATCTTTAAAAAGCTGGTCAGCAGAAGGAAGCCTGAAGTGCTCCAAAATTTCTTGGTAAACGGGTGCAGTGACTTTGGTTTTCAAAAAACACAATGGACCAACACCAGCAGATGACATTGCACCCCAAATCATCACAGACTGTGGAAACTTAACACTGGACTTCAAGCAACTTGGGCTATGAGCTTCTCCACCCTTCCTCCAGACTCTAGGACCTTGGTTTCCAAATGAAATACAAAACTTGCTCTCATCTGAAAAGAGGACTTTGGACCACTGGGCAACAGTCCAGTTCTTCTTCTCCTTAGCCCAGGTAAGATGCCTCTGACGTTGTCTGTGGTTCAGGAGTGGCTTAACAAAAGGAATACGACAACTGTAGCCAAATTCCTTGACATGTCTGTGTGTGGTGGCTCTTGATGCCTTGACCCCAGCCTCAGTCCATTCCTTGTGAAGTTCACCCAAATTCTTGAATCGATTTTGCTTGACAATCATAAGGCTGCGGTTCTCTCGGTTGGTTGTGCATCTTTTTCTTCCACACTTTTTCCTTCCACTCAACTTTCTGTTAACATGCTTGGATACAGCACTCTGTGAACAGCCAGCTTCTTTGGCAATGAATGTTTGTGGCTTACCCTCCTTGTGAAGGGTGTCAATGATTGTCTTCTGGACAACTGTCAGATCAGCAGTTTTCCCCATGATTGTGTAGCCTAGTGAACCAAACTGAGAGACCATTTTGAAGGCTCAGGAAACCTTTGCAGGTGTTTTGAGTTGATTAGCTGATTGGCATGTCACCATATTCTAATTTTTTGAGATAGTGAATTGGTGGGTTTTTGTTAAATGTGAGCCAAAATCATCACAATTAAAAGAACCAAAGACTTAAACTACTTCAGTCTGTGTGCATTGAATTAATTTAATACACGAGTTTCACAATTTGAGTTGAATTACTGAAATAAATGAACTTTTCCACGACATTCTAATTTATTGAGATGCACCTGTATATATATACACACACACTGGCAGTCAAAAGTTTAGAATAATGTACATATTTTGCTGTTCTGGAAGGAAATTGGTACTTTAATTCACCAAAGTGGCATCCAACTGATCACAAAGTAAAGTCAGGTCATTACTGACGGAAAAAACAGCACCATCACTATTTGAAAAAAGTCATTTTTGATCAAATCTACACAGCAGCCATCACTCCAACACCTTTTGCTAATTTGGAACTAGAAAATCACTTGCCATTATATCAAACACAGTTGAAAGCTATTTGGTTCATTAAATGAAGCTTAACATTGTCTTTGTGTTTGTTTTTGAGTTGCCACAGTATGCAATAGACTGGCATGTCTTAAGGTCAATATTAGGTCAAAAATGGCAAAAAAGAAACAGCTTTCTCTAGAAACTTGTCAGTCAATCATTGTTTTGAGGAATGAAGGCTATACAATGCTTGAAATTGCCAAAAAACTGAAGATTTCAGACAAAAGTGTACAATACAGTTTCAAAAACAAAGGACAACTGACTCTAACAAGGACAGAAAGAGATGTGGAAGGCCAGATGTACAACTAAACAAGAGGATAAGTACATCAGAGTCTCTAGTTTGAGAAACAGATGCCTCACATGTCCTCAGAAGGCAGCTTCATTGAATTCTACCCGCTCAACACCAGTTTCATGTACAACAGTAAAGAGAAGACTCAGGGGTGCAGGCCTTATGGGAAGAATCGTAAAGAAAAAGCCACTTTTGAAACAGAAAAACAAAAAGAAAAGGTTCGAGTGGGCAAAGAAACACAGACATTGGACAACAGATAATTGGAAAAGAGTGTTATGGATCTTAACCCCATTGAGCTTTTGTGGAATCAGCTAGACTGTAAGGTGCGTGAGAAGTGCCCAAAAAGTAGGGCTGGGATGATTCATCGACGTAATCGATGTCATCGATTACAGAAATATGTAGATTTGCATAACATGCATCTGCGCGTTGCAATGGAGTAATTAAAATGGCAGCGCCCGGTTTAAGCATGGATTCCCCCGAAGAACAAGCTGCAGCTAAAAAAACTTGCCCACGGTCATCTAAAGCATGGGAGTATTTTAGCCAGAGACCAAACAATGTGGTGCTGTGTAAGCTATGCAAATTGGGAATGGCTTATCACAGCAGTACAACCACCATGAACGAACACTTGAAGCGAAAGCATCCCAGAGCACTTTTTCAAGACAGCAGCAAGGCACCACCGTAAGTCCTGTTTACTTTTTGTCCCCTCCCAAGCATGACATATTAGTATTACAACACGTTTCTGTTAGTAGTAGTCACTTAAAATTGATTTTCTAAATGTTTCCTCATCGCCCCCATATTAAAATGGGGGCAGTGGTGGCTCAGCGGTTAAGGCTCTGGGTTACTGATCAGAAGGTCAGGGGTTCAAGCCCCAGCACTGCCAAGATGCCACTGTTGGGCCCATGAGCAAGGCCCTTGACCCTATCTGCTCCAGGGGCACCATATCATGGCTGACCCTGCACTCTGACCCCAGCTTAGCTGGGATATGTGAAAAAAAGAATTTCACTGTATATGTGCAAATGTACAATGTGTGATAAATAAATATAATTAAAAATTAAAAGTAATTTCTGCACCACTGCTAACATAGGGTTACCATACATCCTCTCTTTCCCAGACATGTCCTCTTTTTCAGACCTTAAAAAAGCATCCGGCAGGGATTTCTAAATTTGTGATAATGTCCGGGATTCGGCTTTAGTTGTATTATGATGTGCATCTGGTCTAATACTTCATTGTGTGTGCGTGCATATTTGCATTGCTTTAACCCCTCTTTGTAAGTCCCGCCTTCTTGCACACCAGTTGGTCGATTATAAGAGGCTTGCAGCAACTATTGGCCAAATTACTGCCTGTCAATCTCTCCGCGAACGTGCGAAGCGCTGTTGTGTTCAGCATCAAACAGTTGCTTGACAGTAGCAGCAAATGACAGCTTAGTGGAAATAATGCCCAAACGAAAGTGCAAATTTACAGAAGATTTGCACAAAAAATTCCCATGCTTTCGTCCAGGTCGAGATCCGTTTGAAGCAGAATGTATGACATGTAAAGCTGGCACTTAATTGTCAGTTGCTAATAAAGGTGCAAGTGATTTAGAAGCACACATTAGCTCTGCAAAGCATAAAGGATCAGCAAAAGGTGAAAGTTCATCAGGTGAATTAACGGACTACTTTTTACGACCAGGTAAAATGATCACATTGCTTCATTTTCCATGGCCATTCAAAATAATAGTAATAGTTAATGAAGGTACACTCATGGCATCAAATATTTTATTTTAGTACATGGACATTCAAAAGAATGTTATAAATATATAAAATTTTCCATATATTTCTGTTATGCTAATAACAGAAATATAGAGGACGTGGTTCCGACCAGAACAATACGGATCTATCCGAATCAGAAACCATGGATAAATAGCGATGTTCGCGCGGCACTGTAGGGCTTTACTGGTTGTTTAGATCAGTGTTACTATCAGAAATAATTAATAATTATTTCTGTAGTTATTAATCAATATTTAAATTAATTAATTGGATCTAACTCATTAAAACCTCATATGGGACTCCAGTAAATGTAGTGTGCTACGTTTAAGAGCAAGTTTGGTTATTAGCAATAATTAATAATTATCAAAGATAATTATTAATTATTAAAATCAATAGAACATTGATGAGAATCAATGTTAGCTTTTTTTTAATCCTTTAAAATGAACAATTATCAAAGATAATCGTTAATTGTTAACATTGATGAAACATTAATTAAAATTAACACTAGCTTATTGATCATTCAAATTCAATCAAAGATAATTATCAATTATCAAAAATCAATAGAATATTAATAAGGATTAACATTGACGGGGCACCACCCTGAAATCAGGGACTAATAGCCAAATAGTAAAACAGTCTCAATATTACATTGTTTTCTTAGGAAAATCGGCATCCGAAGAATATCGATTTTCGGGAAAAAAAAACAATGAATGAAGGTTTGAATCCGAGCACTGACATCCCGTCAGCATGACACAGCCGTATGCAAAACAAACCAAAACACTTCTCTTTGTAATATAAACAAAGTTTATTTATGCAGTAATATCAATTAATAATTAATACAATGCAGTCAATAAACTTCCGACTTACAACTACAAACTAAACAGTGATATGATTAGATATGGAAATAAAAATAATTCTATAACACAAGGTGTGTGTGTGTCAGTGTGGTTAGTGAGAGAGAGAGAGAGAGAGAGAGAGAGAGAGAGAGAGAGAGAGATTATTCAGTGACAGCCCGAAAGCTGAGTTCGCGATAGCTGGAGATAAAGCAGCCGTGTTCATCACTCAGAGACGCGGTTTTACGAGCGGGGCTCGTAAAAGTCCTGCGTTATTTGACTCTAATGGATGAACTCTGTTTCTGTCTCACCTGCGATGGCGAAAATGCACAACAATCCAATTTGGTTGGACCACAATACAGCAAACAAATTCGTGATAATTAGTACCCTGAGTATTAATAATGAGTGGACATGGCGATCCGTAAACTGTACAAGCAAAAAACCTTGAAACACAAGAATAACATGCTATAATATTCTATCTCTGCCCAGACGTAACCTCTTACTTGAATCGCATGAGGACACAGGTAGAATGTGTTTTCCTCCGTCCCTTAACTCTGACCCGGTTCCTTGAGGCTCGTGTGATGACGAGAGGCCGTTTTCTCGCGCTGTCGGCGGGCGGTACGGCTGTTGATTCTCAGAGGGCGGTACGGCTGTTGATTCTCGGCGGGCTGGCGGAGAACTCAGAAATGTCGACTTGATTGAAGATGGAAGAGAAATCTTTAATCTCTTCACTTCTGTAGGCAAACGGATGAAGATGCGAATTGCTCGGCGGTCTCCTTCGGATCCGTTAGAGTGTTCGGTTGAACACAGAGTAATCTCAACTCGTCCAGCGAGATGGAGATTGTATGGCTACAGTTTCAAGTCGGACATTACTTCCTTATGCCACGAGGCTGCACCGGAGAGCAGCAAAAAGCTACGTCCGTATTCGGTGAACTAAGTCGCTGGAAGCAACTCTGGAAGCATTTCAGAATTATTTGAAGTCCTGATGATGTCATGTTTGAGGGACGTTCTGTGGTGTGCCTCATCCAATAGGAGTTGAGAGCTCGATCCTTTAGTGAGCAAGGCTTCCTGGATTTGTAGTCTGTTTTGGACTCCCTTTGTTTGATTTTGGCGCGATTTTTATCAGTAAAATTTACGACTTAGAAGGTGGGGGCTTGAGGAATGTTTTTATGACTGTTAGGCCTGCCTTTGTCTTCTATCTGAATACATGAGGCCCAACAGCACTTAATGTGCGGACCTCCGCTTTTAATTCTGGGAACGCGGAGAAGCATAAACAAGCCAGTTATGCCCTCCGACAAACTATCAGAACCGCAAAACATCAGTACAGGAGCAAGATTGAAGGACAGTTTAACACCACCAACTCTAGAAGCATGTGGCAGGGAATTAACATCATCACGGACTTTAAAGGGAATAAAAACTCCGCCATGAACACCGCTGCCTCTCTCCCGGATGAGCTAAATACTTTTTATGCTCATTTTGAGGAAAATAACACCGCCCTTGCGGAGAGAGCTCTCGCGGCCGAAGCTACAGAGGTTAGTTCACTCTCCGTCTCTGTAGCGGATGTAACCCGATCCTTCCGACGGGTGAATATCCGCAAAGCCGCGGGCCCAGATGGCATTCCGGACCATGTCATCAGAGCGTGCGCGAACCAGCTGGCTGGTGTTTTTACGGACATTTTCAAGCTTTCCCTCTCTTTGTCTGTAGTCCCCACATGCTTTAAAACATCCACCATTGTGCCTGTTCCAAAGCAATCAAAAATAATTTGCTTAAATGACTGGCGTCCTGTTGCTCTGAGCCCCATCATCAGCATATGCTTTGAGAGACTAATCAGAGATTACATCTGCTCTGTGCTGCCTCCATCACTGGACTCACTGCAGTTTGCTTACTGCAACAACCGCTCCACTGATGATGCCATTGCATCTACAATACACACTGCTCTCTCCCACCTGGAAAAAAAGAACACTTATGTGAGAATGCTGTTTGTAGACTACAGCTCAGCATTCAACACCATAATGCCCTCCAAGCTTGATGAGAAACTCTGGGCTCTGGGCTTAAACAGCTCGCTGTGCAACTGGATCCTGGACTTCCTGTCAAGCAGACGCCAGGTGGTTAGAATGGGCAATAACATCTCCTCATCACTGACCCTCAACACTGGAGTCCTGCAGGCCTGTGTTCTTAGCCCACTCCTGTATTCCCTGTACACACATGACTGTGTGGCAACACATAGCTCCAGTGCCATCATTAAGTTTACTGATGATACAACGGTGGTAGGTCTGATCACTGACAATGATGAAACAGCCTACAGAGAGGAGGTGCACACTCTGACACACTGGTGTCAGGAGCACAACCTCTCCCTCAACGTCAGTAAGACAAAGGAGCTTGTGGTGGACTTCAGGAGAAGAGATAGAGAACACAGTCCCATCACCATCAATGTAGCACCAGTGGAGAGAGTCAGCAGCTTCAAGTTCCTGGGTGTCCACATCACTGAGGAACTCACATGGTCCATCCACACTGAAGTCGTTGTGAAGAACGCTCATCAGCGCCTCTTCTTCCTGAGACGGCTGAGGAAGTTTGGAATGAACCGCCACATCCTCACACGGTTCTACACCTGCACTGTAGAGAGCATCCTGACTGGCTGCATAATCGGAAAAAGAATTGTTAGATTAATCGATAAAAAAATAATCGTTAGGTGCAGCCCTACCGACAAGACTACAGGAAGTGTGGGGTGAAATGTCACCTGAGTATCTGGACAAACTGACAGCTAGAATAACAAGAATCTGCAAAGCTGTCATTGGTGCACGTGGAGGATTTTTTGATGAGAACTATTTGAAGTAGTTTAACATTTTTTTCAAATTGTAATAGTAATTTTTCACGTTATTAATGTCCTGACTATACACTGTGATCAGCTGAATGCCACTTTGGTAATAAAAGTACCAATTTCTTTACATAAGAGCAAAATCTGATATGTTAAATCTGTTATGTACAGTATTTATATTATTTAACTGGCTTTTCTTTATTATAAAAGAAAAGAAAAAGTTAAAATAAATAAAACATGGCACGTCATAAAAAAATAAATAAATAAATAAATAAATTATAAATGTTATAAAGAAAATAAAGACTATTTTAGGACCATTAATATTTTAGCAATATGACAATCAAGCACATTTCCCCCTAAACTCTAGTTCTTCATAAATTAATATAATATATATATTTTTTATTATGATTTAAATCAGCATAAATTCAGGGTAGTACAACAAGTGCTGTACTGTGTACAGTAAATACTTAACAATTTAAATTATATATCATATTTTAAAAACCTTAATGCTCCTACAAATAGGCTTTGCTTTCTTCATACTAAATGTAATGTCTTATTTCGTTCCTTTGATTTTAGGGTGAAATTTGACCTGGAAATGTTCTTGACAGGTTTTATGAGATTCAGAGTATGAATGTACAGTAAGCGTACAGCAGATCACATGTTCACTCACGGTCTGACATGAGCGATGACGGGCTGCTCTAATATCTGCTCGGCTGTGGGTCGTTTTTCAGGGTCCTTCAAAATCAACACACATCGACTGTCATCGTGACATCATGACAGGCACGGTCACCCATAAACACTCATTGATATGAAGAATAAGTGCAGGGCAGCACCTGATCTAAACACTCATACACCAGCTTGATGAGTTCAGATGAATAAACATCAGAGTTGATCTCCATGGTCCAGTTGCCCTGCACGATCTTCACACACAAGTTCAGAGGACTCTGAGAAAAGAGCAAACACACATATGTCACGAAAGCTTGAAGAACACCTCATGTCATTTGATTAACAAAATAAGATGAGTGCTTTACAATCTAAAGTTTGTGACTGAAAGTAAGTAACTCTTAAAGGACATTTATGTTGATTCATGTTTCAGATGAGGATAATTACCGTTGCATCAAAGGTCCTGGTGAGGGCGAGCAGCTCAAATAAGACACATCCCATTGCCCAGATGTCTGATTTAAAGTTATATTTCACTCCTTGACAGAGCTCAGGAGACATGTGGTAAGGAGTGCCGACACACTAGAGTAAAATTACATCACGTTAGGAAAAAACAACAACTTCAATGAGAAATGTGAGCGATTTAATTTGATAGTAAATCAAGAACATCAAATCAATCATAGGCAACTGTAAAGAAGACAATAGGGCCTTTAAAATGAAAAACAAAAAGGAAAGTTTGTTCTGAAACAGAATCTAAAAGGATTTTAAGATATCTTTAATACTTCTGGTGTTATAGGCAATTCAACTTTGGAAAAACAACACAAAATTGTGTTTTTCCCCCCATTTTTGTACTTGCACCATCGGCGTATAATGCAACAAGAGGTGCAGAAGTCAACTGATTTTAGAAATAGAAAATCATCAAGCTGACACCTTTCTAGGGTTATTTTTTCACCTGTAGTTTTGCTCCAAAATCATTGGTGAAAATTGCCATTTTGACCCCCCTCTACAAAAAATGAGTTGGTTTAACTTAATTCAATTGTGCGCATTGGTTCCACACAAACAAAATTTGTTTCTCTGACATGAAATTCAAATGTAGGCTCTACTCAAATACCTTGTGTAGCGAAAACCTAAATTAGTTGGGTTAACCCAACTTAACTTAGATCTGTTCAAATAACTCTATTGAACCTTGCAGATTGTTGCTAGCTAGCAATGAACACTTTAGCATATTATATTTATCTTTTTTAACTTTATAAGAAGTATGGTGCTGCTGAGAGTTTACAGTCATTATACTGATGATCCTTCAGTATTTGCATCATGAGAAAAGCATTGATTTTTCAGTAGTAATGTACCCAACCTCGACCAAACCATTAGCTCCACTCTCCTCCACAATGCTAACCTCCAAAAACATTCAACATGACAGACATTCCTCTTAATCTCAACATAAGAACATTCAACACTAACAAGTCTCCTACGTTTCATTTTGCATAGAAAGACAACTTAAATAACACTTAATTTTACAATGTACTCTCCCAATCCAGCCCCATGCAAAGCAGGCTGGGAACTGGAAATCCCCTGCCCGGTTTCAGCAA
Source organism: Myxocyprinus asiaticus (assembly GCF_019703515.2). Lineage (NCBI taxonomy): Eukaryota > Metazoa > Chordata > Actinopteri > Cypriniformes > Catostomidae > Myxocyprinus > Myxocyprinus asiaticus. Next base: position 46,590,860 of record NC_059363.1, on the reverse strand, counting down.
CACGTTGATGCAACAAATATTATTCACATAGTCCCAACACAATTAGATTAAGTGAACATCGATTAAAGTTGAGACCAAATGCTAAAGAATTGTGTTGCATTAGCTCATTTTAAATATGTTAATTAAGCAGGCAGAAAAAATTATACTGAGTGAACACAATCCGTGTTAGAAGTCTGAATCCATTTGAACATTTCATAGCAATGTGATCATATCACTTTTTGATGACTGCGTTGAATATCACTTGGACTTTACACAATATAACCAAGTTCTCATCTCAAACAGAAAGTGTTAAGTTGATTTCAAGTATACTGGTTTGGTATTTTCAAAAGAGCTGCTTTCCCTTTTTTCAGTGTAAATACTGATCCATGACATTTCATATTTTGGCTTTCATCATTTATATTTATTTTTCTTCAGAAAAAGCCTTAATAAAAACTGGTTGATTTGACATGGAATAACTGTTTTATACTGCCATTGAGTCATATACAGAAGATAATGTATGCATTAACTCACGGTTTCAGCCATTGAATATTGCGAGTCGAGTTTCTTTGCCAACCCGTAATCTCCTAACTTAATCAGGTTGGTTTTGGTGAGGAAGATGTTCAAGGTTTTGATGTCCCTTTTAAAGAAAAACAAACACTATTTAATGCATATCCTAGAAGAGCTTTGATTATAGAATTATATTCATAAAGAATTGATCAAACAATGCAGAAAATTAGACAATTTCCCTTTTATCTGTGCAAGACACCTGCTTTATGAATATGAGCAACAGCTGCGGTGATCTGATACAAGTACCATATGACAACCTATAAGAAAGAGACCTTTAAAATAACAAACTGCACAAAAAACTGTTCTGAATCGTTTTGTGCCATATGTGTCATGCAAAATAAAGCATCTGAACAGGTTTTGATTATATCGCGTGATCAATACTGAACCTCTTCCTTGAAGAGTGTCCCTTTCTGCTGGTTGATTTTGTCATAAAGATTTCCACCTGCATAAAAAACATTCAAATTATTGCTTGTTTTATTCTTTTCTGATCAAATTTATTACGTTCATTGTATCATCCAGCAAAAATAAATCATCATCCAAACATTTTGATTATCATCATTATCATAACAATGGAAATCATCTTTAAATAATAATGCAAACACTAGGATGGAGTTAAAACAGTAATGTTACTGTAGATGTTATTGGTTTATAATGATCCTCTGTATCTCTGGAGTGTTGTATTTAACATTAGACGGTGGTGTCGTACCGTTGCAGTATTCCAGCTCTATGAGCAGCGTGTTTTTGTCCATGAAGTAGTTGAAGTATGCGATGATGTTGTTGTGCTGTAGAATGGACAGGATGCTGATTTCATTCATAACGTCTCTGCGCTTCTTATCGGAGAGATTGTTCAGATCGATCTCCTTCCAAACCACCAGAGAATTATCCTGAAGGGACCACAACATGTGTGTAAATCCACTCAGAAAGATTCATTTGCACATTAAAGTGTTAGTGTAAATCTGGTTAAAAACATGTGTGTATCCGTTTATTACAATACTTGCAATTAAGAACAAACAACAGCAATGTTTTCACACGCAACTCCATATTCCATAGTACTTTCTTTATATCCTCTCAAATGACCTTTTCCATTTCAAAAACTGATGCAAAACAGATGCACTTCCATGACTTTTCCAGGCATTTGTCTTTATTGGATAAAGGTCACAGACCATATCAGGTTATCACATCAACTTTTATTTTTCACAAACACTAACAAAGTGCAACATTTAGCAAATGAAAATTTTAGAGCAGAGCAAATGTAGAAAAAAGTGTGTTCACTATAGAAATTTCTCTGAGATTTCATTAATTTCCAAACCTTCTGCTGGACTAGAAATCACTATTTTAAAATGACTGATATCTCTCTGTATAAACTCTACTGTATTCTTCCTATTGGGTTCAGTGGACTTTAAAGTGATCATCGAGATTAATTTGCTGAGGTTACTTGTCTTTATAGCCATATAAGCAGTGGGCGTGACCAAAACACCCCAATCCACCAATCAGAGTGGTTCCACATACTTTTGACCACACTGTCAACACTGCATATGTTTTCATTAGTATATTCATGACTTGTTGTTGTATACCTCAGTGCGTCTGTACAGTGTCGCTTCTCCAAAAGCCCCTTTTCCCAGCACTCGACTGGGAATATAATGTAACTTCTCCTCTTCTCCACTGTAAGATGTTGAAGATCTTCCACTGACGATTCACATCCAGACTCCCGAGTTTAAAGAGGCGTAATGCCTCTCATACTCCTGTAAAGACATCTTACTCACACACTACACCACACTGGAGCAGTACATCACACAGAAAACACACTTTAGGGTTTGTTTGGTGTCTTGGCCTGCACACAATCAAACATCTGTCTGTCGCTCAAACGAACTTTCTAGTGTTTTAATTTGATGATTTCGCTGCGTTCCGTTTCATCTTTTCCAAGTTGAGCTACAAGAAGAAGTTGCTGTTGAGAGTTGTTTCCGACAAGGAATCGATTCCCTCTGTCACTGTCTTGAACAAGTCTACGTCCAAGAGAGTCAAATGAATCTTTGAGAATCGACTCACTATTGACAGCTCTGTTCGGACAGAAACAACAACAAGCGGTGGCGGAACCGGAAGTGGCTTATATTTCAAAATAATGTGCCAGCAAACTTTATTTGTTTAACCTGTAGTTCTAAAATTAATTTACAAATAAATAAATAAATCATAGAGAAAACAATGTAAATAGTTTTAACCGTCAACATGTTACTCGTTTATTTTATAAAATTAATGTAAAACATGATCAACAATTATTTTTATTGTATCTTGCAAAAACAAAAACAAAAACAATACAATGCAATTTATTGCTAAAATGTATTAAATTAACAGAGGTCTCTGTATATGGTCTGTGCAATGCTTCACAGTTTATTTTTCAGACCATAACAATAAAAAAATTAAAAAATAATAAAGAAAAATAAAATTAAAAAAATCTCAGTTTTCCAGTCACTTCATGAATGATAGCTGAATTGTTTCTTCAATTGTACTTATTTAAATTGTGACTTCAGAAATTATTTTTTGAATATATTACTTATTTTTGCATCTTGAAATTTGCATTACCATGGGGTGTGGTTTGGGGAACAGCCTGCTTATTAGTGCATTGACGCTTTGGAGTAGTTAAACAAACTCCAGGAGGACACCTACGGCACGTGTGCCACCACTGGCATGCAGAAACCCCCAACACTTTTCCAAGATTTTTTTTTCTCAAAGTATCTTCACTGGGCTCACAATAAACGGTGGTTATTTCTCCTGAATTGGTATTCATTTATTTTTATATTAAGACCTTTGTATGGAGCTTATTTGTTGTGAATTAATCTCTCCTTGTATGATATTCATTTCTAATGGGAAGAAAACTGCCTCAAGGTGGCTGAACAAGTGAAGAGCTCTGAATTCTGAAACTGAATCGCAAGTTCTTATAAAGGCATTAATTAATAAGTATAGATCCATAAGACCAAATGTATGTATTTATTTTGGAATGATAAGCACAAAATTCTGAACTCTTTAATGAGATAGTGGCTGGCTGGACTGGCCAACCAATATGAGAGGCAGTTTGGTAATTAATTGACTGCTGTAATGGCAAGTAAATTCCATAATAAAAGTGTTAATACACAAGAATAGATCCAATAGAATAGATTAATCTAATTATTTAGAGTCAGAGTGGAAGAAGTGCAAAATTGAGAGCTGTTCATCCAATAGCAGCTGGCACTCCAGTTACAATAAGAGACAGTTTTTGTCCAGTTAGAAATTAATGTCATTCAACCTGGTACATTGTAAGCTCAATATAAAGGTCTTAATGCTTAAGAAAAGATGAGAGATTGAACCCAACTCATCCGCTCGTCTGTGGGGATCGAAAAACGCAAACTTTTATGCTTGCGTGACTCACTAAAAGTGTAGAGATGTGCTTGGCACTCGGTCGGTTGCACAGATATTTTGTCTCTCTCGCTATTGCCCGTGTGCCAATAATTAACCCTCTGCATGCCAATGGTTGCATGCATGCCATAGGTGTCTGTTTCTGACCCCTGCAGCCTTTTAAACTACTCCTGACTGTCCATGCAGTCTGTTCCCCAACCCACACCCCATGTTAATGGTACAACCCACAGTGCAAATTGCAAGACGCAAAAATTGACAAATAGAAAATTGGTGATAAGTCATTTATTTGTAGCCAGTGGGTTGAAAATAATCATCACAGGATGCAAAAATATCTTTTGGGGTTTTATTCTGATGGCTGTTTGTTTAAAAAAAACAGAAAAAAACAGTGGTATTGTATTTAAAAATAAAATAAAAGTACAGAATATGAAATACAGAATGAAATAAGGTAGAGGCCAGTCTTCACATGTATGCAAAACATGGTCAAACTCCACACATGCAATCTATTAACATCCCTGCTTGTTAATCAGGATCAGAATGCACAACTTCAACCTGCTCAGATTCTCCCCTTGATTGTGGTGTTGTGGGAGAACGGGTTTCAGTCACCTTTGGCTCAGGAACAGGGTTAACACAAGGATGCAAGTCAACTCTATGGACTCTCTTTATAGGACCACCCTCAAGGGGTTCAACTGTATGTGTGGTACCCTGCACATCCATGACCCTGTATACTGTAGGACTCCATGAATCCTGTATTTTGTTTCTACTTAAAGACTTCATACCCTGGTTGGAAACGCCTGTGTGAACTTTGTGAAAACATCAGTCACAATTAACACATTCTCACGGCCATCTGAGGCAGGTTCAAGCACAGTAAAATCTACTGCCACTACTTCAAGGGTCCTTGAAGCCAGAAATGGCTTCATAGGAGGACGTATCCTTGGCTGTGGCATCTTGGTTAAGATGCACCCTTGACACTTTTTGATCCACCGCTGCACATCATTATACATGCCAACCCAGAAGCATCATTGCCTCAACAGGTTTAGTGTGCGCTCAATGCCCTGATGCCCCATACTGTCATGAACACTTTCAAGGACCTGTTCTTTTAGACTTGAGGGTAAGATCAGCTGTTGACATTCACCATTATGTTGTTCATAAAGCAAGCCATCAAGCTCTCTAACACACTTCCACTGCTTTATCACTGACAGTACAGACTTTGATAGACCAGATCTCTCACGAGTGGTGGGCTTTTTTAACATTTCCAATAGGTTCGGAAAGAACTGAGAGTGGGATCTTTCAACTGAAAATCCTTCAGTTCAGCTGCTGTATAACCCGGCAGAGTTTGGCGTACTTCCTTGAGGGTTACTGCCTTTCTCTACTCCACACTCTAAAGCACGAATCTGTCTAACCCTACAGAACTTTTCACCAGCCATCACTAAGTCAGGCTCTAAGGATGTTCCTTTGTTTATTATATCACAGATGTCAATACAGTCGTCATATTCTGCATCCTCAGGAGTGGCAGGCTTCCCTGCTGATGGCTGCCAAGAGAGGGCATCAGCAGCTGCATTATGCCATCCTGGGCGATATTTCACCTCAAAATCGAAAACGGCTAATTGAGTGATCGATCTTTGCTCAATTGCACCGAGCTTGGCCATTTTTAGATAACACAGAGGGTTGTTATCTGTTATAACCACAAATTTGGAACCCAGTAGATCACCACTGAATTTTTCAGAGATAGCCCACTTCAGGGCCAGTAGCTCAGGCTTCATTCTACCGTAATTTCTGTCATTCCTTTCTGCTTTATGAAGTCTCCTACTGGCATAAGCTATGACTCTCCTACACTCACCCTGCTGCTGGTATAAGACAGCACCCAGGCCTTCACTGCTCGCATCAGTCTCCAATGTGAAAGGAAGATTGAAATCTGCATACTCTAACACAGGAGCAAAAGTAAACTTCTCCATTACTCAAACGCTGATTGGCGCTCTGATGACCGCAAAGCATTAAACTCTCTCTTTGTGGTGCCAAACTGCTTGATACACAGATTTACTAAATCATGAAGGGGGCCAGCAATTCTAGAAAAACCCATAATGAACTTTCTGTAGTAACTACAGAACCCTAAGAACGAGTGTAATTCCTTAACTGTACTGGGAATTTTCCATTGTTTGACCACTTCAACTTTACCTGGATCAGTACCAATACCTCGAGCTGTGATCTGATGACCTAAGAAAGTTACTTCTTGCTGCAAGAAATGAAACTTTTCAGGCTTAACTATGAGACCTGTTTATTTTAGTCTGTTAAAGCCTTGGTCAGGTATTGTTTGTGTAATGTTCATTGTAAGATTGAAGTCACGTCAAGTCTAGTCCAGTTTAGTCTTGTCGTAGTTTATGTTTGTTTTGGATATTTCACGTTTTTAATATTTTCATGTCACTTCATGTAAATAAACTGCACTTGGGTTCTCTAAAAATCATTGTCTTCATCTACTGCCTGTCTTCAACTACTTTCAGTCTCTGCAAGTGCTCAGGAACAGTGGGCGAGTACACAAGTATGTCATCAAGGTACACTAGCATGATCTGAAAAATTAGTTCACCAATGGAAGCCTGCATAAGACATTGAAACGTCGAAGGTCCATTGCAAACCCCAAAGGGCAACCGACAATACTCAAAGATCCCAAATGGAGTCATAAATGCAGTCTTATGCATTATAAATCAATGGAATAAAAAACTGTTCCTTGTAGTGCATCAAAGGTTTCATCTATCCTAGGCAGGGGAAACGCTTCTCGCTTGGTCTTTGAGTTCAGCTGCCTGTAATTGACACAAGGCCTGAGACTGCCATCAGTTTTCCTAACTAGCATAATAGGTGAAGCATAAGCACTAGTGCTTTCTTGGATCACTCCTTTTTTTAAGGACCTTGGTGATATGTTCTCTGACCTCCCTATACTGAGTAGGTGGGATAAGGCTTGGCCACTGATACATCATCCACCACATGAATCTCATGTTGCACTTTGACGGTAAAACCGAGGTCTTCATCCTCATGAGCAAAAACATCAGACTTCATCAACAAATCACTCAGCTCTGCCTGCTGTTCAGGAGTACCACCAATGTGACAGCTCCAAACTCTTGATTGAAGTTCTGTAAACCATCATTAACATACTCACTGCTCGCTTTACCATTACCGTTATAACTGATGAAGCAGGTATGTGTACTATGTCTTTTCCAGCTACTTGGACTATGTTTTGCTTCTATAGACTGCTGGAACTCTGCATCTGTTGAAATGCCTCCCTCCAGTCAGACTGCACATCTCCACCTAGGGTAGTATCAAACTCTGCATGAACCAGTTGTGACAATTATGTTTATGCCAATGAGGGCTGGTACAGAAGAAGAGTTTTGTGAGTCTCTGACTACTAGAAAACCACACTTTGGTAGGGTAATACCCATAGTTTCAACCTCCAAATCAAGATAACCTAGGTAAGGCTCAAGAGTTTTGCATGTCATTACCAACTGAGCAGAGTCTCGATTATGATGTAGTCAAAGCTGCTGTTCTCAGAGCATATGAACTAGTTCCCAAGCACTGTTTGAAAAATGGTGTTTCTCCAGCAAGACCACTACCTTTGAGCAGTTACAGGAATTGTTCTTGCTGGAGGACTTCAAAAGTTCTCTGCCTGAAGGCGTCGTCGTTCATCTAAATGAAAAAAAAGTAAATTCGCTGCTGGATGCTGCTGTGATGGCAAATGAGTTTGACTTGACACACCGAACATATTTCCATGTGTCCGGCCGTCAAATGCTTCCCTTTCAAATAAAAACACTTTTCACATGTGTCAAAAGGCAATGTTCATTCAGACAGCAAGTCTGCCTCATGTGGAAGAGACAGACGTGTCTGTTTTTACTGTCTCGAACCGGATCATCTGATTGCTGAGTGTCAGGCTTGGAAACGGAAAAGTGCTGATGTGAAAACTAAGAAAGTTGCGCTTGTCCAGACCGTGCCTAGTTTATGTGGGGTAGAGGATGAATCAATGCAGCCTTTTCTCCTGTCTGGAACAGTTTCCTTTTCTGACACTGATCACAGACCTGTCATAATTCTGAGAGACACTGGTTCAGCTCAGTCCTTCATTTTAGAGGAATTGCTGCCCTTTTCTACAGAATCATACACTGGCACCAGTGTTTTGATACGTGGAATTGAAATGGGATGTGATAGTGTACCACTTTATAACGTTTATCTAAAGTCTGACCTTGTGACTGGTCCAGTTAAGCTTGGAGCGCATTCACAGTTACCTTTTGATGGTGTTGGCCTTATATTAGGTAGCAATCTTGCAGGTGGCAATGTTTTCCCCCGACCAATAGTAACAATTGAGCTTGATGCAAATGAACCATCCAACCTTTTGCATCAGTTTCCTTCAGTATTTCCTGCATGCATAGTGACACGTGCACAGACTTTGAAGTTTGGAGACCTCTCTGATACATTTTTAAGCGTCCCGTCTGAACTTCTTGAGTGTAAGTTAATTGTAGAACCTGAAGTTCTTACTGGTTCTGGTAAGTCGTCAGTAGAACCAGAGTTAAATATATAGTAGATTTTTATATATGAAATGTAGAAAAGTACTAATATAGAATAGCTTTGTGTGACCCAGGAGAGGGCATATGAGGTTACTAGAAATGCTGATGTTTTAAGAAACCCTCTGTGCACTCAGATGTAGCAGAAATGTTGCAAGAAATACTCTTGTGTTCTCAGCTGTAAGCAAAGAACAATGGTACTGAGTCATGAGAAAGCTCAGGGAAAGTACAGCAAAGTTACCAATAATCAAAATAACTATATATGCTCAGATTGTGACACATTATTCATTAAGAATGTATACTTTCGTGATAATTGAATTTAAAATGTTATTTTTTAAAATGGACTAAAAGCCAGGTTCCCACCATTAAGTCAGAGGCTCTGTGAAATAATGGTGGGAAACAGAATCCATTGGATACAAAAAATATATTAAGAGAGCAAAGACATGAGGTAATGCTAGATAAAATACTGTATAAAGGGTTTTGACCAAGACATGTTTTCGGGTTTGTTGGTTTGTTCAATAAACTCTAACCTTTGACACCTGGAACTCCTGACTTCGAGAATTTTCTTACAGAGAGGGGAGAAAAATCTTCCACGCTCCACAACATAAAATTGGCAACCACGAAGGGACTGGCACAGGGCCAAGGGGAGTTGCTGTGGGCTTACTTGCACTGACTGCACAAACTCACTGGTGCCAAAAACCTGAGGTAAACAAATTTTTGCTTAAATGGTGTTTTTGTGATGTCTGTTGCAGGGTTTGGCCCAGGTGGTAACTCTAAAAAAGACCTTTCCAGTCTCAAACTGAATTAAATGACTAATTGGATGAAATAGAGAACTGGGTTCCAGGTTTCAAAAATTATGCATGCAAATGTAAATATATCTTGTAAATAAGTTTAAGTGCACAAATCCTATGGATACTGCACCTCTAGGCAGTGCAGAGGTGAGCAGCTCTGGTAGGTCATGCAAGGTCATGCAAATCCTACGGATACTGCACTTCTAGGCAGCGTGGAAGTGAGCAGCTCTGGTAGGTCACCCAGAAGAGGGGTGTTTTGAATTCTGCGAATAATGCTGAATGCAGTGACACCAGTGAGGATTAGGAGCCCACATGGATGGTTGGCCTTTGAACTGGCTGAGAAACAAGGAACCCACATGGATGGTTGGCCTTGTTCTCAAAATAGCACTGCATTTAGGGAAATTGCACAGTGTAGGCATTGGTTGATCATGGGTACACTGAGAAGCTGTCTTTGAGACTAAAATTAAAGGGAAAGAAATTTAAGAATGATTTGGATCATTTCATGTTCTCTGCAATTCCAATCCACTGAAGATGTGTTCTTAATACCTGGTTTTCTGATTTTTATGTGTGGCAACCTTGTGACATTGTGATGCTTTTTCCTTGGGTTTGATCTGTGACCAATCATGCAAGATAAAATGGAAAATAAAGTTCCAACCTCCAATAAGGAGGAAGAACTAAGCAAACGTTGTAAACAGTTTTGCTCAGATGCTCTGATATCTAATAAAATAGAAGTTTTCTTCTTTTGAAAGTGCATATAATGGAAAAAGTTATTTGTGCTAGAAGTTCTTATTTTAAGAATTAAGAAATATCTTTGATGTTTTTGATTGTAAAACATTATTGATAATGCTAAGGAAAAATTGGTCAGTGGTGGCGGATGAAACCCATGGAGAAGCATTAAGATTAAATTGAACATCATAACTTCCTCAACTATGAATGTTAATAACTTCATATTCATGAGTCTATTCTGTGTGTGTCTTTGATATTAACTATGTTTTACGCTTTCTTTTGTCATCATTATGTGTATGTTGTTTCACTAACTCATTCTGGAACTAGTCTCTCACCGTTGCAGATGGCTGGGCTAGATGATTTATTTAAGTTACTAATACTGCAGGTGAAAATTTGGAGAAAAAGAAGACTGAAAATGATGTGGGCTATTATCTGATTGGTCCTCCTGCTCACATTACTGCTGGTAATCATTGCTGATTTGCCATTTCTAATGTGAATTAAAATTTCTCTGGATTAATTGATTCAAGTTAATAAATCAGTCTTATATGACTAACCAGACTGCCATCAATGGGTTCAATATCCATGTCTAAATTGTTCTGAAGGTCTAAATTTAAATCCAGCATCTAACCATTGATTTATTGATTTGAAGAGTAAATATTACAAACTTGATGGCAAAGTTAGTTACCTATTGGATTGGTTACTTCCACCAAATTTGGTGGGTGCTACAAAGAAGGATTGAGTGTCTTTTTCTATTACTGCTATTTTTATTTGCCATAGTTAATCCATGAATGTATCATTTTAGAGGCATACAGTTTCTGCACTGTGAATTTTGGTTCTGCTATTAAACTGAATAATTTGCTCAGAAATGCTGATAAGTATAAGAGGATAATAACTGAAAAATCTTATTGTTAACTGATGCTGAAATATTTGGATATAAAAAAAGTCATGAGAAATTACAGTAAAAGGACGTAGTGTAATGAGTAATTATTTAAAAAAAATAGATTTGTTTGAATTTCCATTGTGCCTCTTTACTACTTTATTCTGTTTAAACTTTTACTTACTTTTCTGTTAGTTTAAAAACTTGATTTATGTTATTTTATGAAATAGAATGGAAGTTCCTTCTCCTGAGAGAGTAAGGAAAGGGAGAAAGTAAACATAAGAGAGTTATTATTACTATTTTCACTGTTGAAGAATAACATATTATTGTGAGATATTAAAATGAAAAAAGAAGGAATAGCTGTAATGAGATTAGAAACAGTGTGAGGGAGTGGATTGCCCCCCCTCCTAATTTCTCCCCCGCCCATCTCTCACTCTCGGTCTAAGTTTGATAAGTGTCTGCTTGAAACAGAAACACAAGAGCAGATTTTGAAGGCACATATCTAAGTTGTTTTATTTTCTTTTGATTTGATTTGATATTATATGGAAAATGATGTGATTTGACAATAATGTTAGATACAGTGATTTGAAGGAGAGGTTCAAACAGCTTTCCTCATCATGATTAAAGATTTTATATATTCAGAGGGCAATCTAAAGTTAAGGGTTTATACTAAAGATAAGAGATTCAGGGGTCACGTGATGCCATGCAAGAAGCAGATGTGTGAACGACGAGCTCTGCGTACTTTGCTAAATTTTTAATTATTCTCATGTTATAATATGGTGAAATTCGATACACCCAGTTACACATTTGCTCTTTGAGGTAAAACATGGCAAAGAAGTCAAAATCATCGGGCTCTGGAGACATTAAAAGACACTTACGTGTTCAGGATGAAAGCCCCGACAGGCCTACAGAACGGAGACTCAATTTGGATGGCGCGGCGGGAGAAGAGATCCAGCGTCAGCATTGGCTAGCGGCTGGAGTTTGATTTGTGAATAACACTTTCCTTAAAGATGCTTTTGCATTGACAGAAGATTGCTTTTACATGGAAGTTCCCGGCCAGTTTGAGAGTGGACACTACGGATGACCGCAAAATATCTACATGCTCACACAAAGGATGTCTTTTATAAAGTTGACAGATTGAGTAAGTCATGGTATATACTTTTATGCGGCCTCCGAGTGAATTGACTTGACCATCCGGGGAACCGGGTTGTCGGTTTTATTTCTTTTTGTGTTGGCTCCGCCTAGCGGCTGGAGCTTGTTCCGTTTACGAGACACTAGAATGATTATGTCATCCGCTGAACTCATTATGGCTGGCTCACTGAACATTCGTTTGTCTATCCGTGAAACTGAATGGTTTTATATCAGCTGGAATTTGTTTTGTGGAGGATCACACCTTTAAAACAGTTCTGTGAATTAATCTACATGTTCTTTGTGTTCATTCTTCCTTTTGGCTGGGGTTTATTTTACAAAGTATTTTCTGTTATGTAATTTTGCTTCACAAATTGTGAGGCAAAATTGTGCAATCCGATGGCAAAGTTGTCGTGGGGGCTCGTGGGCATTCATGGACCTTTTGAGTTTAGAGGGATTGTCGCCGGTTGGTGCTCTCGTGTGTGGGGTTAAAGTGCACATTTTTCTTTTTTCTGTTTGTTTTGTTCGGGGGGAAGTTCAGGGTTTGATTGTTTCACTAATGGGGAATGTGGTCTGTATAATTTTGTTTTTGACACACAGTTTATTTTTTTTATTATATCAATATGTCAGTTGTTAATATGAGTGTACTATCTCTCTCCACATGGAATGTAAATGGGTTGGGGCACCCCATAAAAAAAGGAAGGTTATTACTTTTCTTAAACGTAAGAAATATGATATAGTGTTTCTTCAAGAAACACACCTTTCTCTGCAGGAAGCGGAAAAATTTGGGAAGATATGGGGTGGGCATGTTTTCTTTAGTGCTGGCTCAAGTAAGAGCAAGGGAGTCATTATATTGATTAATAAACATCTACAATTCAAATGTTTCAAACAGATTAAAGATAAATTAGGAAGAGTAATTATTGTTTTAGCTGAAATTCAGGGGCAAAGTTTGATTTTGGCTAATATTTACGCACGTAATGCTGATGATCAGGGCTTTTTTATAGATCTTGAAGGGATGTTGCAAGCCGCTGGCACCCCTCATGATATAATATTGGGAGGAGACTTTAATCTTTTGATGGACTCAGTCCTTGATCATAGTGAAGCAAAAGTGTGTAAACCCCCTAGAGCAACATTGGCGCTTCACAGGATGTGTAAAAAGCTTGGTCTTACAGATATTTGGAGACTTTTGAACCCATCTGTTAGGGACTATACATTTTTTTCATCAGTCCATAAGATTTATACTAGAATAGATGTTTTATATATATCGGAATCCCTCATTTCATCTGTTGTGGATTGCTCAATTGGAAATATTTTAGTCTCAGATCACACCCTGGTGAGTTTAGAGGTGGTGCCACATACGGAAAAAAAGAAATCATATAGTTGGCACCTTAGTGTGTCCCTTTTGCAAAATCCTGATTTCCAACAAATGTTAAAGGCTGAAATCAATGTTTATATGTAGACCAACTGGTCCTCAGTATCCACTGTGGGCATGGCTTGGGAGGCACTTAAGGTGGTTCTTAGGGGCTGGATCATACAGTATGCCTCATTCACCAAAAAATCCAAAGCACGAGAACTTGTGGAGTTTGAAGGAAATATTAAAAATGCCGAAGGAGAGCTGAAGCGCCGTTTGTCATCTGATGGCCTCAGAGAATTGACTCAATTGAAATACAGATATAATATTATTTTGTTGCGGAAAGTGGAGTTTTGGCTATTCAGGGCAAGACAGTCATACTTTGAGTCGGGGGACAAAGCAGGAAAACTTTTGGCTAGATATATAAAGCAGAGAGAGTCTTTTTCTACCATTCCCTCAGTGAAATCTGCTGGTGGTGAAATATTTACCTCGGCCATTGATATTAATTATGCTTTTAAAGAATTCTACTTTGATCTCTATAGTTCCACGTCTTCATCTACTGATGAAGATATTAGAAACTTTGTGGAACCATTAGATCTCCCTAAACTGATGACTGAGCAAAAAAATTCTCTTGATTCTGAGATGACCTTGGAGGAGCTTGGCGAGGTTATTAAGGCCTTACCTACAGGCAAGGCTCTGGGGCCTGACAGTTTTGCCGCTGAGTTTTTCAAATCTTATGCTACAGAACTGGCTCCACTTTTGCTAGAAGTTTATACTGAATCATTAAAGAATGGAAAGCTTCTGCCAACCATGACACAAACCCGGATCAGTCTGATTCTTAAAAAGGACAAAGATCCAAGCGAGTGTAAAAGTTACCGTCCGATTTCCCTGATCCAGTTAGATGTAAAGATTTTGTCAAAAATTCTGGCTAATCAATTAAGTAAAGTTATGACATCTCTTATACATATAGATCAGGTGGGGTTTATTCAAGGCCGTAGCTCTTCTGATAACATTAGGCGTCTCATCAATATCATGTGGTCAGTTGTGAATGAACAATCTCCGGTCGCTGCCATCTCACTTGATGCCGAAAAGGCATTTGATATGGTAGAATGGGATTATCTTTTTAAGGTTTTGGAAATATACGGGTTCAGGAGTACGTTTATTGGATGGATTAAGTTACATTATAGACACCCAGTAGCGGCGGTACAAACAAATGGTACAGATTATTTTACTCTGGATAGGGGCACCCAACAGGGTTGCCCTATTTCCCCATTATTGTTCTGTCTTGCCCTGGAACCATTAGCAACCACGATAAGAAAGGAGGATGATTTTCCAGGGGTGGTGGTGTGGAATATTTTTATCAAGTTAAATATAAATTAATCAAGTATAATCAATGTGAATATAGACATTTTATTCTACAATTATTTCTGATGGTATTGCATGTATTTTACTGTGTGTGCGTGTGTGTGTAGAGGCCTGTGGGAAGGAGGCCCCTCACATATGGTAAACTTGAGTCTCATGTTTTGACACTAGAGAAAATATAGGATAAGGCCCCGTCATAGTTTAATGTTCTCTAAACAGACTGCGGGCTGGCTTGACAAACATCACAAAATAGGTGGCCACTTGAAAGGTAAGCATTTTTTGCTTATATAATTAGTTTGTGTTGCTTGCCAGAATCTGCCCGTGGTGGTAAGGACATTCAAAAAGCTCCTCCAAATTCAAAGAACAAAAAAAAGAATAAAGGGTTCTGATTCCAGAAGAAATAATTGCATGCATCTGTTTTTTTTTATTTTTATTTTTTTTATTTTTTTATTGTTAAGAGGGCCTTGACGTATAGCAGTAAATGAAAGCAGATTAAGTATAAGGAAAAAGTATAAAGCCTTGCGTGTAACGCTCTGTTGTGTTGAGGAAGTGAATCACAGAGTTTTGATTGGGTAGACAAAAATCCCGCAGGGCATTTGTTTTTCACTGTGTTGAGGAAGTGTATCAGAGAGTAGAACTCAAAGGAGTGTAGAATCGGAAAAGTGTATGTGCAAAAGTCCTGCGGATATCGCTCTGTTGTGTTGAGGAAGTGAATCACAGAGGTCTGACGGGTATGCAAAATCCTACTAAATACGCTTTTTCATCGTGTGGAGGAAGTTAATTGGTGAGAAGGGCTGTTTGGTAGGTCACCTAAGAAAGGTGGTAGAATAGTTGCGTTTTAGAATTTTATAGTATTTTTTTGAGAGCTCTGTGTTTATAAAGGCCTTGTGTTTGTAAAAAGTGTGAAAGTTTCTGTCTGTGAGAGTGTTTGTGTCTGTGTTTGAAAGTGTGTGAAGTGTGACTGAAGTGCAATTGCATATGGAAGTGTATGATTGAGTACAAATATGAGCCCAGTAGAGGGACTGGAATGTATGATGTGTCCTTAAAATAAAAGGAACACAGAGTGTATGTCATAGGAGTCCTATATATAAGAAGACAAGTGTGAATTTGAATGAAATATGAGCCCTAAAAATAAAAAATATTTTTTTAAAGGGACACGATGAATGAAGTAAATGTTGTCTAATAAGGAAGGATTGTCTTTTATATGTTGAATGAATGTTGGGAATGAAAGCCTGTCTCTTGTGAAAATTTGGAAAGGAATTTCCTTTGTTAACACAGAGAAAACTAAAAACGTTCTGAGATATTGGCTTTGTAGGTTGTTTGGCCATTCTTCAAATTGAAGAATTTGTGATCCAGATAGAGAGACTCAGACTTTGCTGCATAACTAATGAGGAGTTATATGCAATTTACAGCAAAGAAAAGCTATTTAGGCCTATTTTCAACCTTCCATTAATATATGAGGCAGAAGAGATCTGTTGATTAGAGGCAAAGAGGGCACTTAAAAATTATTCTGGTTGCGTAGTGGAGTTAAAACCAATGATATATATATATATATATATATATATATATATATATATATATATATATATATGGTAGGGTAAATATAATACAGTATAAACTGACAATAGGAAAAAGAATAAAAACGGTGAGACAACACAGCTGTAAAACAAAATGTGCATGAAAGCAAAAAGTTAACTCTTAGCTGGCTGGACAAAATGTAGTCTTGGGCTGTTCTTTCCATGCCATGAAGGAAACCTGATGTAAGATTAAGTAAACTGAGAAAGAGCAGCAGCTGGACGTGTGCCAAATCATAACTCCTAAACTAGACTGTAGCATAGAAATTTACTTGACTTCATACAGATAATTTGTACATAAATTTGGAATACTTAAAGTTCATATCACAGTGACAAAGAAGAATATTAAAATGATAATCACATTATCTGGACAAACAATAAAGCTTTGAGTCCAGTGTATTGCATTAAACTAAAGTCAACTAAGTAATTGGATTTTAAACAAAGGTTGTATTGAAGATAAGTGTTGTTATATTACATAAGGTATAATTATGGTAAAAACTCCAGTGGAAATACTAAAATCTAGAAATCCACTGTGTAAATAATTGATTGATAAAATCTCAAAGAAATGAGAAAGTGAAATAAATAAATAATAAAGGGACTTGTATGAACGTTGTGTATTAAAAAAGTGAAGGTGAAATAAATTAGAAAAATTGTTTCAAGATATTGGCGTTTCAGATTATTCTAGAAGCAAATAAATTTAAGTAGATTAAAGATATAAGTTTATCCTCTAAATTTAACGATTTATCTAAATGAATGGTGATAAAATTATTTTTCATTCTTTATATGCCAAGTAGAATAACAATGAAAGAAATAAAGACTCTAAGAAAAAATAACTGTTATAGTGGTTTGGCACTATTTGGATGCAGAGTGATCCTAAAAGTAAATTGACAATATATAGGAAATTTGTACATGTATGTGGTATAATAATTAATACAATTAAAGTGCAGGTTATAAAATAAGATAAGAAAAATTGGTTATAATAAATAAAAATAACTGAATTTCTTTAGGAAGATCATATTAATTGAACAAATAAAATTGTCAAAAAATAAACATTGTCACAAATATCGATACAGTGATACATTTTTCCTAAAGATAGGGTTTGTTGTATTATAAGAAAAATCATGGCAGCCATTCCTGTGGACATATTAGGATTAAAATATCCATTGTGTAAAGACCTTATAGATGAGCTTTCAAGCAAATGGCAAAAAAGAACCAAAGATATGATGACAAAATGGCCAAAGGAAGGGACATTTGATGTAGCGTTGTGCGAGGAAATGGAAACTTTGATAAAAAATTATAAAACTAAGAGTAAAAAAAGTAAAAACAGAGAAACAAAAAGGAAAAAGAGAAAAGTGCTAGCACTGAAAGGAGAAAATTCACAGAAAAATATAAGACAGGCAAGAAAAATACTGAAGGAGAGGTCCTTATCAAATCACCTCCATATGTGCCCTCAGACTCCTGTTAATGTGTTAGGGGGAGATGCATTATGTAAATTGGGAATGTTTTTGGGAATTGCAATAATGATAGGAGGGCTATTGTTTTGTTGTGTACTTCCTTTATTGAGGTCACTAGTTATCAAAGCCATGGTTAAGCAAATGGAAATGTAAGATGTCAAGATAATGAGGAAGAGAAATTAAAAAGAAGTGTGAAAATGACTAATAAGAAAATTATATTTTGTAACTTGAGTATGAAAAGTAAACCATAAATGTGAAAACTTCACATTCATGTGTCTGTTTTATGTTCTGTCTGGTCCAGTTTATGAGAGAATACAATTTTTAACAATATTAAATTAAACATTATACAGTCTTGATATCTAAATGTAAGAACCCATGATTATTTGTTTTGTTTTTTATTTTCTATGTGTTTATATATGTCTGGAGAACAAATTTACATGTGAGTTGCAACTTTATCGGTGTAAACTTGATCAACCAACAAAACTAAGATAGGTAGAGTTTATTATTTTCATCCCGGGAGAGATTGGAGAGACCTGTTAGAGCCCTGAATAAACAGGGACCTATGACCCCATGTTCTGTAAGGAGAGTGAGCGTGAGGGGTTATACCCCTTACTTTCTAAGGATGGTGTCTGCAGACTTTGAATGGGAGAACTCATCTCTCTTGGTGTCTCCATTCAGACAGGGGTGCCCCAAATTTAGAAAAAAAATAGATAGCAGATTGTTTTAGTTAAGATTAGATATTTTTTATTTTATTGTTTTATATAACAGTGTAGGCATTGGTTGATCATGGGTATACTGAAAAGATGCCTTTGAGACTAAAATTAAAGGAAAGAACATTAAGAATAATTTGGATCATTTCTTGTTCTCTGTTTTTTTTTTTTTTCAATTTGCTGAAGTTGTGCTCTTAATATCTGTTCTCATGATCTTTATGTGTGACAACCTTACCAACATTGTGATGCATTTTCTTGGGTTTGTTCTGTGACCAATCATGCCAGATAAAATGGAAAATAAAGTCCCAACCTCCAATAAGGAGGCAGAACTAAGCAAACGTTGTAAACAGTTTTGCTCAGATGCTCTGATATCTAACAAAATAGAAGTTTACTCGTGCTAGAAGTTCTGATTTGAAGATTTGAGAAATATCTTGGACCTATTTGATTGTAAAAATTATTGATAATGCTAAGGAAAAATTGGTAATTGGTAGTAAGTGAAACCCATGAAGAAACATTAAGATTAAATTGAACAGCATAAATAACTTCATACTCATGCATCTTGTCTTTGATACTAACTATGTTTTATATCTGTTATCATCATTATGTGTATGTTGTTTCATTAACTCAGTCTGGAACCAGTCTCTCACCATTTCAGATGGCTGGGCCAGATGATTTATTGAAGCTGATAATACTGCAGGGAGAAGTCCGGAGAAAAAAGACTGAGAATGATGTGGGCTTTTATACGATTGATCCTCCCGCTCACATGACTGATGGTAATCATTACTGATTTAACATTTCAAATGTGGATTCAAATCTCTCTGGATAAGTTGATTTCAGTCTTTTACCATCAATGGGGTGCATAATTTACCAGACTGCCATCAATGGGTTGAATACCCAGGTCTAAATTGTTCTGACGGTCTAAATTGAAATCCAGCATCTAACCGCTGAGTTATTGATGTGCAGGTTAAATATTACAAACTTGATGGCAAAGTTAGAGTTACCTATTGGATTGGTTACTCCCCCATTTTTCCAGAGAGTACCCTCACTTTAAAGAAAAAGGTTAGTGGGTGCTACAGAGAGTTGATTGAGTGTCTTTTTCTAGTAAACAATTTCTATTTTGAGATTAATCCATGAAAGTATCACTTTAGAAGCCTACAGTTTCTGCACTGTGAATTTTGGTTTTGCCATTTAACTGAATCATTTGTCAAGAAATGCTGAGAAGTATAAAAGAATAAAAACTGAAAAATCTTATTGTTAAGTGATGCTGAAACAGTAGATATTAAAAAAAAAAAGAGAATGACGCGGAAAAGAAAGTTGTATTAAATGTAAAGAGAATGTTGGGGAAAGAAAGGCAAAGTTTGTGTTTTATTAAAGATTTGATCATTTTTGTTTTAGGGATCATTTGGGAAATCATGCAGGATAAGCAATTGTGAAAAAGATTATTTTCACAATATTGCATTCAATCTTGTTCTGCTCAACTAACAGAATTAAAAGCTCTTACTGCTGCATGTCAGTTAGATAAAAGACAAAGAGTTAACATTTTCACTGACTTGGCTTATGCTCATGGTGTCTGACACTTATTTGGAGCAATATGTAAACAAAGAGGTTTTGGAAAAAGTGATGGAAGCCTAATTTAACATGCAGAACAGACTGAACAGTTGATTTCTGCAATGATGTTACCTAAAAGATTGGCTATCATTAAATGTCAAACCCACAAAAAAGGCAATGACTTTGTCATTAAGGGAAATAATGCTGTAGAGTTAGAAGCCAAGAAGACTTCTGGCTGTCAATCGAAGTATTATTGAATCACAACCACAAAGTATGATATAAATCAATTCAAAATAAAGGTCCATATGAACATACTACATGGGAAAATAGGGGTGCAAAGAAAATACACAAGGTTTATGGCATTCTCATGAAGGACAGATTGTTTCATCAACTACATTTCTCAATGTTTTTATTTACGATGTGCATGGTTTGACCATTGCGCCAGGGGGGAAGTGATAAGGAAAATTAAACAGCAGGGATATTGGTCTCCATACTTATATGCAATGATAGAAGATTTTCTGTCCACATGTGAAGTCTGTACTCAAAACAATGTCAGAAAAGAAATAAAAACACCTATAGGTCACATACCAGTGCCAGAAGGACCATTCAAGCATTTGGTTATGTATTATGTGGACATGATAAAGAAAGTGCATGGAAAGCATTATATGCTTGTAGTAATATGCAGACTTAGCAGATGGCTGGAAGCAGTACCATCAGTTGATCAGGGGTCAGGAACACGAATCAAATTTATAACAAGAGAGATAATACCTAGATTCGGAATACCAAAAGGTTCTACAATTTTTGATGTATGATGTTTGAATGGACAAAAGAAAGTAGGGAATGAGTAGATTGAAAGTTCTGGAAGAAGTTTTCTTGAAGATGATTTAAGATGGGAAAGTTTGAAAGCAGTTAATATAATGAATTATTATAATTATCACTATTTTTACTGTTGAAGAATAACTTAAATATATTATTGTGAGATGTAAAATGTAATAGAAGGAGTGACTGTAATGAGAGTGGAGACAGTGTGGGGGAGTGGAGTGTCCCCCTCCGAGTTCCTCCCTCACCCAGCACTCTTTCACACTCTCAGTCTAAGTTTGATAAGTGTCTGCTTGAGACAAAAACACAAAAGCAGATGTTGAAGTATGTGCTAAAGGCACATCTCTAAATTGCTTTATTTTCTTTTATTTTTATATGCAAAATGATGTGATTTGGCAATGATGTTAGATACAGTGATATGAAGGAGAGGTTCAAACAGCTTATCTCATCATGATTAAAGATTTTATATATTTAGAGGGCAATTTGAAGTTGTGTTTATACTAAAAATAAGAGATTCAGTTGAACGTTCATCTGAAAGTATAAATGTACGTTCAAAAACTATCTAGAGACTATTACTGAATTAAGGTGTTGTTTTTTAATTAAGCTTCCTAGAAGTTTGACAGAGGCTACCCTTTATTTTGTTCCTCCATATTTAAACAGTTGTAGATGGTTCCATTGGCTGTGATGGTTCTCAGGTGATACTCACTGAAACAACAGAAATATCTGTTTACTGATACCAAATTGTTAAGGAATGGCTAATAGGACTGAGTGGTATCAAGTCCAGTGGCAAGAGGTGATGGCCCAATGACGGGTAAGACTCTCCAATGGCAAGAAAGGGGGGCAACCCAAGGCAGGGCATCACCATCCTGGAAGGGGTGATATGGGTTTAAGGAAGTGGATGGATGCTTTTAGGTCAGAAGCATCAAAAGGGAGGTATAGAAGAGACCTGCCCGAAAATTGTGAGTTCCACTCAACCCGGCAGCATTTTAATAACCGCTTTATTAAAACATCTTATCATAGTGTTAAATACCAAGCATTCTGTCACTGTGCCATCAGGGGATCATACCCTGTGTGGAAGATTAATTATAGAATTTGGGGGTAAAGTTTTGAGAACCGTTGCAGACAAACGAGTGCCTGATTTATTAAAGAAGTATTAAACAAACCTGGGAATGTTTGTATGATGAAGAATTAAGACTGAAAAATGATTTATTACTTTTACTTATGCTTTTATTGAACTCTTGTACAATTTAAAATTAATGAAGAATGGAAAAAGAAGACATGGTGGTGACTAAAGATTAACATTGCTTAAATTGTTTGTTTATAACAATTTAAATAGAATTGTTTAAGAAATATAATTATATAAAATTAATATAATGATTGGAATAACAATCCTTGTGGGAGAAATAATATTCTGTTGTGTGTTACCATTAGTAAAATCCTTCTTGATTCAAGCAACTGTGAAGCAGATGACACTGATCAATGTGAATGATCCAATGCAATGCAATTACATCTACCCTGGATGGACAGAAAGACCAAATTGGGAGGAAATTGATTCCTCCAATGAATATATATGATGAAATGAATGATGAGCCATGCCCCGGGATGAAAGTGCTAGCCTAACCTCTCCCCGGAGGTGACCCTCTACGATGCGCAAAGTATCTGGGTTGAAGATATCTACACTACAAAAGAGAAATCTTAATATGATGATGAATATTTGTTTTATGTTTGATATATATAGGATAAGGCCCTGTAAAGAGGTTCCAGATGGAGAGGGGCCTCTCTCATAGTTTAATGTTCTCTAAACAGACTGAAGACACAGAACAAAATGTATGGGGTGTATTGGTCATGCCCTAGGTGAAAAGGTGTATATAGGCCTGTTTGAATACAGAAAGTCAGTTGTGCTGGGAGCAACTCTTTAAATAATTGCTCTATCTACCTTCTGGCATCAAAACCCCAAGACTTCAAGAGTGATGTTTCACAGAGGTGGCAGAAGCCACAACAGTGGCGGGAGGTATGGCGCATAAACTCTTGCTTTATGCAGATGATATTTTATTATTTGTCTCTGACCCCAGTAGATCTATGCCTTGCCTCCTCAGAATTATTAATTCCTTTTCTAAGTTTTCAGGATATAGAGTCATTTGATCTAAATCCGAAGCTTTGGCTCTGACAGCGTACTGCCCAGAAACGGCTTTCCAGCTGGGTGCTTTCCAGTGGCCCAAACAGGGCATTAAGTATTTGAGTATTTTATTTCCAGCAAATTTATGTGATTTAGTTTGAGTTAATTTTGACCCCTTAATAAAACGGTTTTCGAGCAATGTGGGCAGGTGGGCTTCATTACATTTACAGTATCTATGATTGGGAAGGTTAATGTTATTAAAATTAATTGTATTCCAAAATTCAATTACTTACTGCAGTCTCTCCCTGTAGATGTCCCCCTCTCTTATTTCAAGCAATTTGATAGCATAGCAAAGTCCTTCATTTGGAATGGTAAGCGTACCAAATTACATTTCAATAAGTTACATAGGCCAATTGACAAAGGTGGGCTAGGCCTACCCAAGATTTATTTTTATTATTATGCATTCGGTCTCATTTGGCTCATTGGTCGCTTCCACCTGAGAGAGCCCCTCCCTGGTTCTGTATAAACAAGGAAGTTCTTGCCCCTATTTCGCCACTGCAGAGCCTTTCAAGCAAATTAATCGGAGAAGCTAAGTTACATCCCATTGTCTCGCGCTTGAACTTGGTATGCACAAAAGTGTCCAGACTGTTTAATTCTGACATTTTTTAAAATGTTGCCTCGAGCATATGGCTGAAATCCCAAATTATGCATCAAAAGTCCCCTTTTTGCTGGTCAGAGTGGATTGGGAGGGGGGTTACTACACTCGGTGACCTATATGAGAATGGAGTGTTGAGATCCTTTCAAAATTTGGTTCAACTTTTTGGGATTCCTAGATCTCAGTTCTATAAGTATTTACAGCTATGCCACCTGCTCTGTACTGTTTTTGGGAGTGGTTTACACTCTCCTAAAGCGGCAGATACTCTGGAAGTGGTGATTACTGCTTTTGGAAAAGGTCATGAGGCATCGGTGTATTACTCCCTACTAATTCAGA
Organism: Myxocyprinus asiaticus; assembly: GCF_019703515.2. NCBI lineage: Eukaryota > Metazoa > Chordata > Actinopteri > Cypriniformes > Catostomidae > Myxocyprinus > Myxocyprinus asiaticus. Next base: position 46,566,945 of record NC_059363.1, on the reverse strand, counting down.
GTCTGGGGGACAGAACTTCAACTTCTCTTAAGAGATTATGGGAGAAAGATCTAAATTTGGTATTGGAGGAGGGAGAGTGGGCTGGGATTCTAAAAAATGTCAAATCTGCATCTAGAGACGCAAGGGTTCACCTCATGCAATTTAAGATTTTACACAGAGTCTATTGGACCCCCTCTAGATTGCATAGGCTTGGTCTTAAAGACACACCCACCTGCTGGGGATGTCAATCAGAAGATGGAGACACAACCCATGTCTTTTGGGGATGTGTTAAGATGCAAGAATTTTGGATGAGGATTCAGAGTTTTATGTGCGAGGTTTTGGCCTCTCAAATTTTATTTTGCCCAAGACTCTGTATCTTAGGAGATGGGGCAGTCATTAATTTGGAGAATAAGCACATGAAAAACTGGGTCCTAACTAGTATTATGATCGCCAGACAGATCACTTTGAGGAGTTGGAAGTCGGCTGGAGTGCCCCAGTTTCAGGAGTGGTGTTCAGAGATGGCTCTTGAGGAGGGGGTATCCAGAAGACTGGGGAGTCTAGACATGTTTGTGAATAAGTGGGGCAGTCTTTTTTGGAGGGCTCTCGGGGAGGGACAGTGGAGAGAGAGGTGTAGGGGTTTTATGTGTGTGATTGTTTTATTTATTTAATTTTTGTAATTAATTAATTAATTTTTTATTTTTGTTGTGTGTCTATGGTTGTGTGACCACTGGGGTGTTGTTGGGGGTTGGGTGGGGGATGGGGGGGGGGTAGTGGGGGTTGGATATTGATTCTGTATATGTGTGTTCTGCTATTTATATTTAATGGTTGAATCAATAAAAAAATGTTAATCGCAAAAAAAGATAAGAGATTCAGTTCAAAGTTGATCTGACACACTTAATGTAGGTTTACAACAATCTAGAGGCCATTATTGAATTGAATTAAGGTGATACGGACTCAAGATGGTGCCGAGTATGGCTGCTGCGTTGCGAGCTCCGACACAACATAGCAATGGTTTGTTTGTTTTGTTTACAATTCTTATGTTTTTTGTCTTGGATGTTGTCTGCCTTATTGTCTACGACAGACAAACACTTTTGGACATTGGTTCAGTGATCTCACACCGAAAACCGGACTTCACATTCCTCAATGCCGACAGAGCCGGCGTTCTCATCAGAGTAAGACGCCGCGCAAATCGACCCCCACTACCCACTATTCTACTGGCAAATGTTCAGTCTCTGGATAACAAGCTCTGCAAGCTGAAAGCGCGGATCTCTTTCCAACGAGAGACGAGGGACTGCTGCATTATCTGCCTTACGGAAACTTGGATGTCTGCGGAGATTCCAGACTCAGCCATTGAACCTGCGGTGTTCTCCATGCTCCGAGCGGACAGAGCGAAAGACCTCTCAGGTAAAACTAGAGGAGGTGGTGTATGTTTTATGATCAACAAATCCTGGTGTGATCAGAGGAACGTACATTCCATCAAGTCTTTCTGTTCTCCTGATCTGGAATTTCTTATACTTCTGTGTCGACCATTCTGGCTACCGAGGGAATTCACAGCGGTCATTATCACTGCTGTGTACATTCCCCCACAAGCCGACACAGACCAGGCACTCAAGGAACTGTACGGGATTATAAGTGAGCAGGAAACTGCGCACCCTGAGGCCGCGTTCATTGTGACCGGGGACTTTAATAAAGCCAGTTTAAAATCAGTCGCACCAAAATATCACCAGCACATTAGTTTCAACACACGAGGGGACCGGGTTTTGGACCATTGCTACTCTCCGTTCCGGGATGGCTACAAATCCCTCCCCCGCCCACCATTTGGCAAATCGGACCACTCTTCCATTCTGCTTCTGCCCGCTTACAGGCAGAAATTGAAACAGGAAGCACCCACCCTCAGAACGATCCAGTGCTGGTCGGACCAATCAGACTCTACGCTACAAGACTGTTTTGATCGCACGGACTGGGAGATGTTCCGGTCCGCCTCTGATGACGACATCGAGCTTTACGCTGATAGCGTAATGTGTTTCATCAGAACGTGCGTAGAGGAAGTGATTCCGACCAGAACTGTACGAATCTATCCGAATCAGAAGCCGTGGATCAATAGCGATGTTCGCGCGGCACTTAATGTGCGGACCTCCGCTTTTAATTCCGGGAACGCGGAGGAGCATAAACAAGCCAGTTATGCCCTCCGAAAAACTATCAAAACAGCAAAACGCCAGTACAGGAGCAAGATTGAAGGACAGTTTAACACCACCAACTCTAGAAGCATGTGGCAGGGAATTAACATCATCACGGACTTTAAAGGGAATAAAAACTCCGCCATGAACACCGCTGCCTCTCTACCGGATGAGCTAAATACTTTTTATGCTCATTTCGAGGGAAATAACACCGCCCTCGTGGAGAGAGCTCTCACGGCCGAAGCTACAGAGGTTAGTTCACTCTCCGTCTCTGTAGCGGATGTAACCCGATCCTTCCGACGGGTGAATATCCGCAAAGCCGCGGGTCCAGACGGCATTCCGGGCCGCGTCATCAGAGCGTGCGCGAACCAGCTGGCTGGTGTTTTAACGGACATTTTCAACCTTTCCCTCTCTTTGTCTGTAGTCCCCACATGCTTTAAAACATCCACCATTGTGCCTGTTCCAAAACAATCAAAAATAACTTGTTTAAATGACTGGCGTCCTGTTGCTCTGACCCCCATCATCAGCAAATGCTTTGAGAGACTAATCAGAGATTACATCTGCTCTGTCTTGCCACTCAATCTTGACCCGCTGCAGTTTGCTTACCGCAACAACCGCTCCACTGATGATGCCATTGCATCTACAATACACACTGCTCTCTCCCACCTGGAAAAAAAGAACACTTATGTGAGAATGTTGTTTGTAGACTACAGCTCAGCATTCAACACCATAGTGCCCTCCAAGCTAGATGAGAAACTCCGGGCTCTGGGCTTAAACAGCTCGCTGTGCAGCTGGATCCTGGACTTCCTGTCAAGCAGACGCCAGGTGGTTAGAATGGGCAACAACATCTCCTCATCACTGACCCTCAACACTGGAGCCCCGCAGGGCTGTGTTCTCAGCCCACTACTGTATTCCCTGTACACACATGACTGTGTGGCAACACATAACTCCAATGCCATCATTAAGTTTGCTGATGACACGACGGTGGTAGGTCTGATCACTGACAATGATGAAACAGCCTACAGAGAGGAGGTGCACACTCTGACACACAGGAGCACAACCTCTCCCTCAACGTCAGTAAGACAAAGGAGCTTGTGGTGGACTTCAGAAGAAAAGACAGAGAACACAGTCCCATCACCATCAATGGAGCACCAGTGGAGAGAGTCAGCAGCTTCAAGTTCCTGGGTGTCCACATCACTGAGGAACTCACATGGTCCATCCACACTGAAGTCGTTGTGAAGAAGGCTCATCAGTGCCTCTTCTTCCTGAGATGCCTGAGGAAATTTGGAATGCACCGCCACATCCTCACACGGTTCTACACCTGCACTGTGGAGAGCATCCTGACTGGCTGTATCTCCGCCTGGTACGGCAATAGCACCGCCCACAACCGCAAAGCACTGCAAAGGGTGGTGCGAACTGCCAAACACATCATCGGAGGTGAGCTTCCCTCCCTCCAGGAAATATATACAAGGCGGTGTGTGAAAAAAGCTCGGAGGATCATCAGAGACTCCAGCCACCCGAGCCATGGGCTGTTCTCACTGCTACCATCAGGTAGGCGGTATCGCAGCATCAGGACCCGCACCAGCCGACTCCATGATAGCTTCTTCCCCCAAGCAATCAGACTTCTGAACTCTTGATCTCCCACGATCAAAATACATTAGCCCTGCACTTTATTACTCTTTTATCTCACACCGGACTGTCATAAATTAAATTACTATTATTATATTATGTCTCTCTTAACAACTGACTATCAACCGACAGCCTGAATGTCAATACAGTACAATACTGTACATTCTATATATATATATATATATATATATATATATATATATATATATATATATATATATACTTTTTTTATATATATTTTAATTTTTAATTTTTATTGAATAATGTGTATCTATATAGTATCTATATAGTAAAAAAAAAAAAAAAAAAAAAAAAAAAAACAGCATATTGTATACTGTACAGTGTATGTTATTATTTGTATATTGTTGAGTGTAATTATGTGTATAACAGATGTTTAAATTGTGTTGTGTTAATTTGATGTTTTAAGTTGCGTAATTATGTATAACAGATGTTTAAATTGTGTTGTGTTAATTTGATGTTTTAAGTTGAGTGTAATTATGTATAACAGATGTTTAAATTGTGTTGTGTTAATTTGATGTTATTGTAAATTGGTATATGTCTCATCACTGTCATGACTGCTATGTTGATCGGAACTGCACCCAAGAATTTCACACACCATTGCACTTGTGTATATGGCTGTGTGACAATAAAGTGATCTGATTTTGATTTGATTTGATGTTTTTAAATTAAGCTTCCTAGAAGCTTGACAGAGGCTACCTTTATTTTTATTTTTTTGTTCTGATGTTAGTCCCCACCATGATACATGGTCTTCTGTGATGTTTGCTAAAGTATCAGAAATACAACCAGAATGGAAATTAGTGATCTGTAAATGAGTTAAATTTTAGCATTGTTATTTTACTTTTAATTTGGATAATTTTAAAAGATTGTTAAATTTTGAATAATGCTTTGTGAATTTAACCATGTTTAAATCCATATTTAAGCAGTGGTAGATGGTTCCACTGGCTGTGACGGTTCTAAGGTGATACTCCCTGAAAAGAATATCTGTTCACTGATACCAATTTATTTAGGATTGGCCAATAGGACTGAGCGGTATGAGACCAGTGGCAAGAGGTGATGACCCAATGACGGATAAGACTCTCCAATGGCAAAAAAGGGGGGCAACCTAAGGCAGGGCATCACCGCCCTGGAAACCTGCCCAATAAGGTTTGATATGAGTTTAAGGAAGTGGATGAATGCTCTTAGGTCAGAAGCATCAAAAGGGAGGTCTAGAAGAGACCTGCCCAAAAAATTGTGAGTTCCACTCAGCCCGACTGCATTTTAATAACCGCTTTACTAAAACAACTTATCACAGTGTTAAATACCAAGCATTCTGTCACTGTGCCATCAGGGGATCATACCCTGTGTAGAAGATTATTTATAGATTGGTTTTGGGGGTAAAGTTTTGAGAGCTGTTGCAGACAAGGGAGTGCCTGACTTATTAAAGAAGTATGAAACAAACCTGGGAATGTTTGTATGATAATTAATTTAGATCGGAAGATGATTTATTACTTATGCTTTTAATGAACTCATGTACATTTTAATAGTAATGAAGAATGGAAAAAAAAAACATGGTGACTAAAGATTAAGATTGCTTGTCTTGTTTGTTTATAATAATCAAAATGAATTGTTTAAGAAATAGGGGTGCATGGTTGGCTAAAATTGGTATAATGATTGAAACAACAATTCTTGTGAGAGGAATAATATTCTGTTGTGTGTTACCACTGATCAAATTGTTCTTGTTCCGAGCTATAACAAAACAGATGACACTGATCAATGTGAATGGTCTAATGCTATACAATGACAATTACTCTGGATGTACAGAAAGACCAAATTGGGAGGAAATTGATTCCTCCAATGAAGATATGTATGAGGAGATGAATGATGTGTTACACATTTAATCATTCTTTTATTGATTTAATATTCTGATTTACTCTGATGAAAAATTAGATTCAAAAACAGTTGAACTAATGTCAGAAATGGAAAAACATGTGCCTACTGAACTGTGGTCTCAACATGATACAGACGTAGGTTTAGTAAAATCTGCTAATCCAATTAGAATTAAACTTAGACCAGGAGTAAAACTACCAAGAAAACAACAATATCCATTAAAACAGGAAGCTGTAGAAGGAATTAAAAAGACAACTGAGGGATTGAATAAGGCAGGGGTGTTAATTGAAACAGTAAGTCATTGGAACACGCCCATATTGCCAGTTGTTATGGCAGATAAATCAAAATGGCGCTTAGTGCATGATTTGAGAGCAGTTAATGAGGTAACAGAAGACTGGTCTGCAGTTCCAAATCCACATACGCTGTTGACTAATGTTCCTCCTGCTGCCAGTTATTTTACTGTTATTGACCTGTGCTCTGCTTTTTTCAGCATCCCTTTAGCGGAGGAAAGTAGACAGACACCTTTTTGCATTCACCTATCAATTTAAACAATATACATACACCAGAATGCCCCAGGGATTTAAACATTCACCACATGTGTTCAATCAAGTTTTGAAAGCTGATTTGGAAGATCTTAGATTGGATAGCACATTGATACAATATGCAGATGATCTGTTGATTTGTTCAACAACATTAGAGCAATGCCACCAAGACTCAATTAAAGTGCTCACTAAATTAGCTGAAGGAGGTCATAAGGTCTCTAAAGAGAAACTTCAATACTGCCTACCACAGGTTGAATACTTAGGACGAATCATTGCACATAAAAATAAAGCTATATCACCAAGCCAATTGGAAGGTATAAGCAAAGCACCCAAACCAACAACGGTGGGACAAATGATGACTTTTTTTTGGGCATGACAGGTTTTAGTGCTGATTGGTTAGAAAATTATGCTATTAAAACAGCTCCCTTAAGAGCACTGATGAAACAGACTGGGCATCAAAATCTCCGAGCTCGACTAATATGGGATATGGATACATTGATAGCCTTCGAATCATTGAAAAAAGTTTCAGACAGCTCCAGCGTTAGCAACACCAGACTATACTAAACCATTTTATTTGTATGTGGCAGATAGAAGAGATGGATATGCCTCAGCAGTCTAATGCAGGAGACCTGTAGTGGAAGAAAAAACAACCAATAGCTTATTATAGCACCAAATTGGACAATGTAGCACAAGGCTACCCGCCATGCTATCAAGGACTTGCAGCAGTGTATTTTGCTTATGATAAAGCTTCCTTTGTGACAATGGACTATCCAGTGATAATTTATACTCATCACATAGTAACAGAGTTATTAGAGCAAGGCAGATTTGTTTTAATGCAAGCCAGGTGTTTGACATATTCAACACAATGTAAAATAATAAATCCAGCCAATTTCATTCCTCTAGAAGGGGAGGGAACACCTCATGAATGCGTAATAGACTCTCTAGCTTTTACTTGTTTAAGACAAGATCTGGAATCAACACCAATCATAGAGACAGAGGCAGATTATTTTGTGGATAATCTTTTGTTTATTTTGTTATCATGCCAGGTATGCTGTTGTCAAAAGGGATGACAAAAATGTTGTTCCAATTGTGATTCAGCATTGTGAGCAGCCATGCTCAGCACAACTGGCTGGATTGAAAGCACTGACTGAATATTTATACAGATTCCGTATATGCACATGGAGTATGCCATTTATTTGGAGCAGTTTGGAAACAAAGAGGGTTCAAAAAGACTGATGGGACACCAATTCAGCATGGTGACCAAATAATCAAGCTCATTTCAGCCATGATGCATCCAAAGAAATTGGCTATCATCAAATGTCAAGGACATAAAAAAGGCAATGATTTTGTTATTCAAGGAAATAATGCTGCAGACTTACATGCCAAAAAAGCCCCAGGATGCCAAATAGCAGTGATGGCAACTGTATCAGTTTTGCTTCAGCCTCAACCACAATTAGATGACATTGCACAAATGCAACATCAAGCTGGCCCTTATGAACATGGGGTATGGCAACAAAGAGGTGCGAGCAGAGATGTAAATGGCATATGGCGATCTCATGAAGGACATATGATTGCACCAACAGCACTCCTTACTATTTTAATCTCAGATACGCATGGTTTTGACCATTGTGCAAGGGGGGAGGTAATTAGGAAAATAAAAAGACAGGGATATTGGTAACCATATCTACAGGCCATGGTAGATGAATTTTTGGCTGAATGTGAAATTTGTGCCCAAAACAATGTCAGAAAGGGTACATCGGCACCAATAGGTCACATACCAGTCCCAGAAGGACCATTTAAACATCTGGTAATGGACTATGTGGACATGGCAAAATAAATAAGAGGAAAAAGATACATGTTGGTGATAATAGACAGATTCAGCAGATGGGTAGAGGCAGTACCATCAGCAGACCAGGGAGCTCAAACTGTGATAACATTTTGGACCAGAGAGGTCATTCCAAGATTTGGCATACCATCTCAAAAAGAAGCTACAAGGTGTGTGGGCAAACTCACAGGAAACTGCCTTATAAATTGTGAGAACCAGACTCTATTCTCCCCTGTAATAAAAATATATGAGGAACAAACAGCAGCCATGGCAGATTACTTTTGGATTTGCAGAGGAAGACAGTTGAGAGCTATATTACCTAAAAATTGGAAAGGAATATGTACTAGAGTAAGACTAGTGCAAGAAGTAACCATGATAACATGGGACCCCCAAGAATCTGAAACCCAGACTGAACCAAGAAAAACTGTCCCAAACAAACACAGAGTAAAGAGAGCATACAAACCAGACCCTAATGTTTATTTAGATGCAATCGGTCAACCAAGAGGAATACCACAAGAATTTAAGGCCAGAGATGAAATAAAAGCAGGCTTTGAGTCTATATTTGTATGGATACCGGTTAATAAGAATACAGAATGGATTAATTACATTTACTACAATCAGCAAAGATTTATTAATTACATTGATGATGCAATGAAGGCCTTAGGAGAACAACTAGAACCTACAAGTAAAATGGCATGGTTAGAAATTGGTTTGACAACCTATTTGGATCCTGGGGAGAATGGTTTACTAAAGTGGGAGTAATAACAGCCATAGCTGTTGTTATTTTTGTGTTATTGTTTTGTTGTGTTGTGTCTCTTCTCAGATCAATGCTGGCCAGAGCTGCAGTCAAACAGATGATCAATGTGACTGTAAAGCCATCTGGAATTGATATAGGGGCCACCGTACGTACCATAGGCCCTGGTCTTAATGAACTGGACGAATTCTAGAAAAACCCTGTAAGTATACAAGAATGGTAGGGAAGGGGAGCCTTTTGTTTTGACTCTTTATGTTCAATTTTCTCTTGTTTTTGGATAGTAAGGGAGTCAGTATACTCATTGTATTTTCTTTTATACTAAAATTAGGTTGTACTTTATAATTGATAGAGTAGGCAGGAAGTTAGAGGGTATTATGTTTATTATTTTGACATATACCCTTTCCTGAAGTGATTATTTTCTTTTAAATGATGTTTGTTGTTTAATCAAACCATGTGAATGAAAGGGAATGATGAAGGTCTGAAGCAGATCATTATCCATGTTATGAAGTAATGTAACTAGGTAATGTAACCAGAATTGAAAATGAAAGAAGGTGTACTACGATTATCTGTACTATCTGTCATTCCAGCCTTTGCCACGCAGTTCACCCTCAGCATCCTGGCACTGACAGAAACATGGATACGTCCAGAGGATACAGCAACACCTGCTGCTCTCTCCAACAACTACTTCTTCTCTCACACCCCTCGACACACCGGTAGGGGTGGGGGAACAGGTTTGCTCATTCATAACAACTGGACTTTTTCAACACACTCTTCACTATGTAACAATACTAGTTTTGAATTCCATGCAATTACTACAATGCAATCCACAAAAATACATGTTGTTGTCATCCATCGCCCTCCAGGTCAGCTGACAAACTTTCTTGAGGAGTTGGATGTCCTGCTGTCCTCCTTGCCGGAGGATGGTAGGCCACTTGTGGTTCTTGGTGATTTCAACATACAGCAAGACAAGCCCCAGGCCACTGAACTGAATACTCTCCTGGCCTCATTTGACTTGGAAAAACTACACACCACAGCAACTCACAGATCGAGCAACCAGCTGGACCTCATTTTTACACATAACTGTACCAACTCAAATATTCTTGTTACTCCTTTACATGTTTCTGATCACTACTTTGTTCAATTCAACATGACCCTCCCATCTACATTAAAACAGTCTCCACATTTGGTTTCTTTTCACCGTAACCTCCATTCTCTTTCACCCTCACACCTTTCCACTGCTGTCTCTACCTCTCTTCCCACACTAAATGTATTTACCACGCTTGATGTAAACACTGCCACAGACACACTAAGCTCTACTTTAACAACCTGTCTAGACAACATCTGTCCTATCTCCTCTAGGCCAGCACGTGCTACACCACCCAGCCCCTGGCTGTCTGACGTCCTTTGTGAACATCGGTCTGACCTCAGGGCAGCTGAGAGGAGATGGCGGAAATCTAAAGATCAAGCATATCTAGGTAAATATCAGTCTCTGCTTGCAACTTTTTCAGATAACGTTAAATCTGCAAAAACCTCCTATTACCAGAACAAGATCAACAGCATCACAGACACTCGCAGCTTGTTTAGAACATTCAACACACTTCTCTGCCCTCCCCCTCCACCACCAGACACATCACTGACAGCAGCTGTCTTTGCCACATTTTTTACTAATAAGGTTACAACCATCAGCAATACATTCTCAGCACCACACCCTGTCAAACACCTGTCTCCTGTATGCAACTCTTCTGTCTCTATGTTCTCTCCTCTGACTGACACTGAGGTCTCTAAACTCCTCCTCTCCAACCACCCCACCTGTGGTTCCCTTGACCCCATTCCTTCTCACCTTCTCCAGGCCATTTCTCCGTCCATCCTACCTGCACTCACACACATAATTAACACATCTCTACTTACAGGCACTTTTCCCACTACATTTAAACAGGCTCGAGTAACCCTGCTGCTGAAAAAACCCGCACTTAATCCCACACAAATAGAACACTACAGACCAGTCTCTATCATCCCATTCATGGCAAAAACACTTGAAAGGGCAGTTTTCAATCAAATCTCTGCCTATCTCTCACAGAACAAGCTGCTGGATGACAATCAGTCAGGCTTCAAAAGTGGACACTCCACCAAGACTGCCCTGCTGTCTATCACTGAGTCACTGAGATGGGTGAAAGCTGAATCTAGATAATCCGTCCTGATTCTGCTGGACCTTTCTGCAGCCTTTGACACAGTCAACCATCAGATCTTACTTTCTGTAATCGCCTCACTGGGCATCACAGGAACTGTGCTTGACTGGTTTAATTCCTATCTCTCAGGTAGGTCCTTCAAGGTAGCCTGGAGAGGTGAGGTATCCAAGCCACATCAGCTACTTACTGGGGTACCTCAGGGATCAGTGCTTGGGCCACTTCTCTTCTCTATATACACAACATCACTGGGACCCATCATTCAGGCACATGGTTTCTCTTACCACTGCTACGCTGATGACATGCAACTCTTCTTGTCTTTCCAGCCCAACGACACCACAGTGACTGCTCGAATCTCTGCCTGCCTGGCAGACATCTCGGCCTGGATGAAGGAGCACCACCTGCAACTCAACCCAGCCAAGACTGAACTCCTTGTCTTTCCAGCCAACCCTGCTGTTGAACACAACATCACCGTGCAGCTGGGTGCAACTACAGTAATGCCTTCCAAATCAGTCAGAAATCTAGGGGCAACCATCGACAACAGACCAAATTTCACAGACCACATCTCAAAGACCACAAGATCATGTAGATTTACACTCTACAATATCAGGAAGATAAGACCCTTCCTCTCTGAACATGCCACACAACATCTTGTTCAGTCACTTGTCATAACTAGACTGGACTACTGTAACACTCTCATTGCAGGCCTCCCTGCATGTGCAGTTAGACCCCTGCAAATGATCCAGAATGCAGCAGCACGTCTGGTCTTTAATGAACCAAAGAGAGCACATGTCACACCACTCCTTGAGTTACACTACTCTCTCTCCACTGGCTGCCGGTTGATGCACGTATCAAATTCAAGGCTCTGATGCTGGCATACAGAACAGTCACTGGGTCTGTTCCAGCATACCTAAAATCATTTATCGCCTTGTTGTACCAACACAAAGAGGCATCAAAACACTTTCCTGGACTTTCAGCTTCATCATACCACGTTAGTGGAACGACCTTCCCAACTCCATCCATGAAGCTGACTCACTCTCTGTCTTCAAAAAATGACTAAAAACACATCTTTTCCATGAGCACTTAATCAGTCATTAAAAAAAAAAAAAAATTTTTTTAAATTCCTGTTGCACTTTATTCTGCTTTGAATACTATTATGATGCTAGTGAAACTTTTGTAATACAGCACTGTCTCCTTAAGATGATTTGCTTATGTTTTCCTCTTTTGTAAGTCGCTTTGGATAAAAGCGTCTGCCAAATGAATAAATGTAAATGTTAATGTACTATATGTACTTTATAAATGTTTAAGATGTTCGAATCATCTCTGAAGGTACTATTATCCAAGTAAATTACTATAGAATGTGCATTTATGAACTCTAAAAACACTGAAAGTGCCACTGGAGGTCCAGAGATTTAAACAACACAAAGACAGGATCGACGAGCACCTCAGTGCTTAGCAGCAAGAGCAAGACTCTACTGGTGGTTTAAAAACCCGCTGTCTGCTCCAACACCACCAGATAGCGCTCCAGGCTACCGGAAATGTCTGTGAGTTCCTCTGGCACCGTGGGACGTATCATATGCTGAATGATCTACTGATATTGTCTAATCACTATAGTATGTTAACCTACTGAAATAAGTCTAATAACTGATGTACTCTACATAACGCAAGGCCACCTTTGCATGCCCATGTTTTATACAAGAATCGCTAATGAGATTTCTAGTTTGGATGAACAATACGCTAGGTCTCCCACGCCGGACCTGTATAAGAAACATCTTAAACTGAAGAGATTGAGGGCCTTCTGAGGAGAACTAGGAGTGTTTTTTATGAAAGTGGGGAGAAATCCGCGAAAGTATTGGCCAATCAGCTGTGTGGGCTCCAAGCAAAGCAAAATATAAGTGGTCTTCGTCTAGATAATGGGGAGGTCACAACCGATCAAAGTACTATTAATGACAAGTTTAGAGACTTTTATTCTACTTTGTATGCGTCTGATTCCTCTCCGCGGGGGGACATTGAAGATTTTCTCGGCCGACTAAATGTCCCCATTTTATCCTCTGATCTTTGGAACCTTTTAGAAGTGCCAATTTCTCAGGAGGAAGTGGCGGCTGCTATCTCTTCCCTACAATCTGGTAAATCCCAAGGACCTGACGGTTTTCCGTCAGAGTTCTTTAAAAAATTCTCTGTACAGCTTGCTCCCTTTTTGACATCTGTTTTTTCTGGGTCTTTTAAGACTGGGACTCTTCCCCAAATGTTAAATCAAGCTTGTATCTCTTTATTACTTAAGGATAAAGACCCTTTAGATTGTGCGTCATATAGGCCGATTTCTTTGCTCAACTGCAATGTTAAAATTTTAACTTAGGTGCTTGCCTCAAGACTTGAAGACGTCCTCCCCACTACCATTTCTCCTGATCAAACAGGGTTTATAAAGAATCGTCAATCATTTTTTAATATCCGCCGCTTACTTATTCTGGAATGGCCTGATGCTGAGAGTATACCACATTGTGTTGTTTCTTTGGATGCCGAGAAGGCGTTTGACAGGGTGGAGTGGGAGTACCTTTTTTTAATTTTGGCAAAATTCGGATTTGGTCCAGTCTTTCTCTCTTGGATTATATTACTTTATAGTGCTACCTCTGCAGTAGTCCTGAACAATGGTCTGCACTCTAAGCCATTTAACTTGTACCATGGAACTCGACAGGGCTGTCTGCTAAGTCCATTACTATTCGCTCCAGCTATTGAGCCTTTAGCAATCACCCTATGCGAGAGTCAGCAGATTACTGGAATTACCCGTGGTGAGGCCGTGCATAAGGTAACTCTATATGCAGACGATTTATTGCTTTTTATCTCTAATCCACAAACTTCTTTACTCGCAGCTCTATCTTTGCTTGAGAATTTTGGTCAGTTTTCTGGTTACAGGCTTAATCTGCACAAGAGTGAATTTTTCCCGATTAACAAGGTAGATACGCAACTACAGTATTCCAATATACCATTGAAACTAGTTAAAAATAAGTTCACTTATCTTGGGGTCTGTATCACTCACCATCATAAGCATCTTTTTAAACATAATTTTGGCATGCTTCTTGAACTGATTAAGAAAGATCTTTCTAAATGGTCCCCTTTAAAGATATCTCTTGCAACCAAATTACAGTTAATTTCCTACACTCCGGTTGACAGCCCAGTGGTGAAACACTCATTGAGGATTTGGACCCAATTCAGGAAATCATTTGGTTTACAGGATCCTACTCTTCTTAGCCCTGTTGCCCGTAATCATTTCTTTTTGCCTTCAATGCAGGATAGATCATTTAAGAGTTGGTCTGACAAGGGGATAAAATGTTTCAAAGATTTATTTATTGACAATTGATTTGCTTCTTTTGAACAGTTAGCATTACATTTTGGTCTTACCAAGTCAGATTTCTTTAGAGTCTTGCAAGTAAGACATTATGTTAAGTCATTTGTATTAGACTTTACAGTGATGCCTTCCGAAAATCCTTTGGATAGTTTCCTTTCATGTAACAGATTAGCCAAGGGCTCAATTTCCATTATTTATAACTTAATGTTATCTAGAGAGGAAGATGCCAGATTGGTCATTAAGAGAGCTTGGGAGGAAGACCTTTACAGACCACTCTCTTAAGTACATGGAACTGTGTTCTTAAACAGGTCCACTTATCATCAAGGTGTGCTTGGCATTCACTTATACAGTTTAAAGTAGTACACAGAGCTCATATATCCAAAGTTAAACTAGCTCAAATGTTTCCTGGTACTAGCCCCATGTGCAATAGATGTCAATGTGCTGAGGGATCATTAATTCACATGTTCTGGACAATGGTTTTATTAAATGGAGGCCAAGAATGAGAGTCTTACATGATAAAATGGGCAACATTTAGCTTCTTTATGGTTTCTGAAGAATAACACATTTTAATAGATCGCCTTTCATCCTGGAAAATGAAGTGTAACCCTCACAAAGTGTTATCTCTTCTTTGTGTGTTCACTGCATTCACAATGGGGAATTCATTTTTATTTTAAGAAGCTAAGCATTTTTTTTCCTCTTTTTTTTCAAAATCCATGGAGAAAATGTTTTGTAACCACAAAGCAATCAAACATTTGAGTATTCTGGAAGACATGAAGATATATAAAATATATTACTGTTATGACCTCCTTGCTTCCTTTTGCTTTAGCAGTGGCAGTGCTAGAGTTGGAAGTGGTGACTGGGGATAATTACTTATTGCATACACCTGTGTGGTGGTGTGAGCTATTTAGCATAGTAAATGGCACACTCTCACGCTCTTCTCTTGACACACACACACACACACATATTGTAGCAGGGTAAAGAGACAAGAACAATGGAAGACAGTGGATTTACCCCAGAGGGCAATTTATTACAATGAACAGGTGATTAAAGCAGATGTGAATTTGTTGTGCAAAGTCCTTTAAAACAGTGGTTCTCAACCCTGTTCCTGGAGTCCCCCCAACACTACACATTTTGGATATCTCCCTAATCATACACACCTGATTCAACTCATTAGCTCGTTAGTGGAGACTCCAAGACCTGAATTGGGTGTGTCAGAAAAGGGAGATATACAAAATGTGCAGCGTTGGGGGGCCTCCATGAACAAGGTTGAGAACCACTGCTTTAAAGATTGTGGGATGCATTGTGTTGGCGATGGCTCGCGGTGGGTGAGAGAGGGCATGAGGAGAAGTTTCCAGATGTCTTTGTCCATTTAATTGCTTCCTGCAAAAGCATAGAAAGAGAAAAGCGTTATTTGCAGGAACTGGACTACCACACCATTGCTCCCTTCTCTGCTGCTTATGTCTTCCTCTCTTAATGAGACAAATCCGCTGCAGTTGTGTCTCATCCACTCGAGCCATGCAGTTGTTTGCTGTTGCCAGGGGAGATGCTGATTTGTGTATAGGTGACTCACCACATTCCCCCCCAAGCATCGAAACGGGACTTGTCACTGCATATTTCCTGCAGCGAGGGGAATATCTTACCAGACCTGAACAATAGCTGAACATTCGTGAGAGGCCATCTGCGTTTCCGTGGGCTGGCCCAGCCCGATGTCTCACGGTGAAATGGAAATCCTGACCAGAGTGAAGGATCTTTAGAGCAGGAAATGCCGGAGCTCCTGGACTTCCCATTTGATTGCCAAGGCCTCCTTCTCCCCTGTGGCATACTTGGATTTAGCCGGGTTCAGCTTCCGGCTGATGTAAGTTACTGGAAGTTCCTCCTCTCCAACATGCTGGGACAGGACGACCCTAGTCCTGTGTCAGATGCAGATGCAGATGCTGTAGAATGAAGGGCAGCAAAGTCTGGTGTGTGTAGAATGGGCTGGGATGTCAGGGCCATCTTGAGATGCTAAAATGCCTGTTCAGCTTCCTTTGTCCACTGCACCTTCTCTGGCTGCCCTGTCTTGGATAGGTCTGTAAGAGGACATCCACAGAGGAAAAATCTAGGATAAAGCACCGATAATATCCCAAAAACCCTAGAAAAGCATGTACCTGGGTCTTCGTGATGGGGCGAGGGTAATCTTGGACTGCTGCTACCTTGTCCTCCTGTGGTAAGACCAACCCTCTTCCAATGTGGTATCTGAGGCGCCTCTGCAAGTCCTGCCCAACATAGAGCCAACAACACCTTCCGAAGATGGTCCAGGTGGTCCTCCCAACTCTCTGAATAATCTAGATAAGCAGAGGTATACTGGTGGTGGGGCTACAAGATGATGTCCATCATCCGCTCGAACGTCACTGAGGCCCTATGTAGGCCAAAGGGGAGGATCCAGTACTGCCAGTTGGGGTACTGCAGGCAATCTTCTCTCTGGCACCTGGGACTAGTGGAACCTGCCAATACCCTTTGGTGAGATCTAGTGTGGATATATAATGGGCCTTCCCTAGTTGTTCCACCAGCTCATCCACTTGGGGAATTGGATAACTGTCGAAGGCCGGGGTGACATTTAGATTCCAAAAGTCATTGCAGAACCGGAAGGTGCCATTGCTCTTTGGGACCATCACTATCAGGTTGGACCATGGGCTTCTGGAGGCTTCTACAACTCCTAGCTTTAACATCCGTTTTACCTCTTCCTCTATGGCCTGTCGGGAGCTTCTGGCACCCTGTAGGGACATTGCCTGACAGTAACTCCAGGGGGTGTATGGATGTTGTGAGAGATTATGTTGGACTGCCCGGGTGTTGTTGAAAATGCATTGCTGAACTGATGGACCAGGCTTTCCAGCTCTTCTGGGCAGAGGCTAGCTGACTCCCTAGATCTACCACTGGCAGTTCTTCCTGTGCCAACAGTACAGGGTTTCCCCTGGGTTCTACCTACCACTTCAACAGGTTGATGTGGTAGATCTGATCGGCCCTGCACCATCCCGGCTGTCTCAGCTGGTAGGACATGGGTCCCACCCTTTCCATCATGGTGTAGGTTCCCTGCCAAGAAGTCAGAAATTTACAATTAACATTGGGCACCAAGACAAGGACCCAGTCATCCAGGTGGAACTCATGTGCCTGTGCTGGTCAGATGTAGATGCATTGTTGGGCATGCCGGGCTTCTGACATGTGTTCTTTTACTATAGGCATCGCTCTTTTGATCCGTTCCACACATGCTCGACGAGAGATCGGTGGGGCGATGGTTGCTGTTCCCAGGCCTCTTATGCCATGTCCAAAAGACCCCACGGCTGCCTCCCAAACAGAAGCTCAAAGGGGGTAAAGCCCGTCAATGCTTGGGGAACCTCTCGGATGCCAAAGAGCACATATGGGAGCATGAGGTCCCAGCCGGGTCATCCTCTGCTACAACCCGCTGCAGCATCCTCTTCAGTCTCTGATTAACCGCTCTACCAAGCCATCTGTCTGCAGGTGATATACAGAGGTGCAGAGTTGTTTAACCTTGAGTAGTCGACACAGCTCTGCCATCAGCCGGGAGACAAATGGAGTTCCCTGGTCTGTCAGGATTTCTTTTGGAACTCCCATGCGGCTGCATAACATGAATAGCTCCTTGGCGATGTTCGCCGACGTGGCTTTTCGGAGTGGTACAGCTTCCGGGTACCTTGTGGCATAATCGACAATCACCAGAATATGTCCCTGGGTGGACTTTGGCAATGGCCCCACAAAATCCATACCTATATGCTCAAAGGGTACCTCGATGATGGGAAGTGGGACCAGGGGACTGGGGGGCGTTCTTTGAGGGGCCATTCGTTGACACCTTTCACAACTGCGACAGTATTGTCAGACTTCCGCTTCCATCCCGGGCCAGTGGAACCAATCTCGAAGGCATTGTAGAGTGTTTTCGGCACCCAAATGCCCAGCCATGGGGTGTGTATGGGCCAACGTGAGAACCGCCTCCGTCTTGGTCTGTGGCACCACACTATTTTTTCTCACCCCGCCTGATCACCACGCAGTACAATAAGCCATTCTGGACCACAAAGTGGGGAGAGGGGTGAGGCGGTGGTTGTTGCTCTACTTTTTCGATGCCCCTGACCTGGGTCCAACAGTGCTTCAGATGGTCATCCTCCCGCCGTCCAAAGGAACCTCCTGATGTTATCTGTTGGAACAGATCAGAATACACTTTGAAGTGATCTGAAGCAGACTCACCTTCACATTCACTCCCTGTGGCCAGAAGTGCTGGCCGAGCGAGGGCCTTCCGATATCTCTTGGAGGGAGTGTTTCTCTCTGGAGCGAGAAGACAGTCCAACCCGGGCCAATCCCTTCCCAGAAGCAAAGGAACCTGTAAATCTTCCACCACACCAACTTCCACAGTCCAAGAACCTGGCTCTGCAGCAATAATCACATTATGGGCTGGAAAATTGTGAGTATCCCTGTAGGTAATGGGAGAAAGGGACTGACCTAGCTTTGCTTTTATCATCCGGGGTTGGACCAGGTTGACCAAGCTCCCGGTGTCCAGTATGGATTGTGCTCTGCGCCATTCAGCAGTACTTCCCTCTCTCATGCTCCATATGGCAAATTTTGGTGGACACAGTCTGCTACCCAGGCTCATGCTTCTGGAAGGTTCGGGTCAGTGGGTATTGGTTCGACCCCAATGAGTTGTTCCGTAATTCCTTGCTGGCAAATTGTGACTTCGGCTAGTTGTCTTAGAAATTCCTTCATATTGGGAGAGAAAGGGCTGGATCTGCAACAGAGAACATATGGGATAAATCACTGATTCGTGCTCTGGGGAAGAAGCCCACTTCTCCACCAGTATAATGGGGTAAAGAGATATGAACAAAAGCCAGTGAATTTACCCTGGAGGGCGATTTATTACAATGAACAGATAAGTAAAGCAAATGTGAATGTGTCGTGCAAAGTCCTTTAAAGGGTGTGGGGTGCATTGGGTTGGTGATGTCTCGCAGTGGTTGAGAGACGGTGTGAGGAGAAGTTTCCGGGTGTCTTTGTCCGGTTAATTGTTTCCTGCAAAAGCATAGAGAGAGAAGAACATTAGTCATTTGCAGGAGCTGGACTACCACACCACTGCTCCCTTCCCTGCCACTTATATCTTCCTCTCTTAATGAGACAAATCCACTACAGTAGCATCTCATCCACTCGATCCATGCAACTGATTGCTGTTGCCAGGAGAGACGTTGATTTGTGTAGACTCGCCACAATGTACACACACGCACGAAGATGCGCAGATGGAGCTCGACATCACACATACATAACCCCTAGATGATTCTTGTTATCTTAATAAATGATTTCATACTTTGATATTTGTCTCTGCCTCTTATGTTGCGGCCTTTACGAGTCAGGTCGTAACATAAATTGGGGTGCTTGTCCTGGTTGTCAAGTTTTCCGTAACAACGAAAGGCATTTTTTACTTTTGGAGGTGAATCCGGTTGAGGCAATGTTTCGAACAATTTGAGCCACAGTCATGGTTCTGTTGTTTCGAGTTCACGTTTAAAGAAGCCTTAAATCGGTAAGCCTTGAAGACTAACCAGGTGAAGTTAGGCACTTTTGCTCAAAAAGGACCCAGAATTTCTCGTAAACCAGTGGGGATATTGGTGAGTACTATGAATTGTGAGAGAGAGCATCGCTGTGTATGTGTTTGTTTGCGTGTGTGAAAAAGTGCATGCCATTAAATTAGCGTGGTGTTTGAGTATAAGATTAAATTGGTATGGTTATGTTGACTGATTCAACTCAATCAATAAGTGTGGTTGTTCCACTGTTTAGCTTCGCTAATAGTAAATCACATGTGCCTGTGTAGGTTTGGTGGGCACTGTTGTTGACTTATTTTGTCTCCAGTTGACTCGGTTATATTAGTTTATTGGCATGTCTTAAAACATGTAAGAATAGACCCTATAGTAGCATTGTTTCCATTAGGAAGAGGTGATTTCATTAGTGATGTATTAAAAGATTATGGTAATTGAAATTGCCCAGAATACTTAATGCTATTGCAATCATTTGCTACTGGTCTATAGAGAGTATTGTGGGTCTTGGGTGAATTGTTAATACTTGTGCTTAATCTGTATGGGTATTTTTGATAAATTATTCAACTATGTAAACCTACTTAGTAGGGGTAGTGGGAAGTGAGTAGTTAGATTTAGCGAGATATCTGTGGTGGTAGACTGTATCTGGTAGTCTGTTGTGGGGCAGGTAAAGGCGAGTCATTGAAGTAACACTAGTTAACATTGTAATTAACTGAATATGGCTTCTGTAGTTGAAAATTTTATTGCTAAGCCTACTGAAGACGCCCTCATGACTTGTACAAAAGATGAGTTGTTGCAGCTTTCTATACATTATGAATTAGCTTTGACTAGTCAAGAGAAGAAATTGAAAGACACCATAGTTAATGCAATAGAACTTCAGCTAGTGGAAAAATGAGTCCTTGTGTCTGAGTCTGAAGGGAAGGATACTAGTATACTATTAAGAATTAGTCAGCGAGTATTGAGGCTGACTACCAAACGAGTACGAATCCAGAATGTGCTGAGCGACTCCAGCCAGGTCTCCTAAGCAACCAAATTGGCCCAGTTGCTAAGGAGATTAGAGTCACATGGGTTAACCTCCTCGTGGTCGTGATTAAGTGGTTCTCGCTCTCAGTGGGGAGCATTGTAAGTTGTGCATGGATCGCAGAGAGTAGCATGAGCCTCCACATGCTTTGAGTCTCCGCAGTGTCATGCACAGCGAGCCACATGATAAGATGTGCAGATTGACTGTCTCAGAAGCGGAGGCAACTGAGACTTGTCCTCCCCACCCGGACTGAGGTGAGTAACCACGCCACCATGAGGACCTACTAAGTAGTGGGAATTGGGTATTCCAAAAAAATACATTGGAGAGAAAAGGGGATAAAATAAAAATAAAAAAGAACCCCTATTAGAGATGTTGACGATGAATTCAATAATAAGGAGTTTGTTCTTTTGTGATTATATGTTTTGCTTTTCTTAGTTTGATGTGTGAATCAATAAAAAATGTTATACACAGAATCAACATTTAACCCCCACTACC
This sequence comes from Myxocyprinus asiaticus, assembly GCF_019703515.2. Lineage (NCBI taxonomy): Eukaryota > Metazoa > Chordata > Actinopteri > Cypriniformes > Catostomidae > Myxocyprinus > Myxocyprinus asiaticus. The sequence goes on along the minus strand of NC_059363.1, from coordinate 46,545,555 downwards.
ATCCCTCCCAATCCCCAACTCCACCCCGACCCACAACAAACACCCTTGTGGTCACACATGAGCACACACAAACAAACAAAAAACATGAAAAAATATAATAATCACACACATTAATAACTACACCTCTCTCTCCACTGCCCCACACCTAGAGCCCTCCAAGAATGTCAAATATTTGTCCCAATTCCCAACAAACAAATCCAAATTCCCCAGTCTTCTAGATGACCCTTCTTCGAAAGTCGCCACCCTCTCCATCTCCGAGCACTACTCCTGAAATGGGAGTGCTCCAGCCGACTTCCATCCCCTTAAAACAACTTGTCTGTTGATCATAACACTGGTTAGGATCCAATTTTTTATGTGTTTATTCCCTATATTGATTACCGCCCCATCGCCTAAAATACAGAGTCTGGGGCACAATGAAATTTGAGTGCCCAATACGTCACACATAAAACTCTGAACCTTCAACAAACATTCTTGGATCTTAACACACCACCAAAAAACATGGGTTGTGTTTCCATCTTATGATTGGCATCGCCAGCAGGTGGGTGTTTCTTTAAAACCAAGCCTATACAATCTAGAGAGGTCCAATAGAATCAATGTAAAATCTTGAATTGCATAAGGTGAACCCTTGCATCTCTAGATGCAGACTTGGCGTTTTTTAGAATCCTAGCCCACACTCCCTCCTCCATTACCAAGTTTAAATCTTTCTCCCATAATCTCTTGACAGAAGTTAAAGCTCTGTTCCCCAGACTCTGAATTTGCAGGGAGTAATACACTGATGCCTCATGACCTTTTCCAAAAGCAATAATCACCACTCCCAGAGTATCTACTGCTTAAGGGGGGTGTATGCTACTCCCAAAAATAGTACAGAGCAGGTGGCACAACTGTAAATACCTAAAGAACTGAGATCTGGGGATCCCAAAATGTTGAACCAAATTTTCAAGGGATCTCAACATTCCACTCTCATATAGGTCACTGAGTGTATTAACCTCCCTCACAATCCTCTATGACCAACAGAAAGGGGACTTATTAATACATAATTTTGGGTTCAGCCATATGCTCGAGGCAATATTTAAATAAATGTCTGAATTAAACACTCTGGACACTTTTGTCCATACCGAGTGCAAATGCGAGATAACGGGGTGTAACTTAAGTTCTCTGATTTGTTTGATAGAAAGGCTTTGCAATGGCAAAATGGGGGCAAGAACTTCCTGTTCAATACAAAACCAGGGAGGGGCTCTCTCAGGTGGAAGCGACCAATAAGCCAAATGTCTTAGACTGAATGCATAATAATAAAAAAAAATTTTGGGTAGGCCTAGCCCACATTTGTCAATCGGCCTATGCAACTTACTGAAATGTAATCTGGGTAGTTTACCATTCCAAATGAAGGACTTTGCTATGCTATCAAATTGCTTGAAATAAGAGAGGGGACATCTATAGGGAGAGACTATAGCAGGTAGTTGAATTTTGGAATACAATAAATTTTAATAACATTAACCTTCCCAATCATAGATAAATGTAATGAAGCCCACCCGCCCACATCGCTGAAAAACTTTTTATTAAAGGGTCAAAATTAACTCAAACTAAATCACATAAATTTGCTGGGAATAAAATACCCAAACCCCTGTTTGGGCCACTGGAAGGCACCCTGCTGAAAAGCCATTACCGGGCAGTATGCTGTCAGAGCCAAAGCTTCGGATTTAGACCAATTAACTCTGTATTCCGAGAACTTAGAAAAGGAATGAATAATTCTGTGAAGGCAAGGCAGAGATCTAGTAGGGTCAGAGACAAATAATAAAATATCATCTGCGTAAACAAAAGCTTATGCGCCACACCTCCCGCCACCACCCCTGGAAAATCATCCTCTTTTCTTATTGCGGCTGCTAATGGTTCCAGAGCAAGACAGAACCATAATGGGGAAAGCGGGCAACCCTGCCGGGTGCCTCTATCCAGAGAAAAATTATCTGAAATTAATCCATTCATTTGTACCGCCACTACTGTGTGTCTATAAAGTAACTTAATCCAACAAATCAAAGTATTCCCGAACCTGTACATTTCCAAAATCTTAAAAAGATAATCCCATTCAAGTTCCATGTGATGCCATGCGAGAAGCGGATGTGTAAACGGCGAACTCTGCGCACTTTGCTAGTTTTTAATTATTTTTATGTCATAAACTGGTGAGATTCAATACACCCTGCTACATATCTGTTCTTTGAAGTCAACATGGCAAAGAATTCAAAATCCTCAGGCTCTGGAGATATTAAAAGATACTTACGTGATCAAGCTGATACCTCAGACAAGGCCGCAGATCAGGGACTCGGTTTGGACGGTGCGGTGGGAGAAATCCAGTGGCAACTGGCGAGCATGTCTGTGATGCTGACGAAAGTTGTTACTGACTTAGAGGATCTTGCTGTAATACGTCGATCGATTACTGCGATGGAAATTAAATTCTCTGAGTTGGTTACAAGAATCTGGAGTCATCGGAGAGGGAATTAGCTGCTAATCCACTAGCGACCAAAGTAGATTTGGAATGCGTTTTGGAAAAACTGGAGGATTTGGAGAATCGTCGCCAGCAAAACAACATCTGAATTGTTGGAAATCCTGAGCATGAAGAAGGTCGAGGTATGGTGAAATTCCTAGATGAGCTCTTCCCGAGTCTGCTCGACATAACAGGCCACAAGCTGGAAATCGAGCGAGCTCACAGAGTCCCGGCTCGTAGATCCGCTGAGGGAGACAGGCCCCGATCAATTCTGGCCAAATTTCTGAGATCATCCGATAAAGATCTTGTGTTGCACGAGGCGAGGAGAAAAGGAAAGCTTTCTTGGAAGAACCACAGCATTTTCTTGTTCCTAGATTTTGCGAATTCGACAAGAGAGAAACGTGATCGATTCAAGGAATGCAAGAAACACTAACATCAACGGAAGTTCGCTTATAAGTATTGTCTTTCATAGAGACAATGGAGTGAGTAAACCATTTTGTGTTGTTCCGCCTAGCAGCTGGAGTTTGTTTTGTGTAGTAACACTCCAAGAATCTCTTGCATCGACGGAGGATTGCTTTTGCACTGATGTTTCTGGACAAATTGAGAATAGATACTAAGGATGGCCGCAAAATATTTACATGCCCACAACAAGCGATGTCTTTCATAAAATCAGTGGACTGAGGAAGTCATGGTGTGTTTCTCACGTGCTTCCAAGTGGGCTTGTCTCGCTGAACATAAACTTGATCGTCCAAGGAAGCTGGGTGCCTTTTTTGTTTATTTTGTGCTAGTTCTGCCTAGCGGCTGGAGTTTGTTTTGTGGACTAACACTCCTTCAGGACAGTTGTGGATGAATCTGCATATTCCTTGTGTTTATGCCTCCTATTGGCTGGAGTTTGTTTTGTGGAGTATTTTTTGCAGGGCATTGGAAGGATAAAGTAATCTGCTGCACTCATGAATAATTTTGACCCTTTAATAAAAAGGTTTTCAAGCAATGTGGACAGGTGGGCTTCATTACATTTATCAATGATTGTGAAGGTTAAAGTTATAAAAATGAATTGTATTCCAAAATTCAACTACCTATTAAAGTCTCTCCCCATTGAAGTTCCCCTCTTTTATTTTAAACAATTTTATAGTATAGCTAAATCCTTTATCTGGAATGGTAAACCTCCTCGGATGCAATCTAACAAGTTACACAGGCCATTGACAAATGTGGGTTAGGTCTCCCAAGATTTTGTTTTACTATTATGCTTTTGGTCTCAGACATTTGGCGCAGTGGTCGCTTCCACCTGAGAGAGCTCCTCCTGGCTGTTTATTGAACAGGAGTTCCTTACCCCTATCTTGCCATTGCAAAGTCTTTCTACCAAGCTGCCCGGAGAAGCAAAGACACAACCCATTATCTCGCACATGCAGTTAGTGTGGTCAAAAGTTTCCTACATGTTCAATTCGGACATTTACCTGAACGTTGCTGGAAGTATTTGGTTAAACCCTAAATTGTGTATTAATAATTTTTGCTGGACAGAATAGATTGAGAAGGGAGTTGCTATGGTGGGTGACCTGTATGAAAATGGAGCACTGAGATCCTTTGAAAATATTATAGCAGTTTGGGATTCCCAGATCTAAATTCTTCAGGTACTTACAGCTGCGCCATCTAATTTGTAGCACTTTTGGGTGTAGTACGCAGTCCCCTAAAGCGGCAGACACTCTTGAGATGGTACTTGCGGCTTTTGGAAAGGGTCACGAGACTTCAGCGTACTATTCCTGTCTAATTCAGAATCTAGGGGACGGGGTTTTATCTCTTAAGAAGTTATGTGGGAGAGACTTGAATTTAGTACTGGGGGATGAAGAATGGGGTAGGATTTTAAAAAATGTCAAGTCTATGTCTAGGGATGCAAGGGTGCGCCTCATTCAATTTAAGATTCTGCATCATTTTTATTGGACGCCCTCTAGATTGTATAGGCTTGGCCTTAAAGACATACCTACTTGCTGGCGTTGCCAGTTGGAGGATGGAGACATAGCCCACGTTTTTTGGAACTGTACTAAGATTCAAGAGTTTTGGTCGAGGGTTCAGAATTATGTCTGTGAGATCCTGAGCACTCAGTTTTCACTCTGCCCCAGACTTTGTATTTTGGGTGATGGGGCGGGTGGTAACGTAGGGAATAAACACATAAAAAACTGGGTCCTTACCAGTGTGATGATCGGCAGGAAGGTGATTCTTGGGGGATGGAAGTCGGCTGGTGAGCCCTCATTTCATGAGTGGTGCACCGAATTGGGCAGAGTTGCGGCCTTTGAAAAGATGTCGCATAGACGGCTGGGCAGCTTGAGTGCCTTTCACAAGAAGTGGGGCACTTATTTGGCCTTCTTAGAGGGTTGCCAGGGAGGGAGAGTGGAGAGGAACAGTTTTAATTGAGTGTATGCAATTGATTGATGTGTAGAACCCTTTTACTTTTTCTTTTCTGTTGGGTAATGTTTTGTGTTTTTTTTATGTCAGTGAGTATTTTTATATTTGTGGACTGTCTGCTTGTATGTGTGTCTGTTGTTATTCGGTGTCTGACCACTGGGATGTGTGTTGGGTGGAGGGGGGTGGGGTATATATTGATGAAAGTTGATTCCGTGTTTTCATGTGCTGTTTGTGTTGATTTGAGTTTGGAATCAAAAAAATTTGTTAATGACAAAAAGATAATCCCATTCAACCATATCAAACGCCTTTTCGGCGTCAAATGAGATGGTAGCAACCGGAGTCTGATCATTTGCCACTGACCACATGATATTGATGAAATGCCTAATGTTATCAGAAGAACTACGGCCCCAAATAAACCCCACCTGATCTATATGTATAAGAGATGTCATAACTTTACTTAATCGGTTAGCCAAAATTTTTGACAATATTTTAGCGTCTAGCTGGATCAGGGAAATTGGATAGTAACTCTTACACTCGCTTGGATCTTTGTCCTTTTTAAGAATAAGACTGATCCGGGCTTGCGTCATGGTTGGCGGAAGCTTTCCATTCTTTAATGATTCAGTATAAACTTCTAACAAAAGTGGAGCCAGTTCTGTAGCATAAGATCTAAAAAACTCAGCGGCAAAGCCATCTGGCTCCGGAGCCTTGCCTGTAGGCAGGGACTTAATTACCTCGTCAAGCTCCTCCAAGGTTATCTCAGAATCAAGAGAATTTTTTTGCTCAGCCATCAGTTTAGGAAGTTCTAATGGTTTCTCAAAGTTTCTAATATCCTCATCAGTAGACGAAGACATGGAACTATAGAGATCAAGACAGAATTCTTTAAAAGCATTATTAATATCAATGGCTGAGGTAAATATTTCACCACCAGCAGATTTCACTGAGGGAATGGTAGAAAAAGACTCTCTCTGTTTTATATATCTAGCCAGAAGTTTTCCTGCTTTGTTCCCCGACTCAAAGTATGACTGTCTTGCCCTGAATAGCCAAAACTCTACCTTCCATGACAAAATAGTATTATATCTGTATTTCAATTGGGTAAATTTTCTGAGGCCATCAGAGGACATTCAGCGCTTCAACTCTGCCTCGGCACTTTTAATATTCCCTTCCAACTCCATGAGTTCTCATGCTTTGGATTTTTTGGAGAATGAGGCATACTGTATGATCCGGTCCCTAAGAACCGAGGATTCGAGGATACTGAGGACCAGTTGGTCTCCATATAAACATTGATTTCAGCCTTTAACATTTGTTGGAATTCAGGATTTTGCAAAAGGGATACATTAAAGCGGCAACTATATGATTTCCTTTTCTCCATATGTGGCAACACCTCTAAACTCACCAGGGCGTGATCTGAGACTAAAATGTTTCCAACTGAGCAATCAACAACAGATGAAATGAGGGACTTAGAAATAAAAATAATCTATTCTATAATAAATCTTATGGACTGATGAAAAAATGTATAGGCCCTACCAGATGGGTTCAAAAGTCTCCAAATCTCTGTTAGACCAAGATTTTTACACATCCGGTGATGTGTCAATGTTGTCCTAGGGGACTTACACACTTTTGCTTCACTATGGTCAAGGACTGAGTCCTCAAAAGATTAAAGTCTCCTCCCAATATTATATAATGAGGGGTGCCAGCAGCTTGCAGATCTATAAAAAAGCCCTGATCATCAATATTGTGTAAATATTAGCCAAAATAAGACTTTGCCCCTGAATTTCTACTAAAACAATAATGACTCTTCCTAATTTATCTTTAATCTGTTTGAGACATTTGAATTGTAGATGCTTACTTATCAGTGTAATGACTCCCCTGTTCTTAATTGAGCCAGCACTAAAGAAAACATGTCCACCCCATATCTTCCCAAATTTTCCAGCTTCCTGCGGGTAAAGAACACTATATCATATTTTTTATGCTTAAGAAGAGAAATAACCTTCCTTCTTTTTATGAGGTGCCCCAACCCATTCACATTCCACATTGAGAGAGACAATCCACTCATATTAACATTTGACATTTTCACATATAAGAGAAAATAGATTGTGTGTCAAAAACAAAATTATAAAGACCACATTCCAACATTAGTGCAACAGTCAAACCCCAAACTTCCTCCCGAACCAAACAAACAGAAAAAAGAAAAACATGCGCATTAACCCCACGCACGACAGCGCCAACTGGCGTCCATCCCTCTAAACTCAAACCATCCATACAAGAGCCCCCGCGACAACTTTGCTGTCGGATTGCTCAAGACTCTATACAAATTTTGTGAGACAGAATTACACAACAAAAGATAATCTCTAAAACAAACTCCAGCCAATAGGCGGAATAAACACAAAGAACATGTAGATTCCTCCACATAACTGTCCCAAAGGATTCCTCCACAAAACAAACTCCAGCCGCTAGGCTGAACCAGCACAAAAAAAGGCGCTTAATACCTAAGACAGTCAAATGAATGTTCAGTGAGCCAGTCCACTCGGCTGCAATGTGAGTTTGCATGAAGGACATCACTTGCTGGGGACATGTGAATGGTTTAAGGCCATCCTTAGCATCTATTCTCAATTTGGCCGGGAACATCAGTGCAAAAGCGACCTTCCATTAATGTAAGAGTTTCTTGTATTCCCTGAATCGATCACGTTTCTCTCTTGTCGAATTTGCAAAGTCTGGGAATAAGAAAATGCTGTGGCTCTTCCAAGAAAGCCTTCCTTTATTCCTCGCCTCGCGTAACATGAGATCTTTATCGGATGATCTCAGAAATTTGGCCAGAATTGATCGGGCCTGTCTTCCCCAGTGGATGGCTGAGCTAGAACCCTGTGAGCTCGCTCGATTTCCAGCTTATAGCTTGTTATGGTGAGCAGACTCGGAAAGAGCCTGTCCAGGAATTTCACCATATCCTGACCCTCTTCGTCCTCAGGAATTCCAACAAAATGGATGTTATTCTGCCGGCTATGGTTTGAAATACTCCTGTGGTCGTATTGTGTGGAAATGGGTTCTGATTGGGAGGAGGGACTCCCTTGGTTGCTTCTAGGAATCGTGAAGTTACACAGGAAAGCCTAGGATTTAACCCAAATGAGCTTGTATTTGGTCATGATGTTCATGGACCTATGGCTGTCCTGGATGATGACTGGAAACCTCAGAAACCCCCAGAGAATGTACTCCCAGAGAATGTGGTTTCACTATTGTTTGTATGAGGCTAGAGCTGTAGCTCAAAAGGAGCTGAAGAAGTCTCAGGCTAAAATGGAGATACAGAAAGGCTGTATCTTGTAGTTTTCAGGTTGGAGATCATGTGTTGGCCTTATTGTCCATCATTAACAGTCCCTTTGCTGGTCCTTACAGCATTATAAAGTGTTTGCCGGGGCAGAATTATTTACTTAATACCCCTGACCGTCGGAAGAGAGTACAGGTTTGTCATTTTTGAAATCTTACTTTGTTCCTAATATTTACGCACCTGATGATCAGGGCTTTTTTATAGATCTTGAAGGGATGTTGCAAGCCGCTGGCACCTCTCATGATATAATATTGGGAGGAGACTATAATCTTTTAATGGACTCATTCCTTGATCATAGTGAAGCAAAAGTGTGTAAGCCCCCTAGAGTAACATTGACGCTTCAAATATCTGGAAGACATAGATTTTTACACATCCTGTGGAGACTTTTGAACCCATCTGGGAGGAAATATAAATTTTTTTCATCAGTCCATAAGATTTTTTCTTTTTATATCTAAATCCCTCATTTACTCTGTTGTTGATTGCTCAGTTGGTAACATCTTAATCTCAGATCATGCCCTGGTGAGTTTAGAGGTGTTGCCACATATGGAGAAAAGGAAATTATATAGTTGGTGCTTTAACATTTGTTGGAAATCAGGATTTTGCAAAAGTGATACATTAAAGGCTGAAATCAATGTTTATATGGAGACCAACTGGTCCACAGTATCTTCTGTGGGTGTGGCTTGGGAGGCACTAAAGGCAGTTCTTAGGGGTCGGATCATACAGTATGCCTCATTCATCAAAAAAATCCAAAGCACGAGAACTCGTGGAGTTGGAAGGAAATATTAAAGGTGCCAAGGCAGAGCTGAAGTGCCGAATGTCGTCTGATGGCCTCAGGGAATTGACCCGACTGAAATACAGATATAATACTATTGTTTCGCAGAAGGTAGAGTTTTGGCTATTCAGGGCAAGACAGTCATACTTTGAGTCAGGGGACAAAGCAAGAAAACTTCTGGCTAGATATATAAAACAGAGAATCTTTTTCTACCATTCCCTCAGTGAAATCTGCTGGTGGTGAAATATTTACCTCACCCATTGATATTAATAATGCTTTTAAAGAATTCTATCTTGATCTCTACAGTTCCACATCTTCGTCTACTGATGAAGATATTAGAAACTTTGTGGAACCTCTTGAACTCCCTAAACTGACGACTGAGCAAAAAAATTCTCTTGACTCTGAGATAACCTTGGAGGAGCTTGACGAGGTAATTAAGGCCCTGCCTACTGGCAAGGCTCCGGGGCCGGATGGCTTTGCCCCTGAATTTTTTTAGATCTTATGCTACAGAACTGGCTCCACTTCTGTTAGAAGTTTATACGGAATCATTAAATTCCGCAAGCCCGGATCAGTCTGATTCTTGAAAAGGACAAAGATCTAAGCGAGTGTAAAAGTTAATGTCCAATTTCCCTGATCCAGCTAGACGTAAAATTTTTGTCAAATTCTTGCTAACCGATTAAATAAAGTTATGACATTAGGCATTTTATCAATATCATGTGGTCAGTGGTGAATGATCAGACTCCGGTCGCTGCCATCTCACTTGATGCCGAAAAGGCATTTGATTTGGTAGAATGGGATTATCTTTTTAAGATTCTGGAAATGTACGGGTTCAGGAATACTTTTATTGGATGAAGTTATTTTATAGACACCAGGTAGCGGCGGTGGTACAAACAAATGGATTAATTTCAGATTATTTTATTCTGGATAGCGGCACCCGGCAGGGTTGCCCTCTTTCCCCGTTATTGTTCTGTCTTGCCCTGGAACCATTAGCAGCCGCGATAAGAAAGGAGGATAATTTTCCAGGGGTGATGGCGGGAGGTGTGGTGCAAAAGCTTCTGCTTTACGCAGATGATATTTTATTATTCATCTCTGACCACATTAGATCTATGCCTTGCCTCCACAGAATTATCAATTCCTTTTCTAAGTTCTCGGGATACAGAGTTAATTGGTCTAAATCCGAAGCTTTGGCTCTGACAGCGTACTGCCCAGTATTGACTTTTCAGCCGGGCACCTTTCAATGGCCCAAACAGGGCATTATGTATTTGGGTATTTTATTCCCAGCAAATTTATGTGATTTAGTCAGAGTTAATTTTGATCCTTTAATTAAAAGGTTTTCGAGTGATGTGGGCAGGTGGGCTTCATTACATTCATTACATGGGAAGGTTAATGTTATTAAAATGACATTTTGACATAATAGAAAAAAATAGATTGTGTGTCAAAAACAAAATTATAAAGACCACATTCCAACATTAGTGCAACAGTCAAACCCCGAACATTCCCCAGAACCAAACAAACAGAAAAAAGAAAAAAATGTACATTAACCCCGCGCACGACAGCGCCAACTGGCGTCCATCCCTCCAAACACAAACAGTCCATGTACGCCTACAAGAACCTCTGCAACAATTTTTCAGTCAGATTGCTCAAGTCCGGTGTTTCTATACAAATTTTGTGAGACAGAACTACACAGCAAAAGATCATCTATAAAACAAACAACAGCCAATAGGCTTCCTCAAACTGTCAAGCAGATATTCAGTGAGCCGGCCCATTCGGCTGCAAATAATGAGTGCAAGCAAATAACTTACTCACTCCAATGACTTTGCCAGAAATACTCCACAAATAAACTTCAGCCGATAGGTGGAATAAGCACAAAGAGCGTGTAGACCCATCCACAAAACCGTCAAGAAAGGTGTGCCGCTCCACAACACAAACTCCAGCCGCCAGGCGGAACCAGCACAAAAGGAGCACGCAGAACCTCCAAACATTCAAACAAATGCTCAGTGAGCCGGGTCCACCCGGCCGCAATGTGAGCACCACAACACGACCCACTCACCCCACCAACCCCACGGAGGACATCGCTTGCTGTGGGCATGCAAATGTTCCACGGCCATCCCCAGCATACAATCTCAACCTGGTCGGGAATATCAGTGCAAAAGCGACCCTCCGTTGATGCAAAAGTTTACCGCATTCCTTGAAGCGACCACGTCTCATTCCCGTTGAGTTTGCAAAGTCTGGGAAAAAGAAAACACTGTGGTTCCTCCAAGAAAGCCCTCCTTTACTCCTCACCTCACGCAAGATTTGACTAGATAAAAAGAACAATCGCAGTTTATTATGTACACAAATGTTATGATAATGCCATCAGTATCCAGTACATTTTCAGTGGTGAACAATGAAAGTCAATGAGAGATTTTAAAACTTTAATTTTAATATAAATTTTGCTTTTAATGCCATGTCAGCTTTTATGATTTTTTTTTGTTTTGTTTTTTTTAGATTTCATGTCAAAATCTAGGTTAAAATATAAAATCAGGAAAAACATATTTGAGGTTAAGATCTATTTATTATATAAAACTTCCTGATTATTGACTGACATTGTTTTATTTTCCTGACATCCAAGAAACCAGGGACTGAAAATGTTTCAAGGAACGGAAACGAAATCCGAAAACCAAAAACAAACGAATGTTTTTTTGTTTTTTTTTTGCCGACTGTAATCGAAAATGGGAATGTTAATAACCGGTTAATTTTGTTCCAATCATTTTTTTTTTTTTCATGAAACCAAAAGTCTAAATGGTTTATCACAGTACATTTTTGGAATTACACCTTTTCCTGTTGCCCCACAAATTAGGCTTCTCTATTTTTTGTTGAACGTGTTGAGCACGTGCTTTGATTCTGAAGGAAACTGCTGCATCACACATTTCTTTGCCTTAATACATGTTGAGGATGAAGCCTTCTGTGACATGAAAACCTTTTAGACAACTATAATTACTATGTATACATGCACAAATTGATTAATCCAGATGCAAGAAAAAATATTGAGGTAAAAAGTTAATTTCTCAGTTGTTTCCAAGTCTTCACTGAATTATTGTTAGATATGATGCATTAATACAGATTTGATGCTGCCGGGTTATGACCGAGAAGCAGATCTGTAATTAAAACAAATAATTAAAATAAAATAATTAGGTAATTATAGAGTAATTATTAAATGTTTAAAATAAAATAATTTGGGCCACATAAAATGACATTTAGTCCAAACACGCCCAAGCAGTGTGTTCATGCATGCAGCAGAGAGAGATTTGGCTATTAATTGATTTTAGATGGCCAGATATATTTTTTGAAATATTTTAAGGGATTTATTTAATATTAAGAATACAGAACATTCATTGAAAAAAAAAATTTATATAGGCTACTGTACTGTGCTTGTTTTGATTTCTATGCTGATAATTCCCCCACATGGGGAATAAAATGCTTATTTATCTTCATTTTGTGCTAGAATTGGTTATAATCTTCTTTATTTGAGCTGTTATTTTATTATCTTAATTTGAATCCATTCAACTATAATTAAGTAGAAACAACAATATTTAAATAGCAAATCTGATTTAAGTCTACTTGCATCTAGTGATCTTCACTTAAATTGTTAAGTTCATTCTATATGAACACCAAGTTAAGTTTTGGAGACGCCGACCATTATATAATAATTGGCGGCGACTTTAACCTAGTGCAGGATGTTTCAATAGACAGGTCTTCCACTAAAAAAATCATCCCATCCAAATCAGCCAATGTAGTAATTAATAATTCTTCTCAACTAGGACTCTCAGATCCTTGTAGATTTATGAACCCTCAAGGTAAATCCTTTTCATACTTTTCTCATGTCCATCATATGTTCTCTAGGATTGATTAATATTTATTGGATAATAAATTACTAAGCGGCATTACGTTTTGGAGACGTCATAACTCAATTCAATTGAGGGAACAAGTTAACTCAATTAGTTGAGTAGAGTCAACTTATTAGGGTTTTCAGTGAACTGTAAACCCTTTTCGGAATGTATGCGCATGGTTTTATTGTGTTCATTTGTTTACCCAACATATATTACAAAAATATGATGATTTGAATTTTAATGTGTTTGAAACCAACATACAATACCATGGCTAGAAAGAACAAGGTTTTATGCAACTGAACATAAATGACACCTTGAAGAATTATACAGTATTCCAAATTTTACAACACACCAACATGTCATGTGATTGTGATTACATATTATTACTGTAGTCCATGATAGCTTTTCCAGGTTCTGTATACAATGTTTCCTCTCAGGAGTCTTCGCTGTAATAGGCCATCTCATCTCATTCAGTCCACCGAGAAAATACAAACTAGTCTTAAGTAAACATTAACTGTGTTCATATGTCTTAAGAAGGTGCGTCATCATGCATTCATTGGATATTCACCAGCAATTACCATGGGAATAAGACATACAGTATGTTCTGAATTAGTTATGATAACATGCTGTATATAATGCCATAGCTGAGCCCATATGGACACATTCTGGAAGAAGATGGCTACATAATGTATCTCCTTCTACTCGTCCTAACACTAATCAGCCCTACGCTTACCTGGCTGGTAAGAGTCTTTTTGACCCACCTAAGTGTTGATTAATTGCTGACCATTTACTTATGTTCTAACAATGCTAATGAAATGGGTTTCCTATTCTGTTCTGCAGTCAATAGAGGACTGGGGCTCTGGCAGCATCAACAGCTCTGTTGGTGAGTTTGGACAGTGTGTTTGTAATGTTTTCCTTCCTGACACTTCATTCCCAGCAGACCGTGTGGAACACATGCAGATATCCTCTAATGAACTTTCTGTAGAAGTCAAGCTCCAAATCAACAAGGTACATTATAGCTCTTTTAGTCTAAAGCAGGGCTAATCGACTGGTGTTACCTCAGGACACAGAATTTACATTTCAACTTAAGTGGTGTTCCAGCAAGTAAAAAAAATAAATATATATATATCATTGAAATTTAGCAGCAAAGGCCCAACGCTATGTAAAAAATATTGGCATAAGTTGGAAATTTGACAATTTAGTAAATGTATAAACAACAGCAGAAGTGTGATTTACAGTCTTTATAGTCTGTGTCTGGTCTATAAATGTCTCTTATTTCATCACACAAAAGGGAGATTTGTGCACATTTCTGTTTTTTAACTCATCAGGTGGAAAGTCTCCAGGGTTAACTGGTCATCCTCTTCAGAGAGCTCTCCAACTTGACTGCTCGTGTGGAGATTCTGGAGAGCGGACCAGACCTAGATGGTGGCGCGGTAGCAAGCAGCGGCCACTCCGGATCCAGAAAGGTGCTATTTTTTGTTTCTTAGCCCGACTTTTACAGCACATGGACAGCATCCGGTGTTCGTGTTTACCATCGCCAGAAACTGCTCAAATACAAGAATCATGCAACAACCAAGCTGCATGATGACCTGCAGGAGAAGCTACGCGACCTCGGCTTGCTGCGGAGACCAGGCCTCCAGTCCTCGGCGTCGCCTGATGCTGGTGGCCAGGGGAGGGGACGTCGTAAGCGGTGTGCAAGGAAGCGGAAGCGCGGCAAGAGGGCGGGGGTCCATGCTAGGCTAAAAACAAACCCTAGCCAGCCGGCTCTCCCGTCTATCCTGCTCTCAAATGTTTGCTCCCTGGACAATAAACTGGACTACATCTGACTCCAGCAGACTACGCGGCGTGAGTTTAGAGACTGCTGTGTCTTTGTTTTCACTGAGACGTGGCTCAGCGACAGAGTTCCGGATGCCGCCATTCAGCTAGACGGGCTCGCCTCGTTTTGTGCCAATAGAAATGCAGCTCTGTGCGGTAAGACTCGCAGTGGTGGCTTGTGTGTTTACATCAACACGGAATGGTGCAAGAACTCTATGCTAGTCTCTAACTACTGCTCATCGCTGGTGGAGTTTGTGACTGTTAGATGCAGACCTTTATATTTATCACGGGAATTCACCACTGTCATTATAACCGGAGTTTACATTACCCCAGTGCTAATGCTAAGGAAGCGCTCTGTGAACTGTATGGTGCTATTAGCGAACTGCAGAATGCTCACCCTGACGGACTGTTTATTGTCGCCGGAGATTTCAACTTCAAATATCTGGAAGACATAGATTTTTACACATCCTGTGGAGACTTTTGAACCCATCTGGGAGGAAATATAAATTTTTTTCATCAGTCCATAAGATTTTTTCTTTTTATATCTAAATCCCTCATTTACTCTGTTGTTGATTGCTCAGTTGGTAACATCTTAATCTCAGATCATGCCCTGGTGAGTTTAGAGGTGTTGCCACATATGGAGAAAAGGAAATTATATAGTTGGTGCTTTAACATTTGTTGGAAATCAGGATTTTGCAAAAGTGATACATTAAAGGCTGAAATCAATGTTTATATGGAGACCAACTGGTCCACAGTATCTTCTGTGGGTGTGGCTTGGGAGGCACTAAAGGCAGTTCTTAGGGGTCGGATCATACAGTATGCCTCATTCATCAAAAAAATCCAAAGCACGAGAACTCGTGGAGTTGGAAGGAAATATTAAAGGTGCCAAGGCAGAGCTGAAGTGCCGAATGTCGTCTGATGGCCTCAGGGAATTGACCCGACTGAAATACAGATATAATACTATTGTTTCGCAGAAGGTAGAGTTTTGGCTATTCAGGGCAAGACAGTCATACTTTGAGTCAGGGGACAAAGCAAGAAAACTTCTGGCTAGATATATAAAACAGAGAATCTTTTTCTACCATTCCCTCAGTGAAATCTGCTGGTGGTGAAATATTTACCTCACCCATTGATATTAATAATGCTTTTAAAGAATTCTATCTTGATCTCTACAGTTCCACATCTTCGTCTACTGATGAAGATATTAGAAACTTTGTGGAACCTCTTGAACTCCCTAAACTGACGACTGAGCAAAAAAATTCTCTTGACTCTGAGATAACCTTGGAGGAGCTTGACGAGGTAATTAAGGCCCTGCCTACTGGCAAGGCTCCGGGGCCGGATGGCTTTGCCCCTGAATTTTTTTAGATCTTATGCTACAGAACTGGCTCCACTTCTGTTAGAAGTTTATATGGAATCATTAAATTCCGCAAGCCCGGATCAGTCTGATTCTTGAAAAGGACAAAGATCTAAGCGAGTGTAAAAGTTAATGTCCAATTTCCCTGATCCAGCTAGACGTAAAATTTTTGTCAAATTCTTGCTAACCGATTAAATAAAGTTATGACATTAGGCATTTTATCAATATCATGTGGTCAGTGGTGAATGATCAGACTCCGGTCGCTGCCATCTCACTTGATGCCGAAAAGGCATTTGATTTGGTAGAATGGGATTATCTTTTTAAGATTCTGGAAATGTACGGGTTCAGGAATACTTTTATTGGATGAAGTTATTTTATAGACACCAGGTAGCGGCGGTGGTACAAACAAATGGATTAATTTCAGATTATTTTATTCTGGATAGCGGCACCCGGCAGGGTTGCCCTCTTTCCCCGTTATTGTTCTGTCTTGCCCTGGAACCATTAGCAGCCGCGATAAGAAAGGAGGATAATTTTCCAGGGGTGATGGCGGGAGGTGTGGTGCAAAAGCTTCTGCTTTACGCAGATGATATTTTATTATTCATCTCTGACCACATTAGATCTATGCCTTGCCTCCACAGAATTATCAATTCCTTTTCTAAGTTCTCGGGATACAGAGTTAATTGGTCTAAATCCGAAGCTTTGGCTCTGACAGCGTACTGCCCAGTATTGACTTTTCAGCCGGGCACCTTTCAATGGCCCAAACAGGGCATTATGTATTTGGGTATTTTATTCCCAGCAAATTTATGTGATTTAGTCAGAGTTAATTTTGATCCTTTAATTAAAAGGTTTTCGAGTGATGTGGGCAGGTGGGCTTCATTACATTCATTACATGGGAAGGTTAATGTTATTAAAATGACATTTTGACATAATAGAAAAAAATAGATTGTGTGTCAAAAACAAAATTATAAAGACCACATTCCAACATTAGTGCAACAGTCAAACCCCGAACATTCCCCAGAACCAAACAAACAGAAAAAAGAAAAAAATGTACATTAACCCCGCGCACGACAGCGCCAACTGGCGTCCATCCCTCCAAACACAAACAGTCCATGTACGCCTACAAGAACCTCTGCAACAATTTTTCAGTCAGATTGCTCAAGTCCGGTGTTTCTATACAAATTTTGTGAGACAGAACTACACAGCAAAAGATCATCTATAAAACAAACAACAGCCAATAGGCTTCCTCAAACTGTCAAGCAGATATTCAGTGAGCCGGCCCATTCGGCTGCAAATAATGAGTGCAAGCAAATAACTTACTCACTCCAATGACTTTGCCAGAAATACTCCACAAATAAACTTCAGCCGATAGGTGGAATAAGCACAAAGAGCGTGTAGACCCATCCACAAAACCGTCAAGAAAGGTGTGCCGCTCCACAACACAAACTCCAGCCGCCAGGCGGAACCAGCACAAAAGGAGCACGCAGAACCTCCAAACATTCAAACAAATGCTCAGTGAGCCGGGTCCACCCGGCCGCAATGTGAGCACCACAACACGACCCACTCACCCCACCAACCCCACGGAGGACATCGCTTGCTGTGGGCATGCAAATGTTCCACGGCCATCCCCAGCATACAATCTCAACCTGGTCGGGAATATCAGTGCAAAAGCGACCCTCCGTTGATGCAAAAGTTTACCGCATTCCTTGAAGCGACCACGTCTCATTCCCGTTGAGTTTGCAAAGTCTGGGAAAAAGAAAACACTGTGGTTCCTCCAAGAAAGCCCTCCTTTACTCCTCACCTCACGCAAGATTTGACTAGATAAAAAGAACAATCGCAGTTTATTATGTACACAAATGTTATGATAATGCCATCAGTATCCAGTACATTTTCAGTGGTGAACAATGAAAGTCAATGAGAGATTTTAAAACTTTAATTTTAATATAAATTTTGCTTTTAATGCCATGTCAGCTTTTATGATTTTTTTTTGTTTTGTTTTTTTTAGATTTCATGTCAAAATCTAGGTTAAAATATAAAATCAGGAAAAACATATTTGAGGTTAAGATCTATTTATTATATAAAACTTCCTGATTATTGACTGACATTGTTTTATTTTCCTGACATCCAAGAAACCAGGGACTGAAAATGTTTCAAGGAACGGAAACGAAATCCGAAAACCAAAAACAAACGAATGTTTTTTTGTTTTTTTTTTGCCGACTGTAATCGAAAATGGGAATGTTAATAACCGGTTAATTTTGTTCCAATCATTTTTTTTTTTTTCATGAAACCAAAAGTCTAAATGGTTTATCACAGTACATTTTTGGAATTACACCTTTTCCTGTTGCCCCACAAATTAGGCTTCTCTATTTTTTGTTGAACGTGTTGAGCACGTGCTTTGATTCTGAAGGAAACTGCTGCATCACACATTTCTTTGCCTTAATACATGTTGAGGATGAAGCCTTCTGTGACATGAAAACCTTTTAGACAACTATAATTACTATGTATACATGCACAAATTGATTAATCCAGATGCAAGAAAAAATATTGAGGTAAAAAGTTAATTTCTCAGTTGTTTCCAAGTCTTCACTGAATTATTGTTAGATATGATGCATTAATACAGATTTGATGCTGCCGGGTTATGACCGAGAAGCAGATCTGTAATTAAAACAAATAATTAAAATAAAATAATTAGGTAATTATAGAGTAATTATTAAATGTTTAAAATAAAATAATTTGGGCCACATAAAATGACATTTAGTCCAAACACGCCCAAGCAGTGTGTTCATGCATGCAGCAGAGAGAGATTTGGCTATTAATTGATTTTAGATGGCCAGATATATTTTTTGAAATATTTTAAGGGATTTATTTAATATTAAGAATACAGAACATTCATTGAAAAAAAAAATTTATATAGGCTACTGTACTGTGCTTGTTTTGATTTCTATGCTGATAATTCCCCCACATGGGGAATAAAATGCTTATTTATCTTCATTTTGTGCTAGAATTGGTTATAATCTTCTTTATTTGAGCTGTTATTTTATTATCTTAATTTGAATCCATTCAACTATAATTAAGTAGAAACAACAATATTTAAATAGCAAATCTGATTTAAGTCTACTTGCATCTAGTGATCTTCACTTAAATTGTTAAGTTCATTCTATATGAACACCAAGTTAAGTTTTGGAGACGCCGACCATTATATAATAATTGGCGGCGACTTTAACCTAGTGCAGGATGTTTCAATAGACAGGTCTTCCACTAAAAAAATCATCCCATCCAAATCAGCCAATGTAGTAATTAATAATTCTTCTCAACTAGGACTCTCAGATCCTTGTAGATTTATGAACCCTCAAGGTAAATCCTTTTCATACTTTTCTCATGTCCATCATATGTTCTCTAGGATTGATTAATATTTATTGGATAATAAATTACTAAGCGGCATTACGTTTTGGAGACGTCATAACTCAATTCAATTGAGGGAACAAGTTAACTCAATTAGTTGAGTAGAGTCAACTTATTAGGGTTTTCAGTGAACTGTAAACCCTTTTCGGAATGTATGCGCATGGTTTTATTGTGTTCATTTGTTTACCCAACATATATTACAAAAATATGATGATTTGAATTTTAATGTGTTTGAAACCAACAAAAAAATGGGTAAAAAAAATAAATATATATATATCATTGAAATTTAGCAGCAAAGGCCCAACGCTATGTAAAAAATATTGGCATAAGTTGGAAATTTGACAATTTAGTAAATGTATAAACAACAGCAGAAGTGTGATTTACAGTCTTTATAGTCTGTGTCTGGTCTATAAATGTCTCTTATTTCATCACACAAAAGGGAGATTTGTGCACATTTCTGTTTTTTAACTCATCAGGTGGAAAGTCTCCAGGGTTAACTGGTCATCCTCTTCAGAGAGCTCTCCAACTTGACTGCTCGTGTGGAGATTCTGGAGAGCGGACCAGACCTAGATGGTGGCGCGGTAGCAAGCAGCGGCCACTCCGGATCCAGAAAGGTGCTATTTTTTGTTTCTTAGCCCGACTTTTACAGCACATGGACAGCATCCGGTGTTCGTGTTTACCATCGCCAGAAACTGCTCAAATACAAGAATCATGCAACAACCAAGCTGCATGATGACCTGCAGGAGAAGCTACGCGACCTCGGCTTGCTGCGGAGACCAGGCCTCCAGTCCTCGGCGTCGCCTGATGCTGGTGGCCAGGGGAGGGGACGTCGTAAGCGGTGTGCAAGGAAGCGGAAGCGCGGCAAGAGGGCGGGGGTCCATGCTAGGCTAAAAACAAACCCTAGCCAGCCGGCTCTCCCGTCTATCCTGCTCTCAAATGTTTGCTCCCTGGACAATAAACTGGACTACATCTGACTCCAGCAGACTACGCGGCGTGAGTTTAGAGACTGCTGTGTCTTTGTTTTCACTGAGACGTGGCTCAGCGACAGAGTTCCGGATGCCGCCATTCAGCTAGACGGGCTCGCCTCGTTTTGTGCCAATAGAAATGCAGCTCTGTGCGGTAAGACTCGCAGTGGTGGCTTGTGTGTTTACATCAACACGGAATGGTGCAAGAACTCTATGCTAGTCTCTAACTACTGCTCATCGCTGGTGGAGTTTGTGACTGTTAGATGCAGACCTTTATATTTATCACGGGAATTCACCACTGTCATTATAACCGGAGTTTACATTACCCCAGTGCTAATGCTAAGGAAGCGCTCTGTGAACTGCAGAATGCTCACCCTGACGGACTGTTTATTGTCGCCGGAGATTTCAACCATGCGAATCTCAAGACAGTGCTCCCTAAATTCCATCAGTATGTGGACTTTGCAATGAGAGGGGCGAACACGCTGGATCTTGTTTACACAAACATCCCAGGCGCATACCGGGCGGTGCCCCACCCCCACCTCGGCTACTCAGACCACATCTCTGTTATGCTAATCCCAGCATACAGACTCTACCAACTTGGAGGAATACGCAGCATCAGTGACCAGCTACATCAGCAAGTGTATTGATGATGTCACTTTCTCCAAGACCATCACCACACGCTCCAACCAGAAGCCGTGGATGACTGCAGAGGTGCGCGTGCTGCTGAGGACCCGGGACTCCGCCTTCAGAGCAGGCGACAAGGTGGCCCTAAGAACAGCGAGGGCCAAACTGTCCTGGGCCATCAGAGAGGCAAAGCACGCACATGCCCAGAGAATCCACAGTCACTTCCAGGACAGCGACGACACGCGGCGCATGTGGCAGGGCATCCAGGCCATCACCAACTACAGGACAACATCAGTTGCCTGTGACAATGATGCCTCCCTTCCAGATGCGCTGAACGACTTGGTTTGAGGTGCAGGACGTGGCAGCGAGGAAGACCACCCCTCCTCCCAACGACCAGGTGCTATGTCTCACCACGGCTGATGTGAGGAAAACTCTACGTAGAGTCAACCCACGGAAGGCTGCTGGACCAGACAACATTCCTGGCAGAGTGCTCAGAGGATGTGCAGACCAGCTGGCAGATGTTCTTACTGACATCTTCAACATCTCTCTGAGCAGCGCCATCGTTCCAACATGCTTCAAGACCACCACCATCATCCCCGTGCCGAAGAAGTCTTCAGTGTCCTGCCTCAATGACTACCGTCCCGTCACACTCACACCCGTCATCATGAAGTGCTTCGAGAGGCTCGTCATGAGGCACATCAAGACCCAGCTGCCCCCCTCACTAGACCCACTGCAGTTCGCGTATCAACCCAACCATCTGGCCCTCACCCACCTGGATAAAAAGGACTCATACGTTCGAGTGCTGTTCATAGACTTCAGCTCAGCATTCAACACAATCATTCCTCAGCATCTGATTGGAAAGCTGAACCTGCTGGGCCTGGACACCTCCTTCTGCAACTGGATCCTGGGATTCCTGACTGGGAGACCTCAGTCAGTCCGGATCGGGAACAGCATCTCCACCGCCACCACACTGAGCACTGGGGCCCCCCAGAGCTGTGTGCTCAGTCCACTGCTGTTCACTTTGCTGACTCACGACTGTGCAGCAATGCACAGCTCGAACCACATCATCAAGTTCGCAGATGACACGACCGTGGTGGGTCTCATCAGCAAGAATGATGAGTCAGCATACAGAGAGGAAGTGCAGCGGCTGACAAACTGGTGCAGAGCCAACAACCTGTCTCTGGATGTGGACAAAACAAAAGAGATTGTTGTTGACTTCAGGAGAGCACAGAGTGACCACTCTCCGCTGAATATCGACGGCTCCTCTGTGGAGATCGTCAAGAGCACCGAATTCCTTGGTGTTCACCTGGCGGAGAACCTCATCTGGTCCCTTAACACCAACTCCATTACCAAGAAAGCCCAGCAGCTTCTTTACTTTCTTCAAAGGCTGAGAAAAGCACATCTCCCACCCCCCATCCTCACCACATTCAATAGAGGGGCTATTGACAGCATCCTGAGCAGCTACATCACTGTCTGGTTTGGGACTTGCACCATTTCGGACCGCAAAGCCCTACTGAGGATAGTGAGGACAGCTGAGAAGATCATCGGGGTCTCTCTTCCCACCACAAAGACATTTACACCACACGCTGCATCCGCAAAGCAACCAGCATTGTGGATGACCCCACACACCCCTCACACAAACTCTTCACCCCCCTGCCGTCTGGCAAGAGGTACCGAAACATTCGGGCCCTCGCGGCCAGACTGTGTAACAGCTTCTTCCCCCAAGCCATCAGATTCCTCAATACTCAGAGACTGGACTGACACACACACACACAGCTGTACACCATCCAACTTTTGCACATGTCCAGAGTTGCACTTAATTCATTGTCACTTTATACCTGGCTGCTACCTCAATAACTGCTATGTCCATAGAACACTATTTCATAGTATGTTATGTTTACATTCAGCATTTTTAGAAAGTGTCATCTTTTTGCACTACTCAGATTAGAAATGTGTACTGGTCGGCGCTGCACTGTGTCTCACTGTCTCTTACTGTGCCTATTGTCCTGTTTCCTTTTTAGTAATTATTGTACTGTCCTGTACTTTTTGCACACGTTTGCACATGCACTTTATGTAGGAATGTGCAGGTCTTATTCAGTCTGTGTAGTCTCATGTGGTTCTGTGTTTGTCCTATGTTGTTTTATGTAGCACCATGGTCCTGGAGGAACATTGTCTCGTTTCGCTGTGTACTGTACTAACTGTATATGGTTGAACGACAATAAAAAAAACACTTCAACTTGAACTTGAACCAGTACATTAAACTGGAGTTTGAGCTCCTAAGGATCGAGCTGAGATAATTTGAGGTTCTGGTCACACAACTGAAGACATCTCTGAACTCTTCATCACCAGCCTTTGAGAGTCTGTACATAGAGGTATGCGTGTCCTCGGTTTTTAGAAAACATTTCATCAAAGTACTTGTGTGCTATCTATTTTTCTCTTCACAAAAAAAAAAAAATGACAGTTCTGTATGCTGTTATTATTTCTGTGAACACAAAATACATTTTGAACTTTTGTTCTTTATACAGATTTTTTCAATTTTTCGATAGTTGTAGTGACCATCTGTGTCAAGGAGCAAAACACCATTAAAGTATCATAATTGTTGTCCATACGATTTGTGCCTTATATTCCAAGTCTTCTGAAGTCATACGATAGCTTTGTTTGCAGAGGGAAGACGATCAGTGAATATCAACTTTAATTTCACTCCGTTCCAGGGGACTTAAGGGGGGCTTGTGGCAAAAATGCCCCTGAAACTCAAAATGTGCAGTCTATAAATGCCTCAGTTTCTGTTTTATTTATATTATCTGATATAGTTCTTAATATTCTATTCAAAGCATAATTATTAGTTAATATCACATAAAATATGATTTGATGTTGATTTAATTTTATGGATAAGAGGTAATATTCTCAGTCTAATTATTCCAACAAAGAATGTATGTGCATTGATTGATTAAATGTAAGTACTTAAATATAAGAATAAATTTTTTTTTAAGCCCTCATAAATGTAAAAACTGATTAAACCCAGGGGGCAATTATTGCCCTTTGGAAAAATTCATTTCTGGCACTGCTCTGTTCCTCACACAAAGCTCTCTAATGACCTCAGAAACTTGAAATATGGTATACTACTTTTATGTTTTTTTGTTTTTGTTGTTGTTGTCCTTTTTTGCATCTTGACAGTTGTGGTCACATGAACATTTTGTACAACGTCTTTCGGGTTTAGAATGATATGAGTGCAAATTATTAACATTTTTTCAACTTTTTCTTTAAGATTCGGAATATGAGTTTAATTGTTGACCAATTGGAGAGCTACGATAAACGCAACTTGGAAGTGATTCGCATCGAGTTTGCCAAACTTCAAAAGAAACTGGAGAAATGTCAGGATGATAAGGACGACTTCTCCAGTGCACAAATATGTAAGCTACTGTTTCAATATTGTCTGTTAATATTAAGACAAAATATTTCATCTTTTCACCCTCTTGAACTTAAGATGCAGTCCTTTAGAGAACTACAGTGTAGACATTTAACAAACACTTAGCAGACAATCTGACATGATGTGCAAAATCAGCTGTAAATTAAAGATAATAATGTTAACATTTTAATGCATGACATGGAGGCGAAGCACATTAAAGAATGGGAATTATTATTACATGTTCTGAGGAGTGCCAACCCTTCAACAATATATTATTTCTGGATTGAGTATTTAAATTCAGTTTTTAAAGAGTGTGTGGTCTCCAAAAAACTCCACATCCATTTTTCCAATTATTCATTCAGCTTTTTATTTAATTCATTAAAATAAATGTGATATTATCGCACTACTTTATCTCTGTGTCTGATTCAGAATGGGCAGAACTCTAGATCTAATGACCCGTAAATAAAGTTGACCATTACTTTTATTCTTTCAGTCGAAATTTGCACAGTAAAAATCTATGACAGCTGTAATTAATAAATGCTGGCAAGTGACCATGGTATAAGTGGGAAAATCCACGGCTAGGTGTGTGTTAAACAATTTGAATATACAGTACTCTGCTTCGCCTCCACATCGTGCATTAAAATCATTTTCATGCACACCTAGCTGTGGAGTATCCCTTACACATAGTATAGTACATGTATACATATTAAGGTCTCTTAAAAACTGAACTGGAAACTTTTCACCAGGCCTTCTTCATTAAATATTTCTGGTACTTTTAAAATGTCATTTCCACCACACCAGACAATTTTCCCCCTAATAAAATTTGTTCAGAAGTTAGTGTACTTGTTTAATCAAGTGGACAAAAGTGTCAGTGAAAAGCATGAGATGAAATATGAGACAAAACAAAGAAAAATCAGACAAATTACCACTTTTTATTGGCTGTCATTTCCATTCAAGATGAAATTTTGCCAAATTATGCAAAAAGTGTGAAAATATAATTTAATTTGATTAAAATGTTAGCTATGAAATTATCCTTCACAAGACAAAAGAATCTTTCCATTAGCATCATTTCCATTACAGAATTCTGTTAAACACTATACAGAATTTGAGATGTGCTGGAAATGAATTTTCATGACTTGAATGACATAAATCTCCTGTGATGCATGAACACACACTGATGAACACTGTTAGTAGACAAATTAAATGAACTAGTGAGAGTGTGAAAAATGTTTTAACAATACTTTACTTTCTAGAAATCCACAGTGCTAAAAGTGCCTGAAGTTGAAGAAACGCACATATATAAATACAAAACTAGTTACTGCAGTGAGCTGGTTTGCATACAGTTTATTAAAAAAAAAAAAAAAAAAAACACGCTTAAAACATTACTTTCGCTGCCATTTACAGGGTCTTGTCAGCATGGAGGTATTCTCAGGATTGGAAAACCACTCATCAGCCAGCTAAACGCAGACCTGAATGCAGGTTATAAATATGGAGGATGGGGTAAAGACTCCAAGCCTTTGCCTGTCTCCGAGAATATGAACTGGTACTCGGGTTTTAAAGACACTCTGGTCAGCAGAATCAGACACTATGCTGACTACTATAAACTGATCATGAGACAGGGCTTTAGTACACATGAGTTGTATGTAGTAAATAAATATGATCGGCGAGGCATTGGAAACAATTACATAGTGTGGGCCAATACCCTATACTATCAGTTCAGAAGCCCTTTTATCATGGCAAAGTACAACATGACCAGCAAAACAGTGGAGTACAAGGCTGTTCCGAAGGCAACGACCCGATTCTCCTACCACTATTCACCCAATCAGAACTTGGACTTTGCAGCCGATGAGACTGGGTTGTGGGTAACTCATGCAACAGAGGAGTCAAATGGTAAACTAGTCTTGGGGAAGATAGACGAGGAGTTGTTTGCATTAGAGGAGGTTTGGCAGACGAGCGTATTCAAACAGTCTGTCACAAATGTCTTCATGATTTGTGGAGTCCTGCACGCAACCAGATCAGTAGATACTCAAACCGAGGAAATTTTCTACACCTTTGACACCACCAAAAATGAGGAAAGCCATGTTAGCATTCACTTTGAGAAGTTCCAGGACTTCTATGTGTACCTGGACTACAACCCCACCGATCAGAAGCTTTACATGTACAACAACGTTTATTATGTTAGTTACAATGTGAAATTCAGAGATGCCTAGATAATCTACTGCATTCAGAATTGGTTTTTGATTTGATGACAATTTAATACTTTTTATTTTGTGGAAATTGAAATAGAACAATTTTATTGCTGAATCCTGATATTAAATTCTAATGAAGCATCAAACTATTTCAGATTTCCTTCATGTTGTCTTACACATTGTAGAGCTGTGCTAATTTACTAGAAGTTTACTATTAATAGTACACTGAAAAAAACTGATTTTGTTGTAAAGTAAATATAACAGAAAGTATTAATTATTTTCTACATTGAATAAGTAAATTTAAAGTAAATTTTACATTTGAACTCAATTTAAAAATGAATGCTCTAGCTTGTAAGTAAATATTATTTATGTTTGCTTGTTATCTTTACAATATGTCATCATGTATCAACCCTACAGTAGAAAACCTTGTTCTACAGTAGTTATTCACTAATTTAAGTACATTTCACTGGTAAATATAAGAAGTAAATTTTACTTAACTTTTTGAAGCTGGTGTTCCCAGCATGCTCCAAGCTTGAATAATTAATAAGCTGGCATGTTTTCACTGTTTACAAGTTGATTGAATCCATCTTTAATGTTGATTTTGTTTTGTTTGGTAACTTCTTCTTTTGTGAAGTCTGAAATTCATTTTCTACTCAAAATTACCCATTCATGATAAAAAAATAAAATAAAAATGTCCGTTGATTGTTACCGTCATCGTGCTTTGAGTATCAAAAGTTTGAGTACCATATATGTCAGATTTGAAAGTAAAAGTTACTGTATTAACTGAAATGATAAAGTTAAATTTACTTTAATATTATGTCATGAAGTTAGAATTTATTTTATGAAATGAAACGTAAACATTAAATGGCATGAAATTAAGTGTTGGACAGGAGGCTAGATAAAATGTGATACCTGTATTGTCTTGATTTGAAATTCTGTTTGTTGATAGGTTGGTCTCTATTGGAACAAAAGTCATCCCTTTTTGTATAAGCCAAGTTGTACAATATTATTACGAGTTGTCAGGAGACTTTATTGGATATGAAGTCACACATTTACATACTCCTTACATTACAATTCATTTATCCAGTTCTACTTGCCTGATCAGATGTCTGTGAGTGCTTGCTGTTTACAATCGTTGGACACTACAAGCAAATCAAACAAGATTTTATTTCAATCAGTCTTTGTGTCTGAGTCACTTCCTGTGAGATCATGAAAACTCGCAGGCGTTCAAATGTCTGAATAATGAAAGTCCGCCTCGCTGTTCTCTCCCGGAGTGTTAACGCACACAACACATGCAGTGCAAACCGATTCAGGATCTAGTTTTGTGCCGCTCGTTTGCAGTGTAGACACAGTCGGACCTGCTTACAAGGTGACTCATAAATGTGCAACACTAAAACACTAGTGACTGATGTTAAAGAGATCACAGACGTCAGCTGATGACGTTAGGGAGACACAGTCCTCAGGTTTTGTGTCTAACCTTCAGTGTGACGCAACAGTCACTTTCATTAGCAATATCCAGCTCTGATTTACACTTCTGATTGTCCTGTAAGAAAAACAAAGCCAACATATGAAATGGTTCAAATGCAAATCAGGCAAACAAAAAAGTAAACAGGAGCAGTAGAATAGCACTATTCAGACCAAATGCGTTCTTGTATGCAAGAATGCAAGTGTCTCGAGACACTGACAGTGTTTTAAAAACTCAGTGAGACATGGCGCAATGGTCAAAGACGACAGTCTAGCGCATGTTTACATAGAAACTCTATCACAATTAATCACATACATCAGCGGTCGGCAACATTTTTGACATGGAGTGCCATTTTTTTATTTTACTGGTTAATGGCTGTGCCAGGCATCTCACTGGTATTTAGCATCATAAACGGTGCATTTTTAGGATGCTGTGTCAGGTCTAAAATGAGTGGAAACTTTGAAAATCGCATCTCAAGATTCCTGTATTCTGTTGTGCTTCACCCATCTGTTGTGCTTCTTCCTAACTGAGCAGTTCAAGGTTTGTTGAGAAGTGCTGCCCCCTATCAACATGGCTCGTAAAAACAGATGTACTTCAAGCTTGAATTGCTCGTATGGTAAGAAAATCCGTTCTTTTGTTACGGAATTTACGTACGTGTCAGGGGGCATGATTGTGTAAAT
Organism: Myxocyprinus asiaticus; assembly: GCF_019703515.2. Classification (NCBI taxonomy): domain Eukaryota; kingdom Metazoa; phylum Chordata; class Actinopteri; order Cypriniformes; family Catostomidae; genus Myxocyprinus; species Myxocyprinus asiaticus. The sequence goes on along the minus strand of NC_059363.1, from coordinate 46,516,831 downwards.
TTTTCTTTATAATTTCTTTAAATCAACAGCCCTAGTTCAAATACTTTCTCCTATCCCAGTTTACTATGCAGAAACAATTAAGTAAACCTTAAAGTATGTTGATTTCCCCGAAAAGTGTAAAAACACTGGGCCTCTTTGGCACCTTCAACATTCCTTTTTGTTTTGAGCAACCTGTCCATCCTGACACAATAACATTGGCTCAGCCAAAGGCATTCGAACAATGGTAGATGTGTATTTAGAAAGCAGTTTGAAAACAATGTCTATTTGCAATTGCGTTCGGTGGCGCCAGTTGTGCAAAACTTCAGCTTTAAATAACAAAAACAAAGTTTACAAAGTGACTACGAAGCACACATAGTGCTGAAATTATCTACACAATCCACAAAAAGTATTGAGTGGAATCTGCAAGATCAGTGGAGCTGTGGCTGAATTAGACAAGTTGAATACTAAAGGTTAGGGGGCTGTCGGTAATGTTTTGACATGAAGTGCCATTTTTAATTTTCCTTGTTAGTTATGCATGTGTGCATGTAAAACTTGAGTCCACTAGTAAAAATGCATACATAACATGAATTTCCGAAGGTCATCATAATTTGATGTGTCCTCCTTCAGCATAATGACAGCTTGTACTCGAGCTGAAATGGACTTCACAAGTTTGTGCAAAACCTGCATGTTATCCAGCATGATTTATGAATGTTCCACAGAGCATCTTCAATGGAAGCAAGAGAATATGACCGTCTGTACACAGAATTAACATGGTTAATTTGTTATCACAAATTTGCATATTTAAAAGGTGAGACAGAAATTGTGTGGAATCTTACATTGTTCTTATAAAAAAATTTGTCATAATGTTTCTTTGTTTAAAATCTCCAGATTAAATTTAGACTTAGTATCAGACCCACAATGGCCCTGATTTACTAAAGGTTTGCATGTATAAAAACATGCAAACTTAATAACATGTGCAAAATAGATCCGAGCTGGTCTGATCTGACTAACATAGTCTTCTGAGGATTGTGTCTTTCAGATGCGCAAAACAGCACACCTTGGCAATTTTTGCATGTTTACACTGAAATGAATATGCAACTCTGATAAAAGTAGCCTTCTAACAAGTGAAGGATATATCCTTAAGGAATACATTGCCTTGCCAGCACTATAATAACCCTTAAATACTTTATTATCAAGTAGTGTTGTCACAATACCAAAATTTCAGTAGTCGGTACCGAGACCAGTGAAATTTCACGGTTCACTATACCAATTTTGATACCACAGCCAAAATATAGTAATGTGCTATTGAACACACTTCCTTAGCCTATTTAAAGTTAAATGTAAATAATAAATTAAAATAAATGCATGTTTCCTTCAAGTGTTTCTCAATTAAGTATGCATCGCTTTGGTGTTTTTAAGTATGGCCCTGCTGAAATATGTTTTATATTTTTCCCATATCCTTTTTTTTATTTTATTTTATTTTTTTTATAATTTTTCCAGAATTCCATGTTTTTAAAGTTTAATTTAATTTCATCATCAAAATGGTGTCTAATCAAATTGTTTCTTAAAACTTTTAACAAGTGAAACTAAAACAATTACTTTTAAAAATACCATTGCATTTTTAACAAACTTCAGTACAACAGCACTCTTGCTTGTGATATATTGATCATTATTATTATTTATTAATCATTATTTATTATTATTAATAATTTTACTATACATTTGTAATAAATTTCTGTTGCATATCTTCAATTTAAGGCTTCTAGCTTTTATTTTGAATTGTGCTTTTAACTTGATGCAAGCTTTTATTTTGTCATCTCATACAACGCAAATGATTCTCAATGTCTGTGGAGTTTCCAGTGAATGACTGGTCTGCTTCACACATTCATTTAAAACACAAAGCTCATGCAGACTAAGATTTTGCAGCATTCTGTAGTTTAATAATCACACTAGGACATATCATGATTTTAATATGATTAGTTGTGCATTTCAGTGTAAAATGAGTAACAGAGCACACACTCAATTAAGTGTGAGCATTTGAAAAACAGTCGTGTTAATCAGATGCCGCACTACGACCGAATTAAGTCAGTGTTCCATACTACTGGTACTGCAGAAACACTGGTATTGTGACATCTTTTTTATTTTAGTACCGGTACTTTTGACAACATTATTATCAAGTACTTTATGATCTTACCTCTGTTAGCCTCTGATTTCAAAGCAATGTCTGACAAAGTGTGGTTTCCTGTGAACACATTTACAGCCGTTATAAATGCACATTCAACACTGAAAGTCTTCTGCCTTATTCACATGTCATATGAAGTCATACCACAGTCTGTCGCATCAGCTTCTGTCACATCCGTTTCTGCTTTCACACAGTAATCATGATCACCTACATAAACCGACAGTTTGGTTAAAAAAATAATTAAGCATTTTTATAAATGTAATAACAAAACAAGTAATGTTATGACTCCTCTATCTCACCATCCGACTCACTGTCGCATTTTAAGTACAGCTTCAGGTTGGAAACGTTTGTTTTGCGTGTTTTGCCAGATTCGTCTGTCAACGTGACCAAACCTTTCTCAGAAATCTCTTTCACCAGAAAAGGTCCAATCCAGTCGTTCTCCAGTTTTCCACCTTTGTGTCCTTTATTTGTTTTGTTTGCCAACAATACAGTCTCTCCTTCGTGGATGTGAAACGACTGCACACGTTTTCTTTTGCCCAACACATTCCTTCGTTTGCGGGACTCGCTGAATATCTTTCGCCTACCTTGAGCTTTTTCTATGTTATACAACACCTGACAGAAAGAATGCAGAATGGAATGTGGGGTGAACTCACATAGTTACACTGCCTGTCAAATGTTTGGACAGAATTGTATGAATTTAAATTTCTCATGATCTAAAAAAAAAAAAACAATTTAACTGTTTTCAAGCTTAAATGCAAATTGTGCCTATGTATACATTTCTTTACAAAACTATTTTTGTTGTAATCTTCAATACTTTGAAATAACACAAATGGAAGTATAGGAATTATGTAGTGACCAAAAATAATAAAAAATAAAAAAATAATAAAAAATATATTATTTTAATATATTCACTATAATTCTAATATGCGGAAAGTAGTCATAATAATGAGGGTGTGTCTAAAGATTTGACTGTCAGAGTAAATATAAATTACTCACCTTAGCATGCAGTGCCATCGCCTCACCAATCCTCGTTTCTGTACCAAGCTCTGGATTATCAATGACAAAACAACCCGCCTCTGATTCTGCCACTGACTTGTTGTTGATAATCTCTGGCATGAGCGGATTCCGGTTAAACATCAAGAAGTATGGTGGGTACTTTGTGGTTTCCTAAATAAATGAACACAAATGCAGTCTAACTTAATTAAAAATACTTCAGTATTTATTATGTATTTTATAATTGTACGGCTGGCCCTTTAAATGCTTCTAAGTTCTGTCATTAAACTCTACATGGTCCAAGCTGTTAGGTCCTTTTACATGTAATCAATCCATGTGCATACTCTCTCTTTGTCTAATATTTAAATTGCCTCAGTTGTTTGCAGGTAAGCTGGTCAAATTGCAGTACGCTATGAGAGCATTCTCTCCGAGACCCTCCTCCTCCCCAGCATCCGTCTACATCTGCTACACATGAATTGTATGTATGTCTAATTGTGCAGAAGCTGTGTAAGCAGATCTAGTCTACCAAAACCAAACCTACTAACTTGTCATATCCATTATGATATTCCAAAGTTATTTAGAGAGTTGTCATGCTGAACATTGATGCTGTGAATTAGAGGTCAATCGATATATCGGTTTTACCTATTAATCGTGCCGATAGTTGCTTTTTGGAACAAGACTGTTAACAGCAAAAATCAATGCAGATAATTAGGGGTTCAAGCCCAAAGGGCTAGACACCCTATTGTTTTTTCTTTCTTTATATCTGTGTGTTCCTCTTTGTCCGGCACTGGAGGATTCTACAGTTAGAACAAATGCTTAATTTGGTGAATGCTTAGAAGTGGAGCATTGTAATTAAACCAAGTCTCCATCGCCATCAGTTTATAGACTAAAGCACGAATTTTAATTTGACAAGTTCTAAAAAAAAAAGAACAAAAGACATCTGAAGCACAGGCATTATTAAACATTTATTTATATAACCTTTCTTTATTGTTGAGTTTGTGTTGGTTTTGACTAACAGTGTCCCTTGAGAAAAGGAAAAAAGCTTTTATATATTACGGGAATACTGGACAATGACAAGCAATCGCTGATGATCTACTGTTGATGAATTACAGCTCATCCAGTATTTATTAGCCCATATGACAATGTTTACAGTTCACCCGAAAATGAAAATTCTCTCACCACTTACTCACCCTCATGCCATCCCAGATGTGTATGACTTTCTTTCTTCTGCAGAACACAAATCATGATTTCAAGCTCGATTACACTTCATATAGCACCATGCGTCAAGCACTAGGAAATGTAATCGAGCTTGAAATCACTATTGCCAAGAAGGCTGCTGTCAAGATTTTTAGTGAAAAAGGAATTACATTTTGATCTGTTTTCACCCAAAACCGACTGGTTCACTTTAGAAGACATGGATTTAACCATTGGTGTCGTATGGATTATTTTATGTTCCCTTTATTTGCTTTCTGGAGCTCCAAAGTTCTGGCCACCATTCACTTGCATTGTATGGACCTGCAGAGCTGAATTATTCATCTAAAAATCTTCATTTGTGTTCTGCAGAAGAAAGAAAGTCATACACATCTGGGATGGCATGAGGGTGAGTAAATGATGAGAGAATTTTCATTTTTGGGTCAACTAACCCTTTAGTAGTGTATATATTGTAACACATTTTAGATGATTGTAAGAGTGCATGTTTTATTTCCCTTGTGTGTTTATGCGAGCTGGACATTTCAAAATAAGAGTCCCGGTGTGTTTCTGGCTTGTTTATAGCTAAAAGTCCTGTGTTATGTTCCAAATAATTTGTTCTGGTTATTATAGTGATTTTGGTTGCACTATAAACTTCATCTGCGTTTTGATTCACTTTAGACTCTTTTTGCCTCTGTGTCTGTGCCTGTCACAGTAGTAAGCAAAGACAAGGAACTTTCAATAATTAAATTTTAAAAACTATTGGCCAATTAATCAGTTATCAGCCATTTCCACAAGCTTAGTTATTGGTATTGGCAAAATTCAATATCAATTGATGTCTATTGTGAATTCTACTTCAAATATGTCACCAAGGTAAAGTTTTCTAGCTTGTAGACACAAATTAGGCTTTGTCGAAATTGCGGAAATGATGGTCTTGGAAGCATCGATGGGTTGAAAATGATACATTTTCTAATTATATAAAATATTTTGCACCGTATGCCATAATTTTCCAGCAAAAGTGAGACTCGACTCAACTCTGAGACATGAGAGAAATTACAAGATAAATATACTTAGCAGCACACATATATTTTGGGTAAAAAAAATCTGTTTAATTTTTACTATTATTTAAAAACTATTTTTTATCTATACTTTTAAGTATTGAATGGATCATAACTAATTTATAACGAAAATGTTTATATATATATATATATATATATATATATATATATATACACACACACACACACACACACACACACACACACTACTGGTCAAAAGTTTTGAAACACATTCTTTATAACATCAAAACTGTGTTATATTTTAGTATAAGTAGTCACCCTTTGTCTAGAATTTGCAGACATGTACACTTGACATTTACTCAACCAACTTCTTGAGGTATCACCCTGGGATGCTTTTTTCAAAACTTTTGACCGGTAGTGTATATTTCCATAAAGAGATAACATTTTATAAAAAATATGAATATTTTTTCTCCTGACACATAAAAAAATACATTGCTAAAAATAAAAATAATCATTTTTTGTGGGGCCAGTGAAAAATTTTGACAAGGCAAATAAATCTGATAAGATCCCTTCTGTTGAACAGACCTGTCTTGAGGTGTTGATGGCGTACACGACTCCTTTCAGGTGCTGGTCCCAGTCATTCTGCTCATCATTACAGTATTTGGACAGCGCCCTCTTTATTGTCTGATTGGTCCGGGTCAGTTGTCCTTTTGACCGTGGGTAGTAAGCGGATGTCACACACTGCCTCACACCGAGGACTTTAAACATGTCCATGTTGACCTGAATTCAGAAAGATATTCAAAAATACAATTAACTTATAACAACTTTCCTCCTTCAATGTAAGTCTATGGGATTTTTTTCACTATTCGCTAACGTCTATTTTTGTTTCATTGTCCAAACCTCTCCTCAAAAAAACACATTGAAGATTTGAGGTAAAATTGCCAAACATTGTTGAGCGACTTATGCACCAAATTTTAATACTGAAGGCAGGGTTAGAAATTAACACTTTTACTATGGGGCAATATTTGCACCCTAGATGTGATTTTTAGCTGCATTTTTTACCTATATAAGGGCATTTTATAAAACACTGTATCTTTTTATGTAAAATACTTAAATTTAATGAATTTGTCATTTATACAGCTGTTACCTACAAATCGTCCAGGTTACTTTCGTAACCTCCGTTCCCTGATGGAGGGAACGAGACGTTGTGTCGATGTAGTGACACTAGGGGTCGCACTTGGGAGCCCCAAACACCTCTGATCTTTGAGAAAAGGCCAATGGGAATTGGCGAGTGGAATTTGCATGCCACTCCCCCGGACATAAAAGGAGTTGGCTTGCAACCACTCATTCAGGTTTTGTGCTGAGAGACAAGGTCCTGGCCATTTCAGCAGGTAGTTCAGTGTTGTGGCAGGAGGGACACAACATCTCGTTCCCTCCATCAGGGAACAGCGGTTACGAAAGTAACCAGGACGTTCCCTATCTGTCACTCACTCGACATTGTGTCGGTGTAGTGACACTAGGGGTCCCTATACAAAATGCCACGACTAACTGAACTGTGTTACGTGGACTGGTGGTGCAAGACGGGCAGACCTTGTGTGCCTCGTAGCCAGTGCACCCGGCTGTCACGTAACCTCCCACAACGCTCTTACGGGCGTCACGTGGTCCCCTGCACCTTGGGGACGAATCGTCTGCCCCAAAATAGGGACCGGATGACCCAGCCGCGGCCTCTTCTCCTTTTTTCTCCCCAAAAACAACAAAATCGTTCAGCTGGGGGCCATACAGTGGTCTGTGTCGGGGGGTGTCCCTCCGAAGGGGAGGACACCGCGGAGACCACACCCTGCCCGGAGGGGGGTATTTGAGTGGAAATACATCACATGGTCTTGCCGAGTTTACTACCCGATGGGGAAGGAGCTCTACAAACACGGTGACCAGGGGCAGAGGGACCTCTGCCCAAGGAAGACGTGGTTTACCAACAGGGAAACCATTTTGCGGAAGATACATCACACGGGGTTACCTACGGGCAACCAGTGCATGTGGAGCACCTACCCCAGCACAGAGCCTAGTTAGCTCACGTACTGGGCCAGCAGCGAGTTTCTCCGAAAACCCACCTGCCACAGGGCTAAGGAGAAAGGTCATCCAGGGTCCACAACTTCACAAAGTGCATGTCTTCACCTCGGGGAGGGGCAAGGCGCTATGCGCAAGCGGTACACCCGGCCAGCTGTCCCGGAACTTACCTGCTCGTACCTGACAACACACGGGATGAGACCAGCTCAACCTGGAGACTGTAAAACCTTGCAAAGGTGTTGGGTGTTGCCAAGCCTGCTGCTCTACAGATCTCTGCTAAAGAGGTGCCATTGGTCAGGGTCCAGGAGGCCGTCACACTCCTAGTAGAGTGGGCTCGTAGCCCCAAGGGGGGTGGCACGTCCTGGGCGTGATATGCCATAGTGATGGCATCAATGACCCAGTGGGCGATCCTCTGTTTGGAGACAGAGCTCCCTTTCTGCTGTCCGCCAAAGCTGACAAAGAGCTGCTTGGAGCTTCTAAGGCTCTGCGTGCGATCCAAATAGATGCATAAAGCACGCACTGGACACAGCAACGCCAAGGCTGGGTCTGCCCCCTCCTGGGGCAGCGCTTGCAGCTTCACCACCTGATCCCTAAATGGGGTCGTGGGAACCTTGGGCACATAGCCCGGTCGGGGTCTCAGGATCACGTGAGAGTAGCTCGGACCGAACTCCAGGCAGGTTTTGCTGACAGAAAACGCATGCAGGTCCCCTACCCTCTTGATAGAAGTGAGCGCAGTCAGGAGGCCAGTCTTCAAAGAGAGTGCCTTTAGCTCAACTGACTCCAGGGGCTCGAATGGAGCTCCCTGTAGGCCCCGAAGGACCACAGAGAGGTCCCACGAGGGGATGAGGTGCGATCTGGGGGGATTCAACCTCCTAGCACCTCTCAGGAACCTGATGATCAAGTCGTGCTTCCCCAAATACTTACCGTCTACTGCATCGTGATGTGCCGATATAGCGACTACATACACCTTCAAGGTGGAGGGGGACAGCCGCCCCTCCAGCCTCTCCTGCAGGAAGGAAAGCACCGATCCGACTGCGCATCACTGGGGGTCTTCGCTTGCGGGAAGAACACCACTTAGCGAACAGATACCACTTCAAGGCATACAGGCGTCTCGTAGAGGGAGCCCTGGCCTGAGTGATCGTGTCTACCACTGCAGGTGGTAAGCCACTTAGGTCTTCTGCATCCCGTCCAAGGGCCAGACATGGAGGTTCCAGAGGTCTGGTCACGGGTGCCAGATGGTGCCCTGTCCCAGAGAAATAAGGTTCTTCCTCGGGGGAATTCGCAAGGGAGGGGCTGTCGCGAGGAGCATGAGGTCCGAGAACCAAGTCTGGGTAGGCCAGTAGGGTGCTACTAGGACAACCTGCTCCTTGTCCTCCCTGACCTTGCACAACGTCTGTGCAAGTAGGCTCACTGGGGGAATGCATACTTGCACAGCCCCAGGGGCCAGCTGTGTGCCAGCACATCTGTACCGAGGGGAGCCTCGGTCAGAGAATACCAGAGCGGGCAGTGGGAGGATTCCCAGGAAGTGAACAGGTCTACCTGTTGTAGGGCCTTGGCCCACTCAAAATGGCAGCAGAGACCGCATGGCCCTTTGTTCTATAATCAAAGGAGAGACACTGAACTCAGTTTCCCAGGATCCTTCACAAATTCACAACTGGATGCGAAGTCCCGCCCATGGACCCAGTCTCAAACACCATTGGCCGAAAGCGGCCTACGACCAATGACGTCATCTTTTCAATAAAATCAGCGGACAGATGTAGTTCGGCCTCTCTGTGCTAAGCTCTGGCTGGCTGTTAAGGGACATCTGTACTGTGCACGTACTGAAGGAGTTTTCCCTCGATTTTGGACTGAGAACAAAGAGACCACGTTTTTCTAACCTCACCATTTGGCCACAGTAGAGTAAGATTAACTTAGCTTTGTTCAAGTCTTATAGTATACTTATAACAACTGGTTCAGTTTCACTGTAAAGCAACAGTGAATTTATTTTGAAAAACGGAAAAGCGACCAGTTTCCCTTCTCCCTCTTTTTCATTCAACATTGACTACCTTCTGCATTTTTCTCCATCGCTGGATCCGAAGAATAAAGCAGAGACGCGTCTTTTCACTGACAAGCGTAAGACAAGGGACCATCCAGACCATTTTTCCTGACCGCTCAATGCAACAGAAATTCCAACGGACAACCCTACTGAAATCACACAGGATTTCCCAAGTAAGGCTTGATATCTGGGCAGATTTAGTTTAGAAACTGTGATTTGTCTTGCGAAACTAAATCGTATTTTTGATTCTAAATGCTGATGTTTTGAGTATATTTGTATGTTAAACTCTGCTCGCTGTTTGCTGTTTTGAGTTGGGAGATTTTTATTTTTTTTGGGGGGGGGGGTTACGTTTGTATTGTTGAGTGATCTGAACTAGTAATTCAGTCCCGCTGTTACGAGCGGTTACCCTCAATTAAACTGCATGCACTTTTCCTCTCTCTCTCACTGATATTCACTGAGTGAGCGGCGCCATGGTTTATGTTCAACTCAGGCTGGTGAACCAAATTGTCCCGCCTGTTTCGTCAGTTCCTTTGTGTGTCCGCTCATTTCCACCCTCACGTGGTATCAGCTCCATTTTGGATCTAATCCTCCATTTTGAACCTGATCCTCCATTTTGATTCCTTCGTTACTACATCTGGACACACACACACACACACACACACACACACACACACACACACACACACACACACACACACACACACACTAGCATATAGCTCCACTGTTAGTTTGGATTTCCTTGATATTTTTTTGGGGATTACATTCAGATAGTATTGGCTGTGTTCACTACTGCTTGATTATAATAAGTCTTGTTATATTATAATAAGTACTCTTGTTTGTTTTTGTTTGAATATTGCGTTGAAGCCAACCTCTGCCACGTCAAGAACTCCCAAGTTATCTCAGATTACTGTTATTTTATTGGTGTTAGAAACTAACTGTAACTAGATTACTATTAGATTTGTATAGCAATAATTTAACTAGTTTTCCCCCTTTTTGATTATTTTGATTAATAATTAAGATACTCAACCTTCAGGGTAGATTTTGTTTTTGTGAGACTCAATCAGTAACTTGCTATAATCTTTCTCTTTTCAAAGAGTGGTGCCCCAAGAATAGAATTTAATGAGTTAAATTCTATTTAATTATTATTTAATTGTTATTTAATAACAATTAATTATTGATTATTTCTGATAGTAAAACTGATTTAAACAACCAGTAGCACCTACACTGTGCTTGACCGAATCGACTCCAAATCAGCTGGACCACCTGAAGGTGGAGTCTCCACTCTCCCCTGAGCGTGACCTGCCGCGACAGCGCATCCGCTGCGTTGTTGAAGTTGTGAGTGGCTCGCAACGACTTGAGCCACTGCTGACTCCAGAGGAGGAGACGGTGGGCGAGTTGCAACATTTGACGAGAGCACGCCGCCTTGGTGGTTGATGTACGCTACCGCCGCGAATTGCTGGGCGAAATCCTCTACGGTGTCGCCGAATAGGCCAACCTGGGAGATGGGGGCGTCAAGGAATCGTACCTTGTCAGCCTCCCTTGACTCAACCAGGTTGAGCCAAAGGTGGCACTCCTGGACCACCAGGGTGGAAATTGCCTGCCCGAGAGAACGCACTAGGACCTTCGTCGCCCATAGGGAGAGATCAGTTGCCGAGCGCAGCTCCTGCATCAATACCGGGTCAGGACTACCCTTGTGCAGTTCTTTGAGTGCTCTGGTTTGGTGCACTTGCAGAAGAGCCATGGCATGCAGGGCGGAGTTGGCCTGTCCAGCAGCACCGTAGGCCTTAGCCGCCAGTGACGACGTAAGCCTACAGGCCCTGGATGGGAGCCTCGGGCGGCTCCGCCAGGTGGCGGCGCTCTACGGGCACAAGTGCACCGCAACCGCCTGATCCACCTGGGGAATCGCAGCGTATCCCCTGGCCGCCCCACCGTCGAGGGCAGTAAGAGCGGAGGAGCCCGCGAACCGGGTCCGGGCAGTAAAAGGTGCCCGCCACAATCGCGTGAGCTCATCATTCACTTCTGGGAAGAAAGGTACCATGAGCGGTGCTCTGGGCCCAGGAACCAATCATCGAGCCGCGAGGATTCCACTCCAGCCCGACGCTCGCAGCCGCCCGGGCAAGCATGGCCACCAGCTCCACATCAGCCTGTGACTGGGATACCACACCCGAGGGTGGGAGCCCAGCCAAGTCCTCCGTGTCGGACTGGACGAGCCCGCTCTCTGATGCTGCTATTGACAACTCATCCTCTTCGCAAGCTCCGAGTGAGATTGTGAACCTGCCCTGAGACGAGCCTGTGGTCTCATCCCAGAACTCATCTGGGGCACACGAGGATGCTGGGGAATTGGAGGTCCGTGGGGGGTTTCCCGGTGGATAAGCTCTCATTGAGGTCCCCAAATCGCCCACAGTGCTAACCGTCTCTGCCTCATACCCGTAGGTGGAAGGACCGAGGCGGGAAAGAAAGCCGTGACCGCAACGTTGGTCATGTTCTCGTAATGAGGACACAAACCATTTCACGAAAGATGTCTCCACGTAGGAATCACCCAAACACGTGAGACAGAGATCGTGGCCGTCAGAAGCGGAGAGATAGCGACTGCAACCAGGAATAATACACAAACGAAAAGGCATCTTGAAAAAGACGCTTCGTAAGTGCCACTCTTTTAGTAGGAAAATATCCTCTTTGTGAGGAAAGAATATTCTCTTTTTGTGAGGAAAGAATATACTCTTTTAGTAGGAAAATATACTCTTTGTGAGGAAAGAATATACTCTTTTTGTGAGGAAAGAATACACTCTTTTAGCTGCTGAAGCGCCCAGGGGCTTTCTCTGTACAGCGCTGGTGCAAGAGGAGGAGAAACCACTGTAATGCGGCGTAAATCCAACAGCTTCACTGGATATTAGAGGTGAATGGATCAGCAGAGTAATTCAGCTCGCTGAACATAACTGCTCGGCTCCGAAGAGAAAATCTGAATGAGTGGTTGCAAGCCAGCTCCTTTTATACCCGTATGTCCGGGGAAGTGGCATGCAAATTCCACTCGCCAATTCCCATTGGCCTTTTCTCAAAGATCAGAGGTGTTTGGGGCTCCCAAGGGCAACCCCTAGTGTCACTACATCGACACAACGTCGAGTGAGTGACAGACAGGGAACTAAATCAGCATTAACTCATATTTTGTGATTATATGTATTAGGCTTAAAAATCTTTTTTTTTTTAAAGGGAATCCATTATGGGGACAACATTTTGAATTTTGGGGGAATTTTTGTCACTTGCAGTGGCATTTTTGCAGCAAGCCCCTATTTATTTTTGACTCTGACTAAATGTAAGTGGTCAAATCAAACTACAAGTGTGAGTATTTGCAAAAAATCATTTTCCAAATCCAAGTTCAAAGTTTTTTGTTTTTTTTTAATCAAAGTTTTTTGTCTTGTTTCCCAGGAAAAAATATCTCAAGATACATTTAAGAATCTAAATTGCGTAACATCAGATCACTGAAACCACATTCTAAGGTAGTCAGGGACGGATTCTGACCACATAATAAATGAAAATGCATTTTTGTTATCCGGATACAACTATGTACATTTTTAATTCAGTGATGACTCTGTTGTGCTTCAGTCATCTGTTATTAAAGCGATGTGTTGCAGGTTCTTGGCTTTTTCTATTTAGTCTACCATCACAATGTGAAGAACACATCAGACACTGCTGTCTTGCGATCTTGCCACCTGATCTAATGAATAATATCCCATTAATTATTTGATTGGAATACACTTGGAATCTCACATCTTTCTCCTCAAATCCCCACTTGTGTCTGTCTCCTGGTCTGTTTTCTAATCACTATTAGCATACTTTACTGTGGAAATATTTCAAAAGTCGAGAGAGATACCTTATTTAACTGTCATTTGAATTTTTAATCAATGTTTTTAAAATTTGCTAAACAGAATTTTCAGTTGTCACACCGTTTTCCATTTTCAGGAAAGTGTGATGGGATCTCTATCTGATCACAGTGGAAATGTACTAGACGGCAAAGTGTTAATGCAATCCAGCTAAAGAATATCCAGATACTATCCAGATACAAAATACATGTTAATGCCAGGTATTAAAAGGGCCTTAGTTTAAGCAAAAATTAAAAAAAGTTTATGCTTATAAGAAGAAGAAGAAAAAAAAAAACTTGTGACAAGAGAAATCATTCTGGTTACAACTGTAACCCTGGTTTTCTGAAAGGAGGGAACAAAACACTGCAGCAGTAGCTGACGCTATGGGAAACTTCTCCCAGGAGTGATGATCTCTGAAGCCCTTTAAAATCAAGGCAATCTATTAGCAGATGGTGCTTGATGCTCTGCCACTGATGCGCCCATCATCGCGGACGTATAAAATGGAGCACAGCGCCATTTCATCAGGATTTGTTTGGCATCATAATCTCTTGGTCCCTTAACAGCGAGAAATCAGTAGTGTGGTGAGCATAGAATCTCGTTCCCTCCTTTCAGGGAACCAGGGCTACAGTCTATCCCAGAATGCTTCCTTTCAAGTCATCACTTCAATGCTGCGTCAGTAGCTGATGCTATGGGAAAATGTGTACCATTGCATTATGCTACTGATTCACATGCACAAGGCAACGCCTACAAGCTATTAGGGTAGTTGAAAAGGCATTGACATAGCCTCCCTTTTCTTATTGAACAACAGAAGGAAAAGAAAAATTACAATGACACTAGCCATACAGGGTAGTGAAACACTGTACAGATATTCCCAACCACACCGCATTGGGAAAGTTTCCAGAATGGTCACTGACTGACAGAATAAATGAATGCCACTAGCCAACAGGGTAGTAAAACATTAAAAACATAGCTTTTCACACTTAGAAGAGTCAAGGAATGTCACGGGCATGACACAAACTTGAGAAATCAACTCTCCTTCAGAGCAAGGATCTGGAAAGAGAGAGAAGAAACATCTAAGTTATAAAACCTAGCAAAGGGGTTAAGGGAAGCCCAGCCTGCAGCCAGGTAGAAATCCACAAAACACACCCTTTGCCAAAACCCAGGAGGAAGCCATGCTCCTGGAAGAGTGAACCTTAACACCCATGGGACATTGCACGCCTTGTGAATCATAAGCGAGCGCAATGGTTTCGACAACCCAGTGAAAAGTCTTTGCTTGGAGATTGTAAGCAAGAATAATGGACCGACAGAACCTGGAGATCCACAACTAATGCTTTGGTTAATGCCAAATCAAGTAACAATACAGTCCTCAGAGAGAGAGTACGCCCAGGCTTACTGCATCAAGTGGTTCGAACAGGGAAGCCACACATGCCAACAGCTCCACCAGCTCCGGGAACCAAGGGAGTTAACAAGCGGGAGGGAACTTATACTTGCATTTCGCTGGCCAATTGTGAGCTAAGGCATTCAAGCTCAGTAAAGCCATAGACATGGAGTACCAGAGGCGACAGTACGTAGTCTCCGGGGCCACAACTGCAGTGTTGTCCATGCGGATCAGACCATTAATCTGCATGTCTGACCAAAAAGCTCCCAGAGCCAAAAGGACTGCTAGCAGTTCTAGACTATTTATGTACCATGTACTTCATGCAATCATCCAGGTGCCGAAGGCTGGATGACCATGTCACAGGGCTTTCCTGCCTGTGTCGGACGCATCTGTCATGACAACTTTGCGTCTGACCACTCGACCAACCGCAATGCTCCACGAATCGAACACAGGAATTCTCCACATAGCTATGTGTTACTGGGAGATGATCTCCGAGTTGACCCAACATTGGAGAGGCCAAAAATGTAATAATCCCAGAGGGGTTACGGCAGCCGCTGCGGCCATCAAAACAAAAACAGTGATAGCTCTAAAATGGAACCCTTGCATTGTATAGATTGTAGATTAAGTGCATTTGTCAGATGCGCCGACATGGCCACCAAGTCGAGTTTCATTCTAAGAAGGAAACTGGCTGACTGGAAACCAAAGCACATTTTGTCTAATTCACTTTGAGGCCCAAATGCTCCAGATGTGCAAGCAATAAGTACCTGTGCTCGCATGCTTGCTCTTCTGCTTTTAGCACAGTCAATCAATCGTAGAGGTGATTCAATACTGGGACACCACTCAACCTCGGTGGAGCGAGTGCAGCATCAACACGTTCATAAATGTGCAGTGAGCCAGGGACAAGCTGAAAGGGCAGGACTTTTAATTGTTGTGCAGTCCTCTGTAAGGCGAATCTTAAGAATGGCCTGTGATGAGGGGCTATCTGCACATGAAAGAATGTGTCTTTGAGAGAGATTTTATTTCACATCTGGTCCCTGGACCTGTTTGTGTCAAAGTAATCATCTTAAACAGAGACTTCCTGTGTGTCCGTTTCAAGCGTCTCAAGTCCAGTATAGTCTGAATTCCACCATCCTTGATGGCAGTAGCAGAAAATAGTGGCTTTAGAAGCCTTTCTGCATGCCGTATGCTACCTATTGCATCTTTGGCCAGGATACATTTTAAGTCTGAGTGCAAAATCGTCATGTCCTGCACTATGATGGTGGAGGAGAAGATGCCATTAAAGCATGGCGGATGCCTCACAAACTGAAGTACATAGTCATGAGTAGTTTTGTGCTTTGTGCAACTGCAACAGGGTTCAAAAACGTTGTTTGCACGTAACAATTATGGCACACAGCCAACAGCAACACAAACAATGAACACACTGTGACTGTGTTCTCGTTCCTGGCCTGTCAATGGCAGGGAAGCAAGAGGGATGCTTTACCAGGCCTTCTTGAGGCTTGAAGAAAGCACTGGGTATGCCTTAAATCCGCCTGTTGCAACATAGCAGTGTTTTGACACGTCATCAACTACTGTAAAAGGGGCACTGAAAGTGACCTGCCTCACGCTGCCAACCCATTCCCTGATTGCGATGGTGGAGAAAACGAGAGGGCTGTATTGGGGACACAGATGTGTTTTTTTCTGCCCAGGCCCTATCGAGGAAAAAAACACTGTGTACATCTTAAGTCATTTTGCGACATGGCAGTCTTGTGGCACCTCGCTAAAAACAACAAAACTCGTAATGAAACTCGTAATGCCGTAAACTCGTTCCTTTGTCATGACAGCTTGGAAAGCGAGAGGACTACTAGGGGACATGGAGGTGCCTTAAAGACCCCCTCCAGTGAAAATGAAGTTTTTAACCTTGTTTACATGTCCATATGGTGTTTTTTATATGCTAGAAGACATACCATGAGTGAAATCAGCAGTCATCGCCATGGCTGAGCATTTTCACCTTGGAACTGCACTGTACCAAAGACAATCTCAAAAACACAGATTCAGACAGCCAGGGTTTCATACGTCACAAACCTAAGGAACCAATCCAGTCAACTTGTGGGGTGGGGCTTTCCATATCAATAGCATATGGTACGGCGAAGCAAGGGGTATCAGGAGAGCCAGGTGTAGCTACGTATCAGTATTTTGCAAGACATGTTCTGTTTTTGGATGTAAAGTTGCGAAAGGACAAATGGTGAGCCTTCATGTATTACCAAAGGATCTGAAAATCTGAGATAAATGGCTGCAGTTTATTTGGAAAAATCGTAATGTCATTTTCCAGAGAACTATTTTGAAAATGTTACCCAAAAACAGATGGGTTTTGCCATTGAAGCCCAACACGGTTCCATCAATTTATGCTGGGGACACAGCGAGCCCGAGCTGCAGGCGAGTGGTGCAGGGGTGAGTGGAGATGGAGGCGGGGACTCATTTGCATATCCATAGATCTGCGCATACTAAATGAGGCAAAGGTGTAGAGTTATATCTAAGCCATTTTAAGGCATGAAGGGATTATTTTCTTGGAAAAAAAAACTTTTAAATATGTAATTTTGATTATCAAAGATGAGTTTTTAGGGTTTAAACCAGTGACTGGAGAGGGACTTTAAATTTTTTTGTTGCGACATGGCAGTCTGTTGGCATGACATCAACAGTAGTAAAAACAGCACGAAACCGTCCTGTGCTACAGAGGAGATGTCACACACAGTCTCACAATGGCAGGGAAAGCGAGAAGCAAATTCCTGAAAAATTTAGCCAGGGGTGTCACTCCATAGACACCGGGTCACCCATAGACCTGCCATTTTCCTGGGCAGAACCCTTGGTGACCGGATAGCCAGTTTGTGGTGCTGCATGTTTAACAAGCACCGCAAAGGTAGCATCGCCAGAAACCTGAATTCTCACTGAACAGGGATAATGTCAAGTCATAATAAGATGCTCGTCCAACTCTGGAAAGAACGGCACAGGCGGCGAAACTCTGAAAAGCGTCAACATGGTGAAAACCATTCATTCTCTGTTTTTCTTTTGAGAATCAAGTGAGAAACTTCAAGAAACTGTCTCAGAGGCCATTTGTCCCTTTTACCTACCTGTGGCGGGAAATTACGGTAAGCACCTCACCCGAGCACATACAGGTCTCACTTATAAAAGCCAAGTGATAAAATATCCCTGACCGCCAAACTTGAAAGATAGCAGAGCGCCCGGAGCGAGCTGCAAATCGCCGCGGCTGTACTGAACAGGTGAAGCCACTTTAGATGAAGCGCGTGTGGAGGCTTCATGCTATTCTCCACAGCATCCACGCACAACTAACCACGCGCCCCACCGAGAGCGAGAACCACATTATAGCGACCACGAGGAGGTTACCCAACGTGACTCTACCCACCCTAGTAACTGGGCCAATTTGGTTGCTTAGGAGACCTGGTTGGAGTCACTCAGCATGTCCTGGATTCAAACTCGTGACTCCAGGGGTGGTAGTCAGCGTCTTTACTCGCTGAGCTACCCAGGCCCCCTGAAAGAATAATTGTTAAGCAAAAGGCTCTTATGTGCTTTACACTCAATAAAACACACAACACAAATCACAATGCAATAGCGTTTCAAACATGAAGTGATAAAAGGTACGCAGAGCACAGGCAGGGAGATAGAAAATAATCCACTAGCTGTTATTGTGTGCAGATTGATTCAAAGACAAAATTAAAATTCTGGCATACAGAGCTTGAGAGATGTTATCGCAAACCTGAAAAGAACAATTTTGAAGAAATGGCGCAGTGCTCCGGTTTATATGCCGACGATAACGTGCGCATCAGCAGCGAAGCTTCAAGTGCCATCTGCCAATAGATTGGCATGATTTTAAAGGGCTTCAGAGATCATCACTCCTAGGAGGAGGTTCCCACAGCGTCAGGTACTGACGCAGCATCGAAGTGACCAACTTGTAACTATCTTGTGCAATTTTGCTTCTCAAGTATATTTATCTGGTTTAAAAGGATGTTTAGATGGTTTTACTAGAAAACAAGACAAAAATTTTGATTACCTAAATTGCAGTGTAGTGCTGCTTGCCTTAGCAAACAGCACCAATAATATCAACAACAGTAAAATTATTAGCAGTAATAATAACCTGGTCCACAAACTCTCTCTCTTGGTCTGTGATTATGTTTTCCACCAGTCCAAAATCAAACAGTTTGTTGATGATGACTGCCGCCACCTCAGCTGCTGTCTTAATTTTCAAGGGTTCTGCGATGACCCATTTCGTGAAGAGGTCAGCCATTGTGAGCACATAACTGTTCCCCTGAAGACTGACTGGAAAAGGTCCCATCAAATCCAGACCTAAGACAGTCCACGGTTTGGTGACTTTGACAGTGTTCAACACCGGAGCAGTTGTATCAACAGTGTTCTTTAACTTACACTGAGGACAACGTGCAATCTGAAAAAAATAAATTAAAGGAAGACATAATACAAAAATTACAATTCTGTCATCATTTACTCACCCTAATATTGTTCCAAACCTGTATTACAGTATGATGTGTTCAAGTACTTCTTTTAGGTTTGTTCTTACATGCTCGGAGTAGTCCATACAACATTTGTAGTCCATTTCAGTGCTTAGCTTTTCAGAATGACTTAAATTTGGGTCTGTTTGGCAGACAAAACTACCGTATTACTTCAGTCAACTTGAAATATAGTGCATGAGTCATATGGACTACTTTTCTGGTGTGTTTGTTTTCATTCAGAACTTGACAGACCCAGTCACCATTCAATTCTATACTACAGAAAAGAGCAGCCAGGATATTCTTCAAATAATTCAAATGGAAGATAAAAAGTTATATGGTTTTGAAACAACAGGGTAAGAAAATGACGACAACATTTTCATTGAAGGTGAAACTGTTAATTTAAGTGTTTGTAACGCAAAAAACAATAGCTGAACATCAATATCAAACATCTCACCCACTGGTTGACGTCTGCACTGATGCCGATCCAGTAGTACGATGATGTAATCAGGGCGAATGTCCTCTTCTGGCCTTGATGTCGACCTGTCTCTGCGTTTTCATGGCAATCCCGAAGCACTGCTTCCTTTTGCTCTGTATTCATCACCACCAGACGATGTGTACCATTTCTGCCTGTGTAATACAGTTGTCCATCTAAATAACATGAGAATTAAAAATTAGCACCGTTCAAGTGATTTGCAACATTAAGAATATTAAAGGGCCAGGTCATCCAAAAAGTGAATATTATGTCACTGTAAACTCACATTCATGTCATTTCTGTTGAACACATAGAAGAATAGAGGAATCTTGTGACCTTTACCTTTTACTATGAAATCCTTGGCCGTAGCTCTGACAGTTCTCTTCCTGACTTTTCCTCCTTTGACTGTGTTGAGATGGTAAAGGCCAGACTCAATGTAATGCTTCACCTCAGTGTGCAGAGCAAACTGTGCCATCACTGCAATTTATGAGCAAAACAACAGTCACACAATTCATTGTAAATGGACTCAAATCTTATTTGTAGAATTTAAACCACAGAACTGAAGAAGTGCCTTATCAAGAAAGGAAAAAGAATAAAAAATATATTGACAGACAATGATGTATAGGCCTATTTTAAATATTGATGTGTATTTGGTAATGGTGGAAATGAAAAGGGGAGCACAGCAGATTGACAGTTTGAAGATCAGAAATGACATTAATTTGAAGATTTTCATGTGATTAATGTCTTAACATAGATAAAACACAGTTTGAAGAAGATTCAGTTTCAAGTTTTCCAGCAGTCAGAAGTAAGAAAAATGTATTTAAGGAATTTCATAACAGACACAAAACGCTCAATAATGGAAATCTAAACGGAATTTTGCTTTGACTGCATCATGTGAAGGCAGCACACTGGTCAGCTATAGAGGGTAGTGGAATAACTTGATAAAACTACCACATGATAAAACAAACCTGCAACAAAGTCTGTCAAGGTTCACACTATATATCTGCTTTCTCAGTGTAGATGTATTCAGTTATTCACACAGATTTACTTTTACATTTGCGTCTGGTCGGTTTGTTGCTGAATCCAAACTCCCGTTTAAACACACAAGGACCCCTGAGCGACTGGTCGATTCAGTGCCTGATTGTAAATCACACAATATGAGCGGGCAAGAACTTGCTGATTCGTGTAATCTTAACTATCAAAACACGTCAATTAATGACTTCGAAATGTAACGGGATTTAAGGGAAGCCTCCGATGGTCTAATCAAACGTTTCTCTTCGTGTTTTCATGTAGCAACCGATTAACGATTAGCCTGCTAAATTTCCACCTTTTAACATTACTGTCACAAAACGAAAGATACGTTTTTATTACATTCACATTCTGTAAC